>NW_007360266.1:2051709-2060349 GCF_000359705.1 Exserohilum turcica Et28A | reverse complement strand
GCGTGCAGCGAGCCTTGGGGGGGGGGGGAGGGGGCGGAGGGGGGGCGGATGGGGAGACCTGAGGTGGCGAGGGCGAGCGAGCGTTGTTTTGCGCTAGCCGCTATTGTTGATCAACAATAAACAGTGACGGTAAACACACACACACACACACACAATGCCATGTGGCAAAGACGCCCAGCTGCGCTGCACTGCACTGCACCGCGCTGCACTGCGCTGGATGGCGCCGCGAACAGCTGCAACAGCGCGCGCCGCAGATGCAGCGCCGATGCAGCGCCGCCGTGTGTGTCGCTGTGCTTGCGTGCTTCACCATGGCCCTGCTGCGCTGCCATCGATTGGCAGGCGAGGCTAACGGTTTGCTGCAGGGTGTCGTCGGGTGGGTGAGGCGTGCACGGGCCGCGCGCCTTGGTGCCACACGGTCGAAAAGACCGCCAGCGCGAACGCGTCTCCTCCCATATACCACCGCATTCCCAGCCGATCGCAGTCGCGCGCAAGAAGGGTCTCCTCATCGCTCGATCGCCCTCTCTCGCTCTCGCCCTGCTCTGCGTTGTGCTGCATCACCACCTCGTCGCGCGCCCGCGCCTGCCTGCACTTGCCCGCCCTAGGCACTCGGCCTCAACACACGCGCGCATTCCCACCACGCCTCACCACGACACGCAGCGAATCGCCCCCCGACACGCCAACACGACCCAGCCACGCCCTCTCCACCTGCTGCCCTCCCGCCAGCCCTCCCCCCACTCCGCTTGCATCCTCGCCCGGCCTTGTATGGAGCAGCTGCACACCGTGTCCGCTGCTTGCTGAGGTGCATTTACGGCACCGAGCCGCCAAGACTGCCCACCAACAACAACGACGACATCGCCCCCTCTGCCCGCCATCGACGCATTCCGCCCGCCCGCGCCCATCGCCCGCGCCCGCTCCACCGCACTCGTCTGCGCCACCGCCAGCTCTGTCGCTATCGTCCCCCAGCCCAACTCGATCCCCATGTGCGTCGCGCCTGCCTAAACACGACGGCACCAGTCAACCAGGGGACGACAACAACAACCACCACCACCACCACCACCACCACCACGACAACAACACCCGCATCCGTCGCCGGCACAGTCGCACCACGCACCCCAGGCGCACCCACATCGTCTTGCCTCGCTGCTCCTACCATGGACTTTGGATATTCGCCTAGCCGGGAGTGTGGTACCATGCACTTTCCCTCGCCCACGCACCCTCACAGCTACCGGCTCGACAGCACCCACTTCTCCCACCTCCAGGAACTCCGCCGCTCCCTCTCGCGCTCACCCTCCAAGCAGTCGCGCTTCCAGCTCCGCAACTCGGACACGCCCCGCTCGCCCATTTCCCCGCTCGCTATTGCGCGCGCCTTCTCTCCCAAGGGCGCCCACAAGCCCACGAGTCCCACCGCCACCTTCCCAGAGTCCCCGCTCGCCCAGGCAGTTCCAGCCAAGAAGAAGTTCTCCCTGCGCCGCTCAGGGCCGCTGCGCTCGTCTCCGCGCACCCGCAACAGCAAATCCAAGAGCCCGCGACGCCGCGCCTTGGCCGAGACCACCGACATTGGTAACGCGACGCCGTTTATGACGTGGCCGACGATTGGCCAGGAAAACACTCCCTCGCGACGATCCAGCCCAGAGTCGCCCGGCACCATGGACATGGACAAGCGACTGGAAGTCGACGACAAACCCATCAAGTTTGAGTTTGCCCGCCGCGCCGAGCTATCACCTGTACCCCCCGCCAAATCGAGCCCACTAAAGCGCAATGATGGACTCATGAACGTCAGCGGATCCCCCGGATCCAGTCCCATGGCAAAGCGCCGCAGTCTTCACGGGGTCCCGAGTCTTGGAAACGACTTTGAGAGCATCTTTGATCCCCCCGCACCCCGCGCTTCGCCAGATGACGCATCCCGCCAGCGCAACGACGCCAGCAACGAATTCTGCTTCAATAGCTCGCCCATCTCGGGCGCGCAATCGCCTGTTCGCCGAACAACATCACTGCGCCGGTCGACCTTATCACAGCGCTCCAACACCCCGCGTAAGCCGAGCTATGACGGGGAGTTTGCCTTCCCCGGCCCGGCCGCTTCCAAGACGCGCACTCGCACATCGCTTGACGGATCAACAAACAATGCAGCAGCGACATCCGCCCTGCCCGCGCAGACACCATTCCGAAAATCCACTTTTGACGCCGGCCGCATGGGCTTGCCCCAGCCTCTTCCTCGAGCGGGAGCTGGAATGCAGACACATCCTCTATCGCATGCGCACACTCCGCGCGCTGCTTCATCGAGTCTCAGCGGTACGCCAATGGCCCCTCCCCGAGCTCCAGCCGTGCAGTGGAACACGTCTGCATTTCCCCCACATCCCATGTCAAGCAACCCGCATTTCTCTCGTTCGCTCCCACTCGGTATAGGCCGGCCCTATGAGACCGAGTGCGAGCAGTCGGCGCACGAGTCGTTTGACACCCCCTTCAAGGCTGCGCAGCCGGCACCCGTCGCATTTTCCACCGGCCTTCTCTCCAAGAAGAACCGCAATGCCGACGAGCCAGCGGCAGGCGGCATCTACGTGATGCCCGATACGCCTTCAAAGCGCCAGTCGTTCCCCCCAGCTGCGGCAGACCGGACAGTCAATCTAGACACACCTCTGGTAAAGCGATCGGGTAGCCTGTTCGGCAACGATGCGCGACCACAACCCCAGTTTGGCACACCTAGCACACCATTCAGTGCAAATGTGTCCAAGTTCTCCACAGAGTCGTTTGGTAAGCGACCAAGCATCTTCGGCGACATTGGCAACACCATGCAGCGCCGCGGCAGCTTTGTCAGTATTGACGATGGCGACAACGACGATGACACTCAACCGGACAGCCAGTCGCCGACCGCGAACCGCATGGGCGACAGTCAGTCCAGTGTGGACGATATGCCACCAACACCCACCAAGCCTAGCGGCAACTCCAGCCGCCGCTCAAAGGAAAGCAGCCTGCGCCGCAAGACGTTCCGTTCGCGTCCTTCTATTGACTCGAACACGTTTGCGGTTCCTGACAACGATGGCCGACCAACGAGTAAGTACATCCCTCCAAGCTCGAGAACCGCACTAATCAATCGGTAGCTGCTGGAAGTCTTTTTGGCGCCCCATCACCATCGACACCTGCGAATGATCCGTATGCACCTCTTGATGCAAGCAGGCTGTCAATCTCCGGTAACCGTCGCGGGTCGTTTCCTTTTAACGCCAGCTTTGGCAACTTTGCACCCGCGACCCCAACAACACCTCGTGATTCTGGCTTCTTCGGCAGCGTGTCAGGTGCAATTCCCATTGGCCTGACGAAGAACGATGTCGATGAGTCCATCAGTGAGCGATTCCACGAAATCAGGCCTCTCGATGGCGGAGAAGGCGAGTTCTCAACTGTATACCGTGTCAGTCATCCAGTCAAGCCTTCGCCCCAGAGGTCGCCTGCCGGCAGCAACGTCTGGGTAGTCAAGAAGTCCAAGAAGCCCTACATGGGTGCAGGCGACCGCCAAAAGAAGATGCGCGAAGTGGAAATTCTCTATGCTCTCCGCGGCAACGAACACGTGCTGTCCATCAACACCCACTGGGAGTTTGACCAGCATCTCTACATTCAGACCGAGTACTGCGAGGGCGGTAATCTGAGGAAATACCTGGATACCGTTGGCTTTAATAGCCGTCTCGATGACTTCCGCATCTGGAAGATCCTGCTTGAGCTTTTGATGGTGAGTCTAAAGATAGTCTTTGTTCATGATCCGGGCTGATTTCATTGTAGGGCCTCAAAGCCATTCATGAAGCAGGATACATTCACCTCGATCTCAAGCCCGCCAACGTTCTCATTGACTTTGAAGGCGGGCTGAAGATTGCAGACTTTGGCTTGGCGAGCCAGTGGCCAGCTCCTGCTGGTATCGATGGCGAGGGTGACCGCCACTACCTCGCCCCCGAGCAACTCTCTGGTCGCTTCGACAAGCCTGCCGACATCTTTGCCTTGGGCATGATGCTCGCCGAAATCGCCGGTAACTGCGTCATCCCCGAGAACGGCGATTACTGGCAGAAGCTCCGCTCTGGCGAATTCGAAAACGTGCTCCCAAGCTTGACCTGGAGCGCCGACAGCAGCACCCTCAGCCGAGATTCTCACGGCGACCCAGTCTCCGAGCCACAGAGGCCTTCTATGGACGGCTTCCTTATGTCTGACGCGGATGAGGACTCAATGGCCCCCATTCAAGTCAAGGCAGCATCGAACCCTGAGGAAGACCTTGCACGCGCACCATCCTTTATGGTCCAGCGCAACGACCCCAACTCCATGGACCACGTTGTGTATGCAATGCTGAACCGCGACCCTGATCAACGACCAACCGCAGACCAAGTGCTTCAGTGCTATGGCTGCCAGTGGGTTGATTCTCGGCGTCGCTCGGGTGCCACCATCTACGAGGGCAATTTTGGCCCGAGCGACGAGGTTCTTGCTACATACAGCGACGAACACTATGGCGATGCCGACATGATGGACATGAGTTAATTATCTGCGCTTGATTGTTTGTCATTGTTCCGCATCGTCACCCTCATCATCATCGTCTTGGTTACAGCATGGATCTGCAGCCATCTCGCCATACAGGTGTACCTTGATGATTTTTCTGCTGCTGTACTACGCACTGCGGTCCGGAGTTTGGACATGGTAAAAAAAAAGGCAAATGGGCGATTCCTATTGCTTTTTTCACAGTTTCCGCTTGGAGACCTTTCTTTCCTTTGTTCTCTTTCTTTCCTTTTCTTTTGTTCTCACACTAGCTGTTTTATGAAGCTTCTGATGTTTCACGGCCGATTAGGTTTGGGCTTCAATGTTCTTTTTCTTTTTGGAGGGGGGAGGCAACTTTGGGGGAGACAATGGGGGAAACATCAACTGGAGTTTTGTGCGTTGCATATGCATCCCCCCACGAGGATACCTTCGCAGCTGGAAAATAGCGCGAATGGGGATTGGCGTTTTTTTTTCTCTGATCGATTGATTTTTTTTGGTCTTCTTCTCTCTCTTTTTTCTTTCTTTCTTGGGTTTAATCGGATGATTGGTACGGCTTCAATGTCTCAAGATGGAGGAAGAGAGGCGTTGATCTGCGGACTGAGGAGGAAATGCGTTTTGATCAAGGGTTAAGGATCGGGTGGGGCGGAGTAAGGTAGAGGGTGAAGGGGTGTTAACCGGCCTATGGTGGTTATGGTATGGAAGGTTGGGGGGATGGGTGGTGGTGGTGGTGGTTTTTTTTTTGGCTGTGGGCTATTATCAGGGTCATGTTGGAAGAGAAAACAATATCATTCGACGATTTTCCACGACCATATGCTTGTCTCCTCATCATGCATGTCCTTTGTGCTTTGTGATGAATGTGTGTTTGTGGAAATAAACCTTTACCTGTTCCAGAGAGCTACATTGCGACTGAGGGCACCTCTCTATGAAGTCGCTCGCCACTCCGTCTACCCTCCTTTATTTAGTCTACATCATCATCATCATCATCATCATCATCATCATCATCATCATCATCATCATCATCATCATCATCTTTCCCTACAATCTTTCATTAAGAAATCAAAAAGCTGGTTTGAAGAAATACAAACTAGATTCCTATCTCCCTTCCTCTTCCTACATATCCAAGTTTCCCCTTGCATATATATACATACATACATACATACATATATACATACATAGGCTTCATCTTCACCCTCTATATTAAATTTTTTTTTAAAAAAAACCCCCAAAATTCTTATATCACAATATAAAGACTCCATGTCTTTTCTTTCTTTCTTTTCTCCCTATCTTCTTTCTTTTCCCATATCGCTTATTCAGAGGTGGGGTTGGGGGTGTTCCTCTCTCTCTCCTTCTCCTAAGCGCTTTCCTGCAAAGACCATTCTTACCCAATTTTCCTAATCTGAAGTTGCAATGTTATCTCCACTTTCCACTTTCTAGTTTTCACTTTCTAGTTTTTTGAGCTTTTTGCTCTCCACGTGTATATATATATATATAACGTGTTTCACCAGTAAGCGGGCCACCCCAGTATGTGGGCCACTTCCCTATGATATCCCACCTTTGCAACAACAACGCGTAATGTCTCAACAACGCAACGCGTTAAAAACTTATACTAAAGCAGATCTATTTCTTGCTATTACTAATCTTAATTCTAAACAAATTCAGAGTGAACGACGCGCTGCTGCCGCCTATAGCGTCCCACGAACAACAATCTAGCGTCGACGAGCTGGACAGCGCCCTCGAAGCGATTGGGAGCCACCAGCAAGGCGCCTAACAAAACTAGAAGAGGAGGCTATTACTATGCGTGTAATAGTCGAGGCTGAGCGAGGACTACCCTGTGGGAAAGACAACGTGCGAGATATGGCCAACAGACTGCTCCGAGAGCGTGGCGGGAAGGAGGTGGGCAAGAACTAGGTTGATAGGTTTGTCCAGCGCAATCCTGAGCTGCGTACGCGCCGGAGCCGTCCATACGATCACCAGCGAGCTCTCTGCGAAGACCCAGCGCTTATTAAGGGCTGGTTTAAGCTAGTTTAGAATATGAAGGCAAAGTATGGTATCGTAGACGAAGATATCTATAACTTTGATAAGACTAGCTTTATTATGGGCAAGATTTTATCACAGTCAGTTATCACAGGCTCAGACAAACTAGGGAGAACAAAGAAGATCCAGCTAGGCAATCGTGAGTGGGTTACGCTAATACAAGGCGTTGGCGCAACAGGCACGCGTATCCTAGCGTTTCTTATCTTCGCTAGCAAGGTTCTGATCTCTACCTAGTTTACAGAGGATCTGCCACGCGACTAGGTGATCCAAGTTAGTCCTACTAGCTGGACGAACAACGATCTAGCGCTTGACTGGCTTCGTCACTTTGATTCCTATGCGCGGCCTGTGGGGACGCATAGGCTGCTTATTATTGACGGCCATGAGAGCCACTGCTCGGTGGATTTCCGAGATCTCTGCGAAGAGATGAAGATAATCCTCCTCTGTATGCCTCCCCACTCGTCGCACCTCTTACAGCCTCTTGATGTGGGCTGCTTCTCGCCGTTAAAGCGCGCGTATGGTGATGCTATCTCGGTCTTAGCACGCAATTGCATCTACTATATTAGCAAAGAAACCTTCCTACCAGCGTTTAAAAAGGCCTATTATAAGGCTATTACACCAGAAAATATCCGCGGAGGGTTCCAAGGTGCTGGACTTTCACCGCACGATTATAACGTTGTTTTATCACAGCTTAACGTCATGCTGCGTACGCCAACTCCACCAGCGCAAGAGACTACTGCTTAGGAGCCGAAAACGCCGCGCAACGCGCGCGAAATGGAGGCGCAGGCTACGCTTATTCGAAACCGTATGCAAATCCAGCAAGGGTCTCCTACAAGTTCTCTTAAGGAGCAGATACAGCAGTTAAGTAAGGGAGCTCAGCAGATAGCTTATAATATAGTGTTAATGCAGGAGAAACTTGATCGCCTTAAAGCTACGATTACTAAAGTAACGAAGCGAAAAACTCGTAAGAGGCGCTACGTACAGGCAGAGGGGTCCTAGACAGTTGGCCAGATAGCTAATCAGATCGCTAAGGCAGAGGGTGGTAGCTATAATAATGGTGCAACGTCTGCGAAGAGGGTGCGTAGTGAACGGCGCTACGGGCGTTGCAGCTAAATTGGACACAACTCTCGCACTTGTTAAGTAGAATTAGAGGATACAGAGGATAGCAATGCGTCTGAAGAATAATATCTTATTCTACTTAATAAAAAATATTGTAGTGGTGTTGCGCAATACTATTACAAAGATGTAAAAGTTTAGGGAGGTGGCCTACATACTGGGGTGGCCCGCTTACTGGTGAAACACGTTATAACTATATATAACTAGCCCCACCACAAAGTGCGCGCGACCACAAAGTGCGCGCGCGGCCTCACCAAAACTACCTTAAAAACGAGGCTATAGAGCCACACCAAATAGATATTATCACGATATATTTTGGTGGTGAGATCAATAGGCTTTAATATATATATACAGCTATAGAAATCAAGACGGAGTTCTAATCGCGCGGCCGCGACGCGAGGTTGGAGGTGGTGAGCTTGCAGCACCTCCCTAAGGCTCCTCACCACCTTAAGGCCTCGCGATAGGCTTCTTTTTTTGAGTAGCCTTTGCAGGAGCCATGAAGCTCCTTCTCCTACCCCTTTGAGAAGTTTTAATAGCTTTTTAAAGTTGTTTTGCAGCCTTGCGAGCCGCGATCCTTAAGGCCTTTTCAATAGCCTTCTCCTCCCTCTCCTTCTGCCTCATTAGACTTACTGCAAGCCTCGCCTGACGCCTCTGCTCCTTCTCCCTCGCCCTAACCTGCCTTGTCTCCTCACGCTGTCTTCTCGTATCAGCCTTTTAGAGTTGCAGTTGCTCCTCCTCCTCCTCCTAGAGTTGTAGGCGATCGCGCGCCTCCTTCACCTTCCTTGGAGACCAGAATACAGCTCCACTATAATACTCCTCAGCCTCCTGTAGGGGTAGAGGCTTACCTCGTTTCCTACGTGTTCTCTCATTAACTAGAGCCTCTCTTAGCTTCCTTACTTTATTCTTAAGGAGACTGTTTTAAACCAAACTTGAGTAAAGGACCTGGCTAAGCTTTTTGGCCTGCCTATCGCCCTGATTAGCGACTACCTAACG
>NW_007360266.1:2041308-2049898 GCF_000359705.1 Exserohilum turcica Et28A | reverse complement strand
CCAAGCCTGAAATAGCGTCGCCATACTTGCGCTTCAACGGCGAGAAGCAGGCGACGTCAAGAGGCTGCAACAGGTGAGACGAGTGCGCAGGCATGTAGAGAAGCACAATATTCTTCTCCTTGCAAAGATCTTGGAAATCGACAGAGCAGTGGCTCTCATGGCCATTGATAATGAGCAGTTAATACCCACCCACAGTAGAGCTCTTTGTATAGGTATCAAAGTGCTCTAACTAGGCAAGACTAAGCTAATTATTTGTCTAGCTATTGGGACTGACTTCAAGAACCTAGTTGGCAGGCAAATCCTTAAACTAGACGTTGATAAGCACCTTGCCCGCAAAGACAACGAAGGGTGGTATTTGGCGACCTGACGCGCCCACGCCTTGGATCACAGTAACCCACTCATGGTTGCCTGGCTGTATCCGCTTCTTTTTCTTATATCCTTCTGATGCTGTGATAACTAACTGTGATAAAATCTTGCCCATCATAAAGCCAGTCTTGTTAAAGTTGTAGATATCGTCGTCCACAATACCCCACTTCTGCCTTGTCGCCTGGACTAAGTCGAACCAGCGCTGGATAGCCACTGGATCCTCGTAGGCGGCTCGCTGGTGATCATAGGGACGGCTCTAGCGCGTACGGAGCTTAGGAGTCCGCTTAACGAAGTTGTCAACCCAGTTCTTGCCAACAGGGTTGCCACCACGCTCCTCCAATAGTTTATCAGCCATTACTCGAACGTCAAGCTTTGTAGGCGCAAATCCTCGCGCAGACTCTTCAAGAATACGCTCAACTATAGCCTCCTCTTCTAGCTTATCTAGACGCTTCAATTTCGGCTCGCAGTTGCGTTGAGGGCGCTTTCCAGCGCGTTAATCAGATAGAGTTCTTTGTAGGACGTTGTAGATAGTAGTAGCACGGTTTACACTCTAAACACGTTGCGACTAGACGTCAAAAAGAGTAAGTTGAAGATTAGATTTAGAATATATTAATAGACAGTTGCGTTGTTGAGACATCACGCGTTATAGTGATGAAGTTGATGGGCTGGTGGGGCGTTAGCGACTCGCTTGGGTTAGCGACTCACTTGTGAACCACGTTATATATATATATATATATATTACCCTACATACATATGTAGCTTCTAGAATATACGTTATACTTGGCGTAACACGTATCCATCTACCTTTCACCAAGCTTGGTACTGATGGATTTATTGGAAAGTTGATGTTTAAATGCTGGAATGTATGTGAGACATTTTAGCTAGTAGGGAAAATGACGGGTGGTTGGTAGTGTGTGATAGTATCTAAGTAGTTGCGTGTTAAAGGGTATTTGGGAATGGGATTTTGGAGGGGGAGAAGGGGAAGAAGAGAGAAGGGGAAGAAGAGAGAAGGGGAAGAAGAGAGAAGGGGAAGAAGAGAGAAGGGGAAGAAGAGAGAAGGGGAAAAAGGAGAAGAGGGATTAGGGGGTTAGGGAAAAGTGGGGATGGGTAATTGCAGCGTGGTGGTAATAGAAGTGTTAATAACAGCATAGAACAGCTATACACACCTACGTTCAAGTAAGAGCGCGTGATTGTTCGCCAGAGTACTATACTATGATATGATACAGATCCTGATAATGGTGGCGGCATGTATATCTTTTCTTCGGTATTATTTGTGATGAAGAGTAAGTAGGTGTATGCTTTTCTGAGTTTTCTGGGGGGGGGTTGCTTTTTCGCTAATCGAATTTGGCTATCAGTTTTGATAAAACACATGGATAGGATTGAACGGGCTTCTATCACCTGCCAGGTTCACAAATAGTCAGTAGATGTATAAGGAGGGGGTGGTTTGATAGCAGTATTGCTCAGAGCAGTGCTGTGAGGAAGTAACTTCTTGGATACTTTTATTCTGTTTTACAAGTTTTTTTCTAAGCACCATGGTAGCGAGCGAATACTGCAGCACAAAACAAGTCAGTGGATAGTCTTTTGATCCGTAATCGGTGGGAAGGCAAGATATCAGATAGAAGAATAGTAGCTGTCGTAAGGCTGCTGGAGTGGGAGGTGGGTGGTTTTCTTCCATCTATCATGTCTTTCGTATTTATACTCCAAAACTCAGTCACGTGCACCACACTACACCACAGTAAGCCTTGTATTTAATAGGGTGGATATACGTCCTTTTGGTATTGCGGAAATTACTTCGTCTTGATTCAAAGTGTTGGAATATACGGCATATGAGTCGCAGGGGTTTGGGGGAAGATGCGCGTGTGCAATTCATGCATATAATGATATGTTATATGTCTAGTTTCTTAAGTCTGAGCTTAAATCACTACTTGGGTATTATGAATCTTTCTCATTTTATTTGATGCTCTAGTGGCATGTACACGTCCAGTCCGGCAATCTGACTCAGAAGACTCTGGTCAGGGGTTTGTATGCATGTGATTGATCTAGTGATAACAACCCTGTCATTTTCTCTTGGTACTCTTGTCGCAATGTCTGCATAGTGGAGTGTTTCTACTCAACACAGGATGTTGTCCACTGTTTTCACGTGTCCTGAAGACTAGATTGAACGCACAATCTCCACCCTCGCAGTTTGTCGTCAAGTATTTGGAATCAAGTCTGCAGCCACTAAAACGATCCTTTCTTCTTGCCGTGGCTGTGAAACTGTAAGAGGCAGCTTGAAAGTACATTTTGCTAGGTAGCTGCTGAAGGATATAGTCATGAGAAAAACAAACCCCATTCAGCTAACTAAAAATCGGAGTGAAGACTATGCATCGGATGTGGAAAGCTTGTGTCATAATAGACCCTGGGCCTTGCATAGCTAGGGCATCAAAACCACGGTACTGCAAGGTACTATCGGCAGCCACTGAAGCATGCTGTGGCTTTGAAATGATCCAATCCTAAGAAGCACCGGAGGCAGCCACAGGCAGCCACAAGCCATATGTCCATCTGTCATGGCATGGCAATCGGAATGGAGCATTCTCTTGACTCGGACATGAAACCATAGGCCTAGTCATGGTTCGTCTTGGCCTCGTGGCAACATGCTCGTCCCGAAGGCGTTCAGGCACAAGAAGCTTACCCGGCTTGGGGAATCCTGGTAAGCCATGAGATGGAGCATGCACCCTGCCCATCTCGAACGCTCGGAAAATTGCTTTTACTAAGCTTACCTCGAGTTGGAGAATGGGCGATTTTGCAATGCAGCTGTTCAGCCAGCAGGGCAGAGTTGGATCTTGGAAGTGCCCTGACCGACCTGCTCTGTGGGCAAATGAGAGAGGAGGAGGGGAGAGATGCAGCCGTAGCTCATGGGGCGCATTGATCGATCTACCAGCGATCTGCGTCGGGCGGATGGATGCAGATGCGACGCGATACGGCGCGATGGATGCGAGCAGCGCCGGCGTGGAGGCTCACAGCTCACAAGCGATCGATTGCGCGCTAAGCCCAGCGCGGCCTAGCGTCGGCTCTCAGGATGGCGGCACCCGTGTCCGCAACTGCAAGCCGCTCCGTCCTCGCCCGCCCGCCGCCCGCCGCCGCCTTCTGGCCCTTCTTTCGCATACAAAACTGCCCTCGCTCGTCCATTTCGCTGCCGCCGTACGTGCAAGTATCGCACTACTAGCCCTTTGTGGGCGCTCCGCATCCCAAGTGGCAGCGCGTTGCGACGCTCTCTCCTGATTCCAGCACAGGCATGCTCGCGTACACTACGTCTTACGGCCTCGGTAATGAAGGTCGCCTAGAGACCCCGGTGGATAGAGACGACCGGCCTAAAAGACACTGCTGCTGGGTACACACTGGCCGGCCAGGGTAAATATGACGACCCGCGTGTACTCGCCGCCGTTCGCATCGCTGCGCAGCCCATGCAGGCCCGTCCAGGCCTGTCAGACATCCATAATTGTAGACGCAAGCTTCGAAAAAAGAGCACTACTGTTCGGCCGGGCTTGATGGCTTCACGGCCGTATGGCCATGTTTGGGAGCGTTGGAGCCTCTGCTGTGGCATTGGAGTAGGGTGCAGTTACGAAGCTAGGCTTTGATTCCCCATGGGGGGGGGGGGGGTGAGGGGTCATTGCGCCAGCCTGGCCTTCTCTGACCAAGTGGGACTTTCATCCGGTGCATCCTCCACTCACCGGGCCTTCTCACCGACCACATACCAACTAGCTGGGTCTAATTTCAAAGAGGCAGGCAGCTTGGAGAGGGAGCTTGGAGCACCGGTGCCGTCCTGGAGATGCCATACATATCCCCTTGTGCCGGAATACAAAGAGCCACGACCTAGAGTAGTGCGCAGAGCTACGGTCGGCCATCCCAAACTCGCAATGTGCTCTACCAAGATTCTTGTCGCTTTCAGCGCAGCAGTTGGATCGACTTTGGCTCGCACAGTGCCCGAGTATGCGCAGATCATCAACCAAAAGAACTTTAATGTCCTGCCAGTCGTTCCCGCGCCCTCCCAGGCGAATGCGACAACCGTACGTCTTCACCTTGTGCAGCTACCAAGACTTTGCATCTTCTGACCAGAGCGCAGCTGTTCGTATGGCCCGGCGTGACGGAAGAATCGCTTCTCGCCAAGCCCTTCCACATCTATGACGACGAGTTCTACCAGGTCATTGGCGACAACCCATCTCTGACTACCATCGCCACTTCACCGTCTGACCCCATCTTCCACGAGGCCGTCACCTGGCACCCTGATGCCGACGAAGTTTTCTTCGTTCAAAATGCCGGTGCTCGTGCTGCGGGTACTGGACTGAACAAGTCTTCCATTATCCAAAAAATCTCCCTTGCCGATGCCGAGAAAGTGCGTCAAGGGACCCTGAAGGAGGTACCAATTACCGTGGTCAACACGGCAAACCCGCAGATCATCAACCCCAACGGTGGTACCAACTACAAAGGGCAAATCATTTTTGCTGGTGAGGGTCAGGGAGACTGGGCGCCGTCAGCCCTTTATGTCATGAACCCTGCGCCACCCTACAACACGACGAGTAAGCAAATCCAAAGACGACAAATATTAGCGAGCATCTGTACTAACAATCAATAGCCCTGCTCAACAACTACTTTGGCCGCCAGTTCAGCTCGCTTAATGATCTCGTCATCCACCCTGTGAACGGCGATCTCTACTTTACCGACACGCTGTACGGCTACCTCCAGGATTTCCGGTTTTACCCCGGCATCAGAGAGCAAGTGTACCGATACAACTTCGACACTGGCGCTGTCACCGTTGTGGCTGATGGTTTTGGCCACCCTAATGGCATTACCATGTCCCCTGATGGCAAGAAGGCATACATCACTGACACGGGAATTGGCAACGCCTTTTTCGGCATCAACACGACTGCGCCTGCATCCATCTACTCGTACGATGTTGCCATGGATGGCACTTTGAGCAATCGCCAGACGTTCGCTTTTATTCCATCTTTGTTCCCTGATGGTATGTATACAATCAACTCCAGAGAGGACGATTGCATTTGCTGACATGATGTGCAGGTGTCCACACTGACTCGGTGGGCCGTGTGTATGCTGGTTGTGGCGATGGCGTCTGGGTGTTCAACAGCGCGGCCAAACTCATTGGCAAAATTTACACCGGAATGACGGCAGCCAACTTCAAGTTTACTGGAGACGGACGCATGATCATCACTGGACAGACCAAGCTTTTCTACGCCACTTTGTACGCGTCTGGACCACCCATACAATAGACATTGTGTCCTTGGGAGTCATTAAAATAGTGCACTTTGTTAAAACTGTCAGCCGTAACTGCATTCTGTTACAAACTACTAGAATATACGTAAATATAATGTAATGCTATTATACCGCAGCTTGCAGATCCTGAGTGGAAAAAACAGCAGAGACCAATGATGGTGCAGCGCATAGACCAAATCGTCACAGTACGCTTGACCTCGCCCTATACGAGCCGCTACCGACTAACAGCCTTGACGCTAGTTGTAGTCAAAGCTTGGGAGGCAGCGGACCAAGTCATGTTATGCGGAGCTCGGGGCTGCGTTATGGATTGGCTTTTGCTCGCCATTGCCAAGCACGGCGGCGCAGCAAAAGGGCCGACGCATGCCCGATTGGGAATAGCCATGGAGAATTAACTTCTAACCACATATGAACGCGCGGACTCGTGCACGCTGTGCCATGCTGACCTCCACGAAACCAGTCAAAACACGGTGCGAGACGCGACTCTGCGTTTGAGCCACGGTTTAGAGTTTGGCAACATGACCTTCACCCGCGGAGCCCGCCTACCGCGTGTCTCGCTCCCACCCATCAACCCGCGAGATCACCGATCTCAGGAGTGAGCGTCTGCTTAGGCTCTACATGTAGAATACCTACATGTCGGCTGTCCTTGGCATGCCAAGGTACGTTCAAGTGGAACTGGCTTCTGCTGCCTCCTTCGCCATGCACACATCCCCTTCTGGCTTGACAGATGGCTCCTGGTCATTCGGCCACCAGGCTGCCCATCTCCGCTGCAAGGGACCATTGCATGACACGTACGTCTGGGACAGATTAGGGCATAATTCATCCAGGACTATACCGCCTAGTTCGTCTTTCCCAATGTTATCTGCCGGTGAGCTGACGCCCAACCACTAGGTGTAGTAGGGCACTCGGCTGCACCGCATATCTAGCCTTCGTATGCCGTTGTGCCGGGGGCGGGAAATGTCTCCCACTTCGGCGGGTACTCCTACGACAGACGTGATACACTGCTTTATTCTACCTATCCCCCCCTCCAAACGGGACATGACATGAACATTCCAGATTCGCCAAGCCGAGTGTGAGTGTGAGTGTGCATGAATCCGCGGAGCAGCCTATAAGGCACCATTTTCAGTGTTCAAAGACAGCCACAGCCAAGTACTGCATCAAAAGGTAGCACCTGTCTGTTTGCGTCGAGTCTGATGGCCAAGCGAAAGGACCGATTTCTAGAAGAGCGGCAGGGGTGGCAAGAATTGCCTAATCTCCCAAACAACTATGTACGAATGGGTGCAATCCCCCAACCGAGGGCGAGGCATCGCCAAGGATATCATTCCACGCGCTGACCCAGTTCCGCCGTTCTCGAGCCACCTGAGACGGGCAGATCGACATCAGGCCACGAGTCGATCCCCTGTCAGCCGGAAACCCCCGCATGGAACAAGGGTTCACTCGGCTGCTTCGATTGATACATAGCCACCCCTGCATTTACGGCTCGCCAACGAAGAAAACATGGCCGTTTTAGATGCTTCTTTCTTTATGGATGACTGGGCTACGGTACTCGATGTATGCCAAGACAAGGGAAGGGCGGGCGGGCGGCTTGGTCTTCAAGCACATGGGGCCGCTCTTCCCCAGATCCACTCTCTTATTCACTCCACCCGACGTCTGATCACCTCTTCCTTTTTTACGATTCATTGCACTGCCTATCATGGCAAAATCGTTCCCTATCGAGAAGGTTGTTGCGGCCGCTTTTCTCAGCATCGCCCTTTACAATTTTCTCGAACTTAATGCCTACATCTTCACTTCGTTCAAGCGGCGACGAGGTCTATATTTCTGGTCCTTTACCGTTGCCACATATGGCATCCTGTTCAACGCCGTCGGATATATCCTCATGCACTTGGCTGCACTCAAGGAGAAGAACATTTTCGCCACCTTCATCCTCCTAGGATGGTGCATGATGATCACAGGCCAGTCGGTAGTACTATATTCACGACTGCACATTGTGGTGCACAATCTCAAATGGCTACGATACGTCCTCATCATGATTATCACCAACGCAATCTGGCTGCACATCCCCATTATTATCCTGGTTTACGGTGCCAACTCGGACACCCCACAGCCCTATGCAAAAATCTACAACATATACGAACGGATTCAACTCAGCGTCTTCTTCGTCCAGGAACTCATTATTTCGGGTCTATATCTCTTCGAGACGACCAAGCTGCTCCGCCTTGAACGCACAATCGGACACGTCAGCACTCGAACACTGCTTTACCACCTTATCTCAGTCAACATCCTCGTCATCATGCTCGACTGCAGTATCCTGGGCCTCGAGTTTGCAGACTTCTTCGAGATCCAAACCTCGTGGAAGCCGCTTGTCTATAGCATTAAGCTCAAGCTTGAATTCAGCATCCTCAGCCGCCTGGTCAAATTGACCAGGAACGCGAGGAGTGGGAACGCTGGCAACTCCTATAGCAACGCAGTGCACACTGGGGGCATGCCACTTGGCACCATGAAGGGAAAGAGCAACGCACATCGGTCCATGGTGGGTACGGGTACGGATGAACGAGACAACTGGGAGATCAAAGTCGGTGGCGGCCCGAACCACATGGAGACGAGGCCATCGCAGGTCTTGAAGATAACAGAATTCATGGTGCAGAGTCACAGCCGGCCGCCGAGCATCGCAAGCCTCGCCGAGAGTGGGAAGAAGATACTGGCACACACGCATACGCAGGAGCTGCACGAAAGTGACTAGCCTAGCGCGTCGTCGTCGGTGTCGTCTGGTGTGCACTCGCCTCGATATGATGACCGGCCGCAATGGCACTAGAAAACGGCTATCCTCACCCTATTCTCCTTTGTAATGTTTTTTATTTATTTATTTTGTACTTCTCACGAAAGTAGTTACGAAGCCGATCGATACCAAGTCTGTTTTATTATCCTTGTATGCAACTTCTCTCAGTTCGCTCCCACCATC
>NW_007360266.1:2017169-2040969 GCF_000359705.1 Exserohilum turcica Et28A | reverse complement strand
TAACAGAATTCATGGTGCAGAGTCACAGCCGGCCGCCGAGCATCGCAAGCCTCGCCGAGAGTGGAAGAAGATACTGGCACACACGCATACGCAGGAGCTGCACGAAAGTGACTAGCCTAGCGCGTCGTCGTCGGTGTCGTCTGGTGTGCACTCGCCTCGATATGATGACCGGCCGCAATGGCACTAGAAAACGGCTATCCTCACCCTATTCTCCTTTGTAATGTTTTTTATTTATTTATTTTGTACTTCTCACGAAAGTAGTTACGAAGCCGATCGATACCAAGTCTGTTTTATTATCCTTGTATGCAACTTCTCTCAGTTCGCTCCCACCATCATCATCATTATCATCATTATCATCATTATCATCATTATCATCATTATCATCATTATCATCATTATCATCATTATCATCATTATCATCATTATCATCATTATCATCATTATCATCATTATCATCATTATCATCATTATCATCATCACCTCTGCTTTGTGACGTGTTTTCCATCACCCCTTTTTTTTACTACTGACTTCATCTGAACCACAAGCATAATAGCAAGAGACTACACACTGTCGATCCTTTGGTATGATGTCGTCGCATCGCGTCACACTGCCCGCATAAGCGTGCTGATCTCCCTTCTGCAAGAAAAAGTTTCCGTCGACCTGGTACCCAGATTCATTGTTGCCAAAAAGCGTCATGATCATCGCAGGTCCATAAGCTTAGCATGGAGGGGTGTCATCGCCATAGGTGCGTGGCAAAGCTTAGTACCGGTAGCTTACGGAGTTCTGTTTCAAGTAGGAGATCGCTGTTGGGCTTGGCTGGGTGTCATTACACATCACATTTCTGACATTGCACCTCTAGACGGCTATCTGTGTAGAATATTACGTCTATTTTCGGTTGTGTTTAGACCCGTTGGGTAGGATCGGCAACACTGTATATTTGCGCAATGCTGCTTTGCACCGATGCAGAGATGGTGCTCCACAGCCCCGCCATCTTCAAGTGTATCAGCGAGCTGGGCATTGATTTTCGTTCGCATTGGGGATGAATTGTTTCCACCAGAATTTGTTGCGAAGACACTTGCTGCACACTTGGTGGCATGCGACTCCGCAGTATAGCGCTAGATACTTCACTGACGAATGTACGATGAAAAAACTAGTGTTGGCGCCCATGTCGCATATCAAGAAGATGGATTCAGAGCCTGGATAGAGAGCTGGCTCTTCATCTTCCCCACAACGCATTCATATCAGCAAGTAAGTGGTGGCGCAAGTATCCTAGCAAAGCGTCCAAAACAACACATGATTACATCAACGGTAGTGGCGCATAATACATCTGCTGTAGCTTGTGGCAGTAGGCCAACTTCACACACCATGTCGCGACTTGTTAATTTAATAGGACTTGGAAGACATGTTCTGAGGCACACTAAGGCGTAGTATAGGAGGGGCATTGTGGAGTCGACGCATAGGGAACCATTCGCGCGCAACAGTGCAAGTTTCAACATGGCGATTTTAACAGCTGCAGATCGTGGTAGAACAGAGAGAGAAAATAGAACACTCAACACGAGACTGGTTCCCCAGGATTTGAATGCGTTGATACATGGAGGGATGAACTATGGAATTCGTGCTACTTGAGTGGTCGGAAACACGTGCCTTGGTCGCGGCAAGCGACTAGACAATTGAAACAGGCTGTCCTTAACAGCCTCACGATAGCGCAGCGGTCTGTTACACAAGGAGCTTTAAAGCAGGTTTGCTACGTTGTTTCCGTCTTTCTCTAACGCGTGAAGGGCAGTTGACACTTGGGGAGCATGGAACACGTCACATGACGGAGCCTTTGGGCGCACATGCAAATGGGCACCCGTCTCCCCCGGATTGCAGCGGGACACAGCTAAAAGTAAGTAATCACCTCCGCTCACGACAGCAGCCACATCGTATATCTGCCGCGGAATACGATCCTTAGGGCACAAGGTATAGCTATGTAAGCACCTGACCAAGCGAGCACGGGCCGTCCGCCGGGTGAACCCCAGCCGAACTGGCACCCCAGACATGTGGCGTCTCAGCACACCACGTTCGAGACTTTGCGTAAACCCCAACTAGCTTGATCTCGACCAAGTCTGCTGGAAATCCGGTTTTCGTCGTCAACCAAGCATTATGCACAAAACCCGCGCGAGGCCTCACACACTCGCCACGGGCGGACTTTGCTTATGACTGAGTCCGGTCGGCTGCGTCCCGTCATTTCCTGCTAACCCGGGGTGCCGATAGATTGCATTCCTCAGGCACCAATCTCCGCCGTACTCTGATTTTTTTTCTTCCTTTTTCCTTTTTCCTTTCTGTTCCTGCTGGCCAGCATGCGCATCGTTGTTGAGCAATGATCTTCTCTTCTTTTTTCCCGGTGGTCCCTTTCTTTTTATTATGTTTAATACTACTACTTAAAACCGCCGGGGCGCAGATGCTGGGGTCCTGGTCTGCAAATCCAGGGGAACTTCACGTGCGCCAGAACGGCAACGACAAGAATGGCAACGGGCAGAATAACGGACCGGACAACAGTGCTTTCACTATTGTCAACGGGAGGATATACACTCCCGGACTTGGGATAATATTGGCAGTATGTGCCCGACGCTATGTGCGCACAACCGAAGGCCTTGGGCTGACCAATTCCAGCCACAACCTTACACACCTGAGGGCGGCGATTTTCTGCAGATAGCCCTCGATATATCGGGCGATGGTAAACTTCCTGTACCACCGCGAAATATCGCCGACCCCCTCACCCAGGTCTTCAACTTCACCCTGTTCCTCACGTCGACGATTACGCAGAAGAACTTTACAATCTCAAACATGACGACCTCGACGCCTCCGCTGGCCAACATGCTCAACCAGGAGGCCGGGCAGACAGTCAAGCATATAAACTTCGAGTGGCCACAGTGCCTAGTCGGCAACAACAACGATGACGACGGTGCAACCGCAAGGGGCGATTACAACATTAGCATCCACCAAAACTACCGACTCAACGGCGTGGACCATTACACGATTTTTAACCTCCCAATCAGCGTTACAAACAGCATCCAGGCGTTCCCGGGCGCTGGCCAACTGACGACCAAGCCTGCCCCGGGCCCCCTCAATGCAAACGGAGGCCGCATGCCGTGCGCGATGCTTGAAAACCCCCTGCAGGACTTCCAGGCACAAGTCAACAGCGTCAGCAACCCGTCTGGCCAGCCTATCCGGGTCATTCCGATTGAGACCAGTCCAATGAGCAACGGCGGACAGGTCGGCGGCAATGGTCGCGGCGACGGATCAAGCGGGTCTGGTGCCGGCGGCGCCCAGGGCAACGGGCAGGGTGAGATTGCGCCTGGTCCGGCCACAGGCCCCGCCAACGAAGCGTTGGGAGCTGCGGTAAGGATGTCGAGCGAGTCGCTTTCGGTTGTCATGATCGGCATGCTGGGAGCGGCAGTCGTGCTGTGCACGTCTGTAAGCTGGTAGTACTAAATCTAAGCCACTTACTTGTACACTAATGACAAATAATAGCTACGCGTTTAATCCTCATGGCCCTACGTATCAACCTTTTGTCACTATTTGTGTACCTACAAACCAGGGGTTTCCCTGCTTATAGTGGCTCGCGTGTGTGTGTGTGTGTAGTCCAGAAACAACTGTTTTTTTCTTTCTCTTTCTCTTTCTCTTTCTCTTTCAATATTCCTTTGCTGTTAGTGCCTAATGCACATGTGTACTTGCTCCCTTCCTTCCCCCTTGCAGATACAAACTTTGTACGCGGCAAAAGAAACAAAAGCCTGCTTACGAATATATATATTATATACCCACATCATTTATTCAAAAAGTTAGCAATATATGGAAACAAGCGTTGTTGTTGTTGTTGTTGTTATTGTTGTTGTCATCGTCATCGTTGTCGACATGCTACATGTATGAATCGTCAAGTTACTGTACCGAGAAGAAACATGCAAGAATTGGAAAAAAAAACACATACACACACACAATGATACTTACGAATGCGCATGTGCCAAGTTTGCGTGTTTTGGTTTTTATTAAGTGTGTCTTGGGCCTTCTCACTTTTTTTTTTCACTTCACACGTGCGCTCCATGTATAAGGAGATCAAGAGGAAAAGGGAAACAATATCGATGAGTTTTTATATACTTTCATTCTTTTTTTTTCTCTCAGTTACTTGTAGAAAGAGTATTTGGGCGTTCGCACATCCATCCATCCAGCAGGCAAGGGTTGGGCAGTAAGTCTAAGCCGGGGGACTCGAGTCGCAAGGGGCAACAGCGATTCAGTCGGATAAGCCGAATAAACTATGGTGGTGTTTTACATATATACATACATACATACATACATACATACATACATACAGAGAGAAAGTTTTTTTTTACACAAGGGTTATTAATCATAGGCTCTTTTCCTCTTCTTCCCCTCACTTTCTCCCAGTTGCTCTTCCACGGGCCCTGGATCAATCTCACGCTCCGCTCTCTTCCGCTTCTGCGTCCTCGTCACCTCTTCTCCGGCTAACTTCTCCGTCACAAATAAGGTGCTAGCCGTCTCTCTGGCCACACTGCTACTACTACTCGTACTACAGCCATGACTTCGCGTTAGTTCCTTGTCCTGCTCTGCATCACATTCATCCTCGTCTTCATCAGGCAATCCCAAATCCGTTGTATTCGTATCTGGATCCTCGAGCGCGGCTTGGATCTTCTGCAAGCCCATGTCGTCGCCTTCCAGCGTCTCGCTGATGTCGGGATCAATCCAGCCCTCGGTGTAGCTGCCGCCGAAATCAATGATCCATAGCTCCGAGTCGGCGTCAACCATGAAGTTGTCTGCTTTGGCGTCGCCCCAGATAATACCATTGTCGTGCAGAGCCGTGACGTACTTTTCGCTCTTGCGGCTCCACTCGGCGCGCGCGGCGTCGTCGACGCTGGACCGCAGGAGCTTGGTCAGGGGCGTAGGGTAGCGGATGTTCTCGAGCAGCAGGCCCATAACCTCGGTCCTGCTGTTCCCATGTGCCACGAACCCTCGCAGATGCGGGAACTTGATGTCGAGATGTAGCTTAGCTAGCTGTTGCAGGATTTTGATTTCGCGTTTCACCGAGTCGGGCTGGTCGGCGACCACGGGCTTGAAGAAGTAGATTTGGCCCGTCGCTTTATGCAGCACTTGCCCCGGGTGGATGGGGGGCGGCATGCTGACTTCGGATTGGACAACCAGGTCGTTGGCGTCGAGCCAGGGTAGCTTGTAGTTCTGCATGTACTTTGGAATCTTCATGCGTGGAATGTGCTCGCCAATCATGGCCTCCAGGCGGGGTATTGTCTCTAGAAGTCGGGGGGACGGCTCTCCCTTGACGGTTTCCATTGTATAGAAGTAGGTTGGGCCGTGATACCACTCGTGTAGTGTGGACTCCTCTGGCTCGCGGTCTGGTGGTGCGTCCGTGGTAGTGATGTCGGCGAACAAGGCCAGTATCCAGTTTCGCAGTTCCATGCCTGCGCTAGCAAAATCGGGACCTTCGTCTTCTTCTGCATCGTTATCCTCTTGCTCAACATACTCATCATCGTCACTGTCTGCCGTGACGTCGATACCGCTGTCCTTGCCCTCTGAACCCTCTGAGCCCTCTCTGACTTTGTTCTTATTGCTGCGGACTTTAGCCAGCTGCTCTTCGACTCGGTCTTCTTCCCTTTCTTCCGCTTCACGGAATGCTGTTATCAGGTTGAGGTACTCGCGATACAACTGCTTTGAGGGTGACTTTTTCAGCTCCCCAGGTTCAATCATGAAATGGAAGCGGACATCGTTGATGAGCGCCGTTAGGCCACAACTGTCGTCGATGTCGAGCTGAAAGTTCAGGATGTGGGCCTTGGATTTGGTCATGGATTGTGCCATTGCTAAGTGACAAGAACCAAAGGAAGGGTAAAGTGTGTTTTGAGAGATGAAGAGAGTTTGATAACGCAGTGTCAACGTCCACAGACACATCTATACCTCCACCACCAACCTCCTCTGCACCTCGCTGAGCCATCCACTTACATCATTATTGCCCTGAGTCGTTGAACTCATGTTTTGCAACGGGATGACATATTTCCATGATTGCTTTGTCTGGCCCCTGCATCGACATCATAGATGCGGTGCTAGCCTTCAGGTACAATCGGACTTGTGGCGGGCGGCAGCATCGGGAAAAGAGATGAGTGGCTAGCTATCCCTAATTAGCGTCTTCCAAACACGATCCTGGAAGCCACCGATCTACACTTAGAATTGTGCAATCTTGAGAAGGCTGGGCTTGGAAGAAAGGGACTGGCGTGACGCGCCCAAACGCGATCAAATGTCGTGACGTCAACCGCGTCCATCCGCCCCGTAACACTAGCATCTCTGCGACAACAACACCCTAAACAACAACATGTGCAAGGATGCTCGTTACTTTTCTTAGCCATTCGATTGCGGGCACTGGTCACACACGAGAGGAACATAGATTGGAGATCAAATAGATGCTTCTCAATTGAGAAGCCCTTCAACGTTGTCGCATTTCTTCCGAGGCGTTCGTCTGTCATAGCGACATGTCGCGGCAGACATCCTGCACTCATTCACGCGTTCAACCATCAAATATCCTAACCATATGCGCCTTGTGAAAATCAAACATGCCAGACAAAGGAGCGTAATCCCACACCTTGCGGCCCCTATTATACCGAAACGAGAAGCGAAACATGTTTCTTTCGTACCAAAATAAAACGCTTGACCAGACCAAAAAATTGAGAACCCGCCCCGAAAGTTTGAAAGCAATGCGTCGGAACATCTTCCAGAGATTTGCGAACGCCAAGTCATTATACGTTCGTAAGATCCCAAACCAATATCATACAGCTCCACGCATATGTCGTAAAGTTAGCAAGACTGCTCTAGACACTAAAGTCCAAGAGGTCGTACGGAGACGAGTCCAAAGAAGTGAAGTCGCCCATTGCCTTCATCTCAAGATCAAACTGTGAGTACGAAGTATCGGGCATCGAGTCGAAGAGTTCCTCAATGTTGTCCTTGGGGTCAACCGGAGAGGTTGGCGGCGTTGTGAACTGACTCGATTGAATCGACGACCGCGAGGGTGAGGACGATACTTTCAGAGGACTAGGGTCGACAGGTACGTGCGAACCCTTGGTGGAGTCGGCAGAAGGCGGACGCACATCAGCAGGCGACATTGGAGGTGTATGCGAATGCTGAGAGAGTTGTTGAAAAATGTTCATAGACGCTGAATCGCCATCATAGGCGGTCGATGTAAAGCTCGACTCAGCAAGGTTGGGACCTTCAGCGTAAGGACTTGACGATGCCTCAAAGCTGGTGTGTCTGTTAGATGTGAAGAGCAGCAGGAGTGGTAGAGAAACTAACCTGAAAGGATCTACGGAAGAGTTCATAGGGTCGTTGAAGTTCTGTGAACCTGAAAGCAGCTGGGGTAGATCGTGAGATTCGGTCGACTCAAGTCCAACTAGCGGTGAAGGAGATCGATCGTCCGAGTGCGGTGAGCCAGCAGAGGATGAAGGCGCCGATACGAGAGCTCGTCGCGCCCTGTTGGCCTTGTCGACGCGTTGCTCCATCTCTGGCCGGTTCTTCTTCGGTCGGCCGCGCTTTGCGTGTCGTCGAACGGCATCGGGAAATCCACCGACGCACATGCCTCGTTGGCGGTGACGTGTAAGGGCGTCTTGTCGTGCAAAGCCTGCACCACACGGGCACTTGTAGGGCTTGTTGCCAGAGTGGATCTTTGCGTGGCGCTTCAGGTCGTGCTGTCGAACAAAACACTTGCCGCATCCGTTGCACTTGTATTGGCGGTCACCAAGATGTGTTTGGACGTGTGACCGAATGTTTTCCCTTCGTCCAAAGACCTTGCCGCAGCCTTGGTAGAGGCAAGTCCACTTGCCGGTTGTTGCATCTTGCTCGCTAATGTATCTCTGAACTTCTTCCGGCGCGATACCCGTGTACTCGAAGCTAGCGTCCAGTTCGAGGTCGTTGAAGATTTGGGGCTGCGAGAATGGTTCCATGGATGCTGGTAAGCTGTTCATCGACATTGAGTCATGGGGAGTAGGCAACAGCGCGGGTGGTTGTGAGAAGAGCATCTCTTGGTTCTCCTCGATGTTCTCCAAGAAGGCCTGGACTGACTTTTGTCGTGGCGAAGAAGCAGGCGATGGCGACAAGGCGTCGGAGGTGTAGTAGGAGGATGAGTCGTACCCGAGGTCCACTTCCGGGTTCTCAAAGTCAAAGGTCATGGCCTTTGGAGTGGGCTCGAGATTGACATCGGTCATGACGGACAAATTCGAGTGAGCATTGGCAACAAAAGATTCATGCCTCTGCAACTGCACCGGCTTTTGCGGCGTCGCAGTGGGTGTGGGTAATATGTTGATGAAGACTTGTCCACATGAGCCATACACAGACTGAATGTGCTCGTGGAGTTCTTTCAATTGCTGTTCAGTGGGGGGTCTAGAGGGGGAGGATGGGAGCTGCTTGGGAGACTGCAGACGGCTTAACCTTCGCGGGGTCCGTGGTGTGGAGGAGGAGATCTGTACTGGGGATGCCAAAAAGGCTTCCTGGGGGCCCGGCTGGGGCTGTCTGTGCGGCTGCGCTACTTGCATAGAATGCTGTGATGGTTGTCCTAGAGTGTTAGTATTACTTACCGTACTGTCCTCCTGCTGGAAGGATGGGACATCGAAAGGTCCTGGCTGTTGGGTTAGTTCCTGGTATTGGGCTTGTCGCGCCGCGGCATGGATGGGCTCTAGGTTGAGGCCGCGTAGGTCCAAGCTCATGCCGGTGCGGTGTGATCGTCGTTGGATCTTAGCAGGTGATGGGCGTACTGTAGCCGCGTCGAACACGGTTGGGGTCGAGTGTTGTCGTCGGTGCTGGATGCGCGGGCGCTGGATGCCGGCTGGCATATTTGTGGACAGCATATCTAATGCAGGTCGAGTCCGGAGTCGGTTCTCGAGGAGGGGGGAAGTCCTATGGGGTCCGAAACTAAATGGCGGTGTTAGCAGTCACATTTCGCGTGCACGCATTGCATACAAACATACCTCACGCAGTGCAAGCGGCGCTCCGCCGGGCGGTCGGTGTCCTTATGAAATCCTCAGTACAGATGCAGTCTCCCAGTAGCCTGTCTCTCAAGTAAGTATCTGGCCGGAGCCTGTGCGACTATGCGTGCAGGAGGGGATGTGCTTTAGTGGCAGTCGCTAAATGCACGATTGATACTAGAGATGAGGAAAGGGTGGGTGCAAGAGATGGAGAGCAAAGTGGAGGATAAATGTAGCGCAGGCGGGGATAGCTGTGTATTACCGTATCAAGGCTGGACACAACAATGGCGAGCCGCCTCGTCACCCCAGCGACGGCTAGCCGCCCGCGCCCGACGTGGGCGCTAACGTCCCGATCGGGCCTGGCCTGCGCGTCACGTGCCCTCGATCGCCACGCCGCACGGGCCCCTGCCTCGGCCGCCACGCTTGCGCTCGCTTACGCGATCCACATGAATTTCAACGCCCAAGACTTGCCCGCCGCACTTTTTCCCTCCACACCCCTTCTGCATCACGCTGAGGAAAGCAATCACGACACGATTGCTTAGGCCGCCATGCAGATCTTCGTCAAGACCCTGTAAGACTCGACGCGCGCAACGCCCGCTTGCCAGACACTGACAGCCTCGCAGCACGGGCAAGACTATCACCCTTGAGGTGGAGTCTTCGGACACCATCGACAATGTGAAGTCCAAGATCCAGGGTACGTGCGGTTGAGGCGGCCGCTCGAGTTCGCAGCTGACAGGCCACCAGACAAGGAGGGCATTCCCCCGGACCAGCAGCGTCTCATCTTCGCCGGCAAGCAGCTCGAGGACGGCCGCACGCTTGCCGACTACAACATCCAGAAGGAGTCGACGCTTCACCTGGTCCTCCGCCTGCGTGGTGGAGCCAAGAAGAGGAAGAAGAAGGTCTACACCACGCCCAAGAAGATCAAGCACAAGCGCAAGAAGACCAAGCTAGCTGTGCTCAAGTACTACAAGGTCGACGGCGACGGCAAGATCGAGCGCCTCCGCCGCGAGTGCCCCCAGCCCGAGTGCGGTGCTGGTGTCTTCATGGCCGCCATGCACAACCGCCAGTACTGCGGCAAGTGCCACCTCACCTACGTTTTCGACGAGGCCAAATAAGCGCGTCGCCTCCGGGGTACGCGACACGATCGATAACGAGTTATGGCAGCGCGGCGCACTGCTGGGAGGAGCTGAATAGGCTTCACCACATTGTCGCACATGTAGAACCAATCAACCTTGTCATGGACTGAATGTGAACTGGCCGTGAAACTTGCTCGCAGTGACTGACGTCAGCCCATACCATTCGCCCGCTAATTTTCTCGCCAATTTTCTCGCCCGTGCTCGATGAGCTGAAGTCCGTGTAGGAGCGCAAGGGCCAGTGAGCGGACTTCCGGAAACATGATCTCGGCTTGCTGTTACCATGGCGCCTGTAGTCCTAGCGGCCTGATGCGGTGATTCCGGCGCTTAGGGTCCAGCGTTTACTCGTCACCCTGCCATGAATCCGATGATGACTGCCAGCTGGCTACCGCCATGACATCCGTATCTGGGTGCTTGAGTCAGTGGGGTGAGCCCAATGGAACTGGGTAAACGTAAAAGCAAGACTGCTCCGACTTGGTTCAGCAGACTATACAGCATGCCAAGCCTCTGTTGACACGGCCACGAGTGAGGTCAGAACATTTATTGTTATTTAGACATGAGTGGAAAGCTAAGCATGGGCACGCTTCTTCCAAGGGTAGTAATTATACATGGTCGTCATGTGCGAAGAGAGCTCGCGCACTCATCCTCTTCATCCAATCCGCCTTACTTCCTGTTCGCCCTCTGCTCCTTGTCTGCTGTGCTCTGGCTGATGTCCAGACCCAGACCCTTGCTGTCAAGGTAGACCTTGTTGTTGCTCTGCTGCAGGATACTAGCAATGGCTCTCGCATTCTCAAACTCCCTCAGGTCAATGTAACTCCTGCTCTTCTTGATGGCATCACCAATCAGCTCGGCGGAACGGGCCTCACCCTGCGCGCGGACGACCGTGGCCTGCTTCTCCTGGCGCGCTTTGTCGACAACGAAAGCAGCGCGCTGGGCCTCTTGTTGAGCGACTTGCTTGGCTTCGACTGCGGCGGTGAACTCGGGGGAGAAGGCGAGGTGCTGGGCTGTGTTAGTTGGCTGCGGGGTCAGCCGGAAGTTGAGCATTGGGTACTCACTGTTAGAGAGACATCGTCGAGCATGATGTTGAAACGCGCAGCTCGCCTGACTAGGTTGTCGCGTACCAGCCTGCTGACGTTTTCACGCTGTGTGATGAGCTGACTGGCATTGAATTGCGCCACCACGCTCTTCAACACCTCGTTCACAATCGACGGCAGCACCCTCTCGTCGTAGTCTGTGCCCAGTGTCCTGTAGATTTGGGGCAGCGCATCGACCCGCGGCCTCGACAGCACACGGCAGGTTATGTTGACCATTTGCAGGTCCTTGGTGCCTGTGAGGGAGGCGACGTTTCGTGGTTTGGCGCGCACATCGTAGGTAATGGGCGTCTCGAACCAGGGAATGCGGAAGTGGGTTCCTTCGCTGTAGATTTCCTTCTGAACACCGCCAATGCGCGTGTATTTGATTGCTCGGTGGCCACCATCGACTGTCACGGGTCAGCCTTCCGCCTTGTTGCAGCAGGGTGTGCCGGGCCTGCACGAGCCCTGCCAGGGGTATGGACATACCGTTGAATAGCGCATTGTTGGCCATCCATATGCCACCACCGACGAGCAGCAGGCCTCCAATGCCGCCAAAGACGCCCTTGGGTGGCCCGCCGCCGCCCGCACCTCCGAGTCGAACGCCCCGTCTCGTGAGCTCATTCTGGATGCGCGACCATGTTTCCCTGGGATCCGGTGCAGACATGTTGGCCGTGTGCGTGTGAGGGGCAATGGGTGGATGGAGCTCGGTGATGAGGTATTCGACGACGATGGAGAAAATGGTCGTCGGCGAATCACAACCCCCGACGCTCGCCCGCCGCCAAGACATGCCTCCGCATCGCGACAATGGCGGGGCCTGGCTCCCTTGCTGCGCTATACAAGCTCGTTTCTGGTCTACTGACTGCAGTCTGCTGTGCGTGCATGAGGTTGAAACACCTTTTACTACCCCGAGGTCCAGACCAAATTACCCTCACGGCCTTGCCGTCTCATCTAGCAGAGGGGCGTGCCGTACTTGTCGCAGCATGTTTGCGCAAGGGCCACCCAATCAATGTCATCTGTATACGTTAAAGCACAGCTGTCCATAAGCTCCCTCGACTATTACACTTAAGCCCGCAGTCTGCCCACTTGGCGGTCCATTTGTTTCCTTATCCATTCCTGTCGTTTAGTGATACCCAATTGATTGCCTCTCGTTTTCACAGCCGAAGCAATACGTCCCGCAACACACGTGGCCCCGAGCCGCTGGTACAGAGCACGAGGTAGGTTTCACTTGGGCCAAAGGGCGCAATTGCACACGAATACTTATCGCACACCAGTCTCGCGAGGCACATGCAACAAGTACTACACTTTCCGTCTACAGAAGCAGTTTCAAAGCCATACCAGTCTGAACAGAGTCGCCGCGCCTCTCCACCATGCACATCACGCCGCAGTCGCTGCGCCTCGCTGCTTGGTCGGCCTTCGCAGTCTACACAGCAAACGCCGACCATATTATAGAAAATCTCAGTTTTGGCTACCAACCGGGCCACGAAATCTCACCCAACTACCATGACATCCCTCACTTCACTGTCAAAGGCGCAGACGACTATGAGCCCCAAGTCCTTTCCGACCGCGTCATTCTTACGCCTCCGTACCCTGGCAACAAGCGCGGTTCAATATGGGCATCAGATCCGCTGTACCACAAAGGCGACTGGACGGCACAGTTGGACTTTAGGGCATCAGGCATGGAGCGAGGAGGCGGAAACCTGCAGTTTTGGTATGTCAAGGAATCACAGGCGGGGGAGCCACCCTCGAGCTTGTTTACGGCGCCAAACTTCGATGGACTCGTGCTGCTCATAGACCAGTACGAAGGCCATGGAGGGTCCATCCGCGGTTTTCTCAATGATGGAACAAAGAACATCAAGGCGCACCCTGATCCAGACACGCTGGCCTTTGGCAAATGCGACTATGCATACAGAAACCGCGGCGAGCTCACGCCAATCAAGCTGCACCACACGCAAGAATACTTGGAGGTCATTGTTGACGGCGCACTTTGCTTCAAGACGGACAAGGTACTATTGGCTTGGTCGTGGTCTCTACTTGTCCGGTACACTTACTGCGACTCCAGGTCAAACTCCCCGAAGGTTACTACTTTGGTATCAGCGCTTCCTCTGCCGAAAACCCAGACTCGTTTGAAGTGTTCAAGCTCATCAAGCAAGTCGGTCTCGAGCATACCAAGGGCGATCTCGGTGTTGGATTCGATGCCGATATTGTGGTTTTTGATGATACCGCTGAATTTACCGTATGTTTACCCCCCCCCCTTTCCCCCTTTTTTTTTAGTTGAACCAGTTTACTTCATTCGTGGGGGAAAAAAAATTTCGCTAACATCAATGTGTATTCCCAGGTCGAACCCAGCACCATGCTGTTCCGCAACAAGGTCTCGCCGTATGAAAATAAGAAACTCAGGGGTGTCGTGCGCGAGACGTGGTTGCGTGGTAAACGCATTTTCTCCCGCGCTGATGGCTTCCTGGAGAAGACGGGGCCGCAGGGGAAGTTGCTGCTTGAGCAGAGGAAGAGGAGTGCGTAGATGCATGGATGGGAGTGGCGTTTTTATCCATTTGATTGAATAGGGTTTGGTGCGTGGTAATGATGGCAATGGTGGTGACGATATAACGAGAAGGACTCGGTTTCGAGGGCATGTGTTTTTTTTATTGTATTTCAGTTGCATAGAAGGTGTTCAGGCCAACATGTCATACGGGAAGCGGGGGGGTTTTATTGTTTTTTTCTCGTCTTCTTCCGGAGGAGTGTATCCGGGTCATTGAGTATAGACATAGTTTTCATTCATCTTTTTTTATCGTCTTATTTTACACTTGAAAAGCAATGCGCTTATAAACACAGCGTTGTTCTCGACTCCATGCAACAATATGCCAGTTGCGAGCGTCCCTTATCTAACATGCGGAAGTAAAAGGAAGGAAAAAAAAGAGGCCCAAAGCAATCGGGTAGCTAGCAATTCGTGTACATAAAAAAACGGGACAGAGGGCTTTGGATGGTTGATTTTACAAGTACTTCTTGGGGGTACTGTCTCTCCGCTTCTTGTACAAGATGTACGCACCGGTAATGGTGATTTGCACGGCAAAAGCCATGAACAAAAAGGTCGTCATGCTGGGACCCCTGCTGGAGACGACTATCACACAAGTTAGCCACACATCCTAGTATTTGACGTGAGGAAAACTTACCAGCACCCATTATGTCGGGCAGGTTCCTGATGACACCCTCTTGGTTCCTCGCGAGCGCGCGGTGGATTTGGTCCATCATATCCTTGAAATCTTTGGATTCCAAGTCACGCAGTATCTGGGCCGTGGCACGCTCCACCTTCTCGACGTTGCGCATCGTAGCGGCGCCGCGGTCGTCGATAGGGACGATGCGCTGCATGAGTTTTTCCCACTTCTCATCATCCTTGTGGCGGTTCTCCTCCATTACTTCGTGGATATCGTAGACGCGGTTGATAATCGTGTTGAGGTGGTGGTTCAGGATTTGGATGCGGTTGTGGAGATCGGCGAATTGTGCTTCCTGGTCGTGGATAGTGGATGCGGCTACGTCCTCGATGTCTTCCTCGTCCTCAGAACCATAGCCGTGCTTGTGATCCTGCTTATGATCCTGCTTATGATCCTGCTTATGATCCTGCTTATGATCCTGCTTATGATCCTGCTTATGATCCTGCTTATCATGTTCCTTTTGTCCTTCCTTCTTTTTCTGCGAGTTGATGTAGTCCTTCTTGGTCGGGCTGGGCGGTCCGTCGCGGTGCGAGTTTATAGTGGACACGGCGGTGTTTTTGCAGCACCAGCGTACGACGTCTTCGATGCGGAATTTCTCGTTGCGCTTTTTGCCCTCGGTCCAGATGATGGGGAGGCCGAGGCCGACGCTGGAAATGCCGCCCCATGCGCTGAAGAAATCGCCTTGGTTGGGCTGGGTTTGTGGTTGTTCTGTTGATGAGGAGGATGAGGATGAGGATGAGGTGGGTGCTAGATGCGCAGGTAAGAGTTTGATGTCTGGTGTGCAGGGCGAGTGGTCCGATACGACTGTTTTAATGACGCCGTCGGCGGTGTCTTGAAGGAGCTCTTCCCACAGGCCGTCTTGGTTGGATTGCTCGCGGATGGGCGGACAGCACTTGTGTCTTGTGTCGCCTTCCTTGATGGCTTCTGCGGCGAGAGCCAGGTAGTGGAAACATGTTTCGGCGGTGATTTTGACGCCTTCTGCGCGCGCCTTGCGCAGCAGAGGGATGGCTTCGATGGCCGATAGATGCACAATGTGGAGTTGCAGCTCGGGAGCCAGATGGGCGAGCGACAGGATCTCGGCGACGGCACACGTTTCAAAGGATGGGGGCCGCGACTGCAGGAATGTGTCGTACGAGGTTAGAGAGCCCTTTGGCGCGAGAGGCGGGTTGGATGTCTGCACGTCGTCGCCGACCGAGTCGGCAATGGGTGGGATCATTTCGGCGTGGAACATGAGTGTGGTGGCGCAGTCTTTGAGTTCCAACAGCGCTTTCTGGATGTCGAGTGAGGAAACGGCGGGGAACTCGTCGACCTGAGTACGGCGTCAGTATCACATGATGTGGAGAGCTAGTAGTATAGAACATACTCCACTGTCGCACAAAAAGCCCTTGAATCCTCGAACGCCCTCCTTGACTAGTGCCTTGAGATCGCCGGCGTTGCTTGGAATGATACCTCCGTAGAAGCCTACATCAACCCAGCATTTTCCTTCTGCTGCCTCGCATTTGATCTTGAGGTTCTCAACAGTCGTTGTTGGTGGGATGGCGTTCAGTGGCATGTCGACGACAGTAGTGACTCCGCCAAAAGCCGCTGCTCGGGTACCGGTCCAGAAACCCTCCCATTCTGTTCGGCCAGGCTCATTGAGATGTACATGCGCGTCGACCAGTCCAGGCAATAACATCCGTGGAGAGTAGTCCGTGTATGGCGTGCCTTCGGGGAAATCCGTTGGAGGGAGCACCGAGTGGAAGACAGATGTGATTTTGCCGGTAATGTTTGATACAACAATTGTAGCTTCAGTGAGCCGGCCACCGACGACGGCTCTTGAAGAAGCTAGTACACGGATAGGAGGAGTTGGCCGTTCCAGAAGCATAGGTGGTGGTGGTGTCGTTGCGTGGGGAGCCATGTTGCAAGGCGGAAGTCTTTCTGACTGGACTCAAACGAAAAGGACAGGCGATTGTAGGCAGTGAAGGTGCAAGTCGGCGAGCTCCGCGCTCGAGGTGTACGAGTTATATACACAAATAGGCCGGCCTCGGTAAACGCGGGGAGGGTGTGTGGCTGTCTTCGGTGAGCTGCAGATAAGCGTTGATAAGACGGCGGCAGTGTTGCGTGTCTGTGTATCGAAGAGGCCTGAATCAACGGGTCGTAGCAACGCTTGGAGGCAAAAGACAGGATTTCGAAAGAAGAACGATTCACATGCTCAGATAACCAATGTCAGAAACGCCAAAACCTGGGGTACAGGCCCTTATCTATCCTTGAGCTAGGAGCCACCCCGAGCGGTTCTCGAAGCATCGTGTTTGGAAACCGGGTCTAGGTAGTGTGGCGTAGGGGGCCCGTGGATCATCGGGGAACCCTGCTCTACACATTGCTCGATAGTATCGAGTAATCCAGGCGAAGGGAGACTATCGCGGCCGCTTTGGCCAAGCGCCTCGACCCTGCTTCGTGTTGGTGGACTTTAGTGTGCATATGAGCCCAATTTATGCCCTTGGTCGAGTGGGATGTCGTTGTTTGGCAAGGCCCGAGGTGTGGGGCGTGGATATTTTGCAGCCTCTTACTAGTCGAGCGTCTAATATCGCCGCCTCTGGTGCCGTCGAGCGGTGAAGACGGTAAGTTTCATTTCTGTGTAGAAAGGTGTTGGGGAACGTGCATGCAACGCGATAAGCAACTGTAAGGATGTGGCAGTGTACGATAGGCATGCAGTAAATCGCTCCGATTAGCTCCACAAGAACTAGCGCAGGGCCAACGGCTGAGCGTCATACCTCTACAACGTAGAATATCTAGAGCAATCATCCTGAATCTCACACCGATGTTCCGCTGCGACTCTTGCTGCTAGGAGGAGGTTGTATTTTTCCAGTGCTTGGTTTCCGGCCTGGTGACAAAGGGACCTGTGAGTGCCGAAGCCATCGAGAGGCTAGCCCGATTCCACCGGAGAAGCTAAGGAGATGCCAGGCAGCGTACCTTTGTTTCTATCGAGTAACGAAAATACCGTGACTTGGGCCTCGTTGCGGTGACCGCTCGCCTAGCCCCATGTGCGTGGCCTGGCTGTTTCCGGAGCTGACCGAGAGTCATGCTAGCCATCACATTTCCACCATGTTTCCGGCGTACCGTTTCAACTAGCTTCGGATATCCTGACGAGCGCAACAGCCCCCAGCCACCAAGATTGTGTTTTGAGAATGAGGCCAAACCCACACGCATCGAGAGACGATTGAGAAGAGACTTCGGGCCTCCCCGTACTTCTGACACGCCGTGATCGGCGGTCACGGTCGTCCAGCATAAGCGGCGAACTACGGCATCCGGAGCCCTGCCGTCTGAGTAGCTATCGAGTAACGAAAACTGTCCGTTTCACGCTTCTGCTTCGTTTCCGGCGGCGCCACCTGCCTCGGAAGGCTCCAGCGACACAGCGGCTGTTCTCAACTCGTTGTGGCGGTCAGCAGCTTCTGCAGACATGATGTGCCGGGTTGCGAATGTATTGGCTGCATGTTGCGTACGTACAGTAGGGCTTAAAAACTTTCCCGTTGCGCTCAAACCGCATGGTGGTTTTGTTTCCCTTACGTTTGTCTTGGCCCCCTCGGAAAACCTGAATTAGCATGATGCGCAACCATCCTAGTGGCTGCTTTGTTGAGCATCTGGAGCGTGTCGCCTGCGGGAGAAAAAAAAAGTTATTAATTAGCACCGTCCGGCGCGACATTAGCGTTGACGGGTAGCCTGCGACTGATGACCACGTATGCAATAATGACCGGGAAACGTATCAGGAACCCAGGAAGCACTCCATTCGCTTTCAAGCACTGGATATGGTAGTTAGGTTTACATCCTCGTAGACTTTACCGTCGGGAGTCTCTCGCTTCATTGCAGCGATAGAAGCAACCTCTCACGACAAGATATACCTGTCCAGCACAGACTGCTTCTGCGTTTTAGGGGCTGACTGGGATACCCTGCTAGAGGCCAGCATTGACCGTGAGTTATAGAGGCTCGCGTGTAGTCCGTACTCGGCTGCATTTTCGCGTCTCAGATCTAGGTATGTGTAGGCGTCAGGTTTGTAGTAAATAGCCTTTTCAGAAGAGACCAGACCCATCTCCACTAGCGCCTGGAGCACGCGCAGGACATCTTGGGTATCTTGGAAGTTTTTGGTGTAGACACAGACTGCGAACTAATTAGCACGAACAGGTCTTTTCCTTTTGAGACGCTGAAATACGCACTCAGTCGTTCTTCACTCTCGTCATCCGTTGCCACCTTGCAGCTAGAGCCAAGTCGATTGTCGATGACACCTGCTACGATCTCTTTCCAGACCCGAGTAACATCCATAGGCTTAAGAAACAGCATCCACTGTAGAGGATCAGTCCTGAAAACGTGAAATCCAACTCGAAACTGATCTAAACTACCTTCCCAGAGATGACATTGGTGTCTTTTGCGAGGATAGCGATACGCTCTTGTAAAGACTTGCTCTCTTGATTGAGCTGTCTGGTCATCATTCCTTTTGGCTGTGAAGCACTTGCTTTCTGGATCTCACGGCGGTTATCTAGCGACTGCTCAAGTAGTTTCATTCCGTGAGTTGTAAAGTCGCCAACACGCGGACATGATGACTTGTCGCGAGGATTGCGATGAGGATTCTCGGCCCAGATCCAGGGACACGTGAAGACGGAAGTAGTGACTGGCGGAAGGCGTCTGACAAACTCATCTACAGACTCACCCAGCTGCCATGCATCAGGACGTCCTTGGAGTGGGTTGAACAACTCGAGCCCTGGTGACGGCTCTCGCTTGCGTTTGCCAGATATTGCGATGTCCTCCTGCCCCACGGCCTTGGGGTTGAGGCCAGACATGGTGGAAGCCTGCTCGCGTATAGTTGATGAGTTTCCTGCTTTGCTTCTATTGGATTTGGATGCATCGTCGTGATCGCTGGAAGAAGGCGGCTTCGCTATGCCAATGCCGGTAGTTTTTACGAGGAGCTGGGTTCTCGCAGCCATCATGATAACGTTGATGTCTTTGGCATGGGCTCTCCAGAATCGGCTTGCATCAATGTCTCCCACGAGTTCAGTCAGGCGCTGTTTCTCCTCATCGCTGCCTATTGATGTGTCAGTAAGCGCGGTTGCAAGATGCGCATTAGCCTTTGGTGTTCCGTGCCTACCATAGAAACTGCTGTCATCCGAGATCCATCCACTCCCGTTCACGGTATCTTCCTCCGCCATGACTGCCGTAATTGCGGTATCGATGAAAGTGCATGTCCTAGGTGCAGAGGACAGGCGGGGTGTAGATTGTTTGCTGTTGTGATGAGTGATGGTTGGCCGAATGGGGAAGTAATTGAAGAAACGCGTGCAAGGGTACCCCTGCAACCAAATCGCGTGCGCGCGTTCGCTCTACGCGTTGATTGTGACCGACGCTTCACTCCCACATGCCAAAGTGTCTATCTAGACGTGCAACGATCAATCCATGATACCCACGATGCCACACTCCGTCACACCAGAGTCTACACCTGCAGAAGAGACATCGCAGGCCGTCTCGCTCCCTGACACCACCAAGCCCGAATCAGAGACACCCGATGTCGCTATGGAAGACGCCCCAACAGCGGCCGCAGCAGAGGCGGCCAAGGTGAAGCTCGAGGAATTGTTCGACGATGCAGACTCCGACCCAGAGTTTCCCTCGAGCGTTCCAGCGCCCACATCTCAAGAGGACGCATCACAGCCCGCCCCAATGTACGCCCCCACCTGCCCACCCCCCGCTTGGTGCTCCACGACTAACACGGCACAGCAAGATTACATCTCAATCGTCATTCTCCGACCCAGATGTGATGCGGGCTTTTTACCAGCGTCTCTTTCCTTTTCGTCCGCTCTTTCAATGGCTCAACCATTCGGCGACTCCGAGCAACGACTTTGCCCATCGCGAGTTCGCTTTCACGCTGCCCAACGACGCCTACCTACGCTACCAGTCCTTTCCCTCGGCCGATCTACTGCGAAAGCAATGCATAAGCATGCTGCCCTCACGTTTCGAAATCGGCCCCATGTACAGCACCAACCCAAGAGACCGAAAGACGCTGCGAAAAGCCAGCGCTTTCCGACCGCTGATGAAGGAATTGGTCTTTGATATCGATATGACGGATTATGACGATATCAGAACGTGCTGCACAGGCGCAAACATTTGTCTCAAGTGCTGGGGGTTCATTACCATGGCCATCAAGACTATCGACGTTGCTCTGCGAGAAGACTTTGGCTTCAAACACATACTCTGGGTCTACTCTGGTCGTCGTGGTGCTCACGCCTGGGTCTGCGATAAGCGCGCACGAGAAATGGACGACCAGAAACGGCGCTCCGTAGCTAGTTACCTGGAACTCCTCAAAGGCGGCGACCAGGGCGGCAAAAAGGTCCACGCCAAGCGGCCTCTACACCCACACTTGGAGCGCAGCCTGGACATATTGAAAGAGCATTTCCAGACGTCAATTCTAGCCGAGCAAGATCCCTGGGCCAGCGACGAAAAGGCAGCCCACCTCCTCAATCTGCTCCCGGACCCCACCCTCAAAGCCGCCTTGCAGAAGAAATGGAGCTCGGCGCCCTCGCGGCCCAGCGCCTCCAAATGGTCCGACATCAACGCGCTCGCCGAATCCGGCGCTCTATCCAAGACACCCAAAGAGCTGCGAGAAGCAAAGCAAGACATCATTCTCGAATACACATACCCGCGCCTCGACGCCGAAGTATCCAAGAAACTCAACCATTTGCTCAAGAGCCCGTTTGTAGTGCACCCGGGCACAGGAAGGGTCTGCGTCCCAATCGACACACGCAAAGTCGAGGATTTTGACCCCCTAAGCGTACCCACCGTCACACAGCTGCTGCAGGAAATCGACGACTGGACGGGCGACGAGTCAGACAAGAAGATGCAGGACTGGGACAAGACGAGCCTGAAGCCGTACGTGGACTACTTTAGGCGCTTTGTCGCGGCGCTGCTGGACGACGAGAAGCCGGCTCTGAAGCGCGAGAGGGAAGAGGCTGCCGATGCAATGGAGTTTTAGCACAAAATGGTGTTGTCTTGTACACCTTTGTGGAAGATTTTTCCTTGCATACTTTTTTTGGGGGATGCATTTCATGCGCAAACCCCCCCGAATTTCAGACATCACGCCTCCTTATCACCCGCAATGCCATGCCATGTACCATTTTCCGAGCACACCGCCCCTCTTTCCTTCTATTTGCCTTACTTTACTCGTCTCCCATGCCATCGTACCCGCGCTGACACACGATGCCGTCTCGCGTACAATACGGAATCTGGATGACGGTTGGACCACGCCCACGGCCTGATCCGCGCGCAGGGTCTCGCCCCCATCGTCTGGGAGGAAATGCTGCTAAAGTGGAAACTGAATCTCGCATCTGACGTTGTGGTGCAGGCGTGGCGGAGCTCCAAATCCGTGGCGGATATTGTGGCAACGGGACATAAAGTCATCGCAGGGAACTATGACTTTTGGGTAAGTTTTTTTTTCTGCTCTTTTTCACTTCTTGATATGCATTTTATCAAGAACACTGACTATACTCTGTCAATTTCTTGTACTAACATTAACGAAATAGTACCTCTCCTGCGGCACAGGCCAATACATCAACTACGCGCCGTCCGTCAGCGCGCGCTACTGGCCTTTTACAGATTACTGTGCGCCCTTCAAGAACTGGCGTGTGATCTACTCGTACGATCCGCTAGCCGGCGTGCCCTCCGCCCAGCAGCACCTTGTCATCGGCGGCGAAGCACACATGTGGTCGCAGCAAGTCGATCCCATGAACGTGGACCAGATGGTGTGGCCGCGCGCCGCCGCCGCCGCAGAGGTGCTGTGGAGCGGCGCCAAAGACGAGCACGGTCGCAACCGTAGTTACTTTGATGCTGCGCCCCGCCTGAGCGAGATGAGGGAACGCCTGGTGGCCAGGGGCGTGCGCGAATGAAAGCCTGCATGAGGGGCGTCAGGACGGCTGAATCATTGCTTTTGACCGTCTCGTCGAGCAGATAGGCATTCACGTTTACTTCGTCGCCGCCCGTGTGGAAGTAGCTTGAAAAAGGCTGGACGCGGGGCAACACACCATTGAAGAGCGTTTGAATAAAGGTGCGGACGGCGGGCGAGTTTAGTTTCAGTGTCCCAGACGGTGGATCGTTTGCATATACCGTCCAGTCAGGCTGCATGTTGAAGGCAGCAATGAGCTCGGGGAAGCTGTATGCGATGCTGGACGTGTGTCCCGGCATATCGATTTCAGTAATCATTTCGACGCCCTGCAGCGCAGCGTAGCGCTGCAAGTGTGCAAAGTCGTCTTTTGAATACACGAGGTGCGGGCGGTAGGCCCCCCTTTCCGAGACGGACGGCAGCGAGGGGATCTCGAGAGGCCAGGCTTGCGAGTCGGTGGCGTGCAGGTGGAAGCGGTTCATTTTGGTGTAGGCACACGCGGAGATTTGGCGCTTGATGTCGCTGACGGGGTAGTAGCTGCGCGAGACGTCGAGGTTGAGGCCTCGGTGCGCGAACCTGGGGGCGTCGAAAATGGAGACGGGGGCGAGGGGCGTGTAGACATTTTGCTGGTCTGAGTGCGCGTAGAAGAGTTGGGTAAACGTGGTGAGGCTCCGTGATAGGCCTATGGAGGTGTTGGCGCTGATGGTGGCGACGCCTTGTTGGGTTACGCTGAGGCTGTACGACTCGTCGACTTCGCCTGCAAGCGGTCTTGCGATGTTTGCCGGGTCGGTGCCGAGAAGCCCTAGATTGATGCGGGAGAGATATAGCGCATCCGCAGAAACGGGAGAGGGTTCCTGCCAATCGCGAGGGCGGAATTTCCACGGGTCGAAGTTTTGGAGGAAGAGGGCTTTCCACGTTGCTCTGGTCGCGAATTCGACTATGTCATCTCCAGAGACAGTGTTACTAGTTGCATCAGCCTCCTCGCCAATTGATGAATCCGTGTAACTTGTTTGCGACTCGAGTGTCCCGTTGTCCTGTAATTGTAGGCCCTCAGTGTTAGAAATCAAGACGATGATGCTAAAGGGGAATTCACACGCATGAGTGAACCCACATGTTGTGAGCTGGCCTTGTACCGGTAGAAGGAGATGTCTTTTTTAATGAAAAGAACGCCATCTCCATGGTCATATGTCACAGGCTTCGGCCATATTGCGGTGGCCAAGGATGCAAAGAAGAATAACGTGTTTTACAAGCGAGCGCCGCGTACAAGCGAGCGCCGCACCCCACTAAACCTGCGCACCTCTATAAGCCTGTATTATTATTATTATTATTATTATTATTATTATTCTAGTTTAACGTCCTTTTTCAGCCCGAAGGGCTATATAAGACGTGTAGGGTTTTTAGGCCTACAAGTATCTAAGTAGGTTGTTTCTAGCTACGATATTTAGGAGGGGTTTTAACTAGATGAAGGTGAGGCTCGTAGCCTATTGGTTAGTAGGTA
>NW_007360266.1:1984471-2012612 GCF_000359705.1 Exserohilum turcica Et28A | reverse complement strand
CTCCGATCCGGCTCTGGGATTGGCTCAATACTTGGCGAAGTTGTAACATCGTTACAAGAAGCAGCTAACGTTAAGAGGCTGGAGTAGGTGAGATGAGTGAGGTGGCATATAGAGTGTATAGATATTGTTTGCCTTATAGAGCTCTTAGAACTTAAGTGACTAGCGGCTCTTATAGCTATCAAGAATAAGCAGCTAGCGTACCTTAACAACCTTGCCATCCGTATGCTTGACAAAGTGCTTTAGCCACTTAACTCCTAGCTTATTAGTCGTCCAGCCGTTGTCGCTAACTGCGATCGCCTAGTCGCGTGGGATCTCTGTCTCCTCATACTAGGCAGATAGGTGATGCTTGCTAGTAAAGATAAGGAACGGTGGGATAGACTAGCTAGCTGCATTGATCCTAGCGATAAACGTTACCCACTCTCGGCAACCTAGTTAAACAGCCTTTGGCTAGCCTCTTCTCTCTAACGCTATAACAACTAGCTAAGTCGCGATCTTGCCTATCATAAAGCCTGCTTTGTTAAAGTTATAGACGTCTTTGTTAAAGATGCTGTACTTAGCCTTTATCTTCTCTATAAGCTTAAACTAGCTCTTAATTAAGACTAGATCTTTACATAAGGCTCTCTACCTATTGTACGCTTAATTAAAACGCGTTGTAAGACTATTAGTACGCTTAACAAAGTTGCGCAGCTAGTGGACGCTAACCTAGCTAGCGCCGCGCGCAGCTAGTAGTCTATTAGCTATATCTCGCATAGCTGTATAGGTAGGCGAAAATCTACGTAGATCTAGATTAAGTACATAATTAATTATTACCTGCTCTTCTAGCTTAGTAAGCTTCTTTAAGTTAGGCTAGCAATCGCGTTAGGCAGGCTTGCCAACGCGTCAGCGGCGGATTGTTCGTTCTAACACGTTATAGATAGCAGCAGCACTGCGATTACTCTATATCTAACTAGATTTAATAGAGGATATAGCGAGCTAGATATCTGCTTTATTTAAAGCTAACTAACTAGCGTTGCGTTGAGCCATTATGTATTAAGATAAGAGAGGTGCACAAAGTTAGTAGGGTGCGGCGCTCGCTTGTACGCGGCGCTCGCTTGTAAAACACGTTATCGCTACGCCGACTCTCATCGTGCAGTCGATGGAGAAGATGAACAGGCCTGGAAAAAAAAAAGAAGAAGACGCCCACACACGGCTCAAATGCAGGGACGAAGCAGTGTAGTACTCTGCATGATTCAGTAGTCGAGTATTTCTGAGCTAAGGTTATATATGATATGATTCAAGAGTGTCAGCGGAGAACGTAGGTCCGATTCCGACCCCCAAGCATCATCTCCGGATCATACCGGTCCATGTGCGTGTTGCTCTGGAGCATTCACCGGAGTGTTTGGTTGCATTGGGAAGTGCTCGCCATGTCTATCGATGTTGTTGGACTGCAGCCGGTAAGACGTTGGTGGGCGGGGCCAAGACTCGGGATACTAGTTGTGTACTGTAGAAGAATGCTTGTGGAGCGGGGCATATCCAAGCACAAGAGGGCCGAGTAGGGCGACGCAACCATGTCCAAGGCTCGATGTTCTCTTTTTTTTCTTTGATTTGTATTCATTGTGGGATATATGCCATGGACGGTGCCGCGCATACAGGCAGCCGTCGAATACGTCAGCGGTCAGCATCCATTGCGGAGTGCCATGGCGGCACACGGGATGGAGACAGGCCGTCCCGCCACTAAGTACTGATTACTTAGATAGTGATGGTCAGCAGCCTGTCCTGTCGTCAGTAAAGCAACACACCTCAGTCACGACATCGGTGGATAGTAGACAGCTTGCGGGCGGGCCGAGGAACATGGCCATGGATGCGACCGCCACCTTGGCTGCACGCTCATCATGCGACGTCGATCGTGAGGTTCCCCGCTTCTCCAGCCCAGTAGCGTGACAAAAGGCATCCCGCAGTCACACGCGTCTACACAACTAGTCCTCTTCGGTGCCGCCCGCCTGTGTCGCAGCAGGAGACGTCGTGCGCGCCATGCCCAACATGTAACCGCCATGGCGCTGCTGCTGTGCCAGACGGCGACTGCAGAAAGGAAGCCGTGCCAGGGCGTGCCTGGGCGTGGGCAGAAACCGCCAGCCCCGCAGCACCATCGTATCCCGACATTTCAGAGGACAAACGCTCGGCTACTCGCAAGCACAAGCATCCACATACTTAGTTTAGCCGTGGCGCATGTGAATGCGCCCGAGTACATAACACAAAGATATCACGCCTGCCCCCAACGCTGCCCCTGACGCTCAACCGCCACCCTCGAGACGTCGCCGCCCACCATGGCCCTGTCAACGCCTCAGCTCCTCGGTGCCCTGGGCATCCTCTACATCGCATACAACATTGGACACAAGCTCTACCTCAATGCGCAAATCCGCAAACTGGGCGCGCGGGCGCCCACGCGAACAACCTACCTGCCATTTGGCGTCGACATGGCCTACCAAGCCGTCCAAAGCGCCCTCAAGGACCAGATATACGAAATGTGGATTGCCATGTTCAGAAAATGGGGCGGGCCAACATGCTACACCATGGAGGTGGGCGTGGGCGAGCGCCTCCTCATGACCGCAGACCCCGAAAACATCAAAGCCATCCTGGCGACGCAGTTCAAGGACTATGGCAAGGGCGAGCAGTTCAGGCAGGACTGGTTCCAGTTTTTGGGCAACGGTATGTGGACAGGATGTGGTGTTGTGCATAAGGCGTGCCGTGTGGAAAAACACTGACAATCGCTGTGCAGGCATCTTCAGCACCGACGGCCACCTGTGGCACAACTCGCGCCAGCTGATCCGGCCGCAGTTTGTCAAGGACCGCCTCAGTGATATCAATATCTTCGAGGAGCACACGCAGATTCTTCTCTCCAAGATTGGCCGCGACCAAGAAATCGACACGCTCGACTTGATGTTTAGATATACACTCGACGCAGCCACGCACTTTCTGCTCGGCCACAGTGTTGGCAGCTTGGAAGACCCAAAGACCGAGTTTGCCGATGCCTTCTCCAATGTCCAGCGCGTGCAGAGCATCATCGCCCGTCTTGGGTACGTCAAGATGAATAACCTGTCTCGGTCTATTTTTCGCTAACTCACAGCAGTACTTTGAACTGGCTTCTCCCTCGCAAACACATGGGCTTCTACGACTCGCTCAAAGTCATCAACGACTTTGTATCCACCTTCATCGACACTGCGCTTGTTCTGTCGCCCGAGGAACTCGAAAAGAAGACCAGCCACGACGAGGGCTACACATTCCTCCATGCCCTCGCAGCCTACACACGTGACCGCGACATGCTGCGCGACCAGCTCGTCAATGTGCTTCTAGCCGGCCGCGACACCACCGCCTGCACCCTGACCTGGGTCATCTACCACCTATCCATGGACCCCACCATTACAGCCAAACTGCGCCAGGAAATCATCAGCACAGTTGGTCTGGAGCGCCAGCCCACCTACGACGACCTAAAGAACATGCGGTACCTCCAGCACATTCTCAATGAAACCCTTCGTCTGTACCCCACCGTCCCCTACAACATCCGCATCGCCCTCAAAGACACCACGCTGCCCATGGGCGGCGGTCCAGACGGCCAACAACCCATTGGCATTCCAGCTGGCACCCCGATTGGCTACTCGACCCTCATCATGCAACGCCGCGAAGACATTTACCCGCCTACCTCGGCCTCATTTCCCCCACCAGCCGTCTTCTCCCCCGAACGCTGGGACTCGTGGACCCCCAAGAGCTGGACCTACATCCCCTTCAACGGCGGCCCCAGAATCTGCATCGGCCAGCAATTTGCGCTGACAGAAATGGCGTATACCCTTGTACGCATCTTCCAGCGCTTCGAGACGGTCGAGAATAGAATGGACGGGCAGGACCCGGGCCTCCATGCCGATATCGTGTTGCAGCCCGCCAATGAGATTCGCGTTGCTTTCAAGTAGACGAATATGATTTGGGATGGAGGGGAATTTTGGGGGCGGAGACTCACTTTGGGTTTGGGCGTAAATAGCTTTTGGCAGGCTGGAAGCTTGGTCTTGTTGTTTGGGTCCCATGGTGGTGATGCAGGAAGAGGGAGAGAGAGAGAGATATCATGTGTTATTGTTGATAGTAGTAGCGTGTATATATATACATACATACATACATACGTACGAATACCAGGTATTGATGACGAATAACATAATCACAGAGAAAAATGAACGAACGAACGAACGAACGAACAAGTACTGCAACAAAAGTAGTTCATGAATTCATTAAACCCCCCAACATACACACCTTACTGCCCGCACTTGGATGCTGTATTTTCCCTCTCCATCATCAACTCAACTCAGCTCAACTCAACTCAACTTCAACCCAATACCAACCAAAAAAGCACTATCCTGCACTACATCAACAGCACCATCTACGACATGTCCATTTCCCCCTTTGCTATATATATCCAATCTCCCAATCTCGCAATCCAACTCTTCCTACAGACGCACATGAAGAAGAAAAAGAAGAAGAAGAAAAAAAAAGCTACAGAGATCCTGTTGGAAAGAAAAAAAAACATGTAGAACTTGAATCTGCCCATTTTTTTTTCAAAATCAAGTCTTGACAGAAGCACGTGCGCGTTTGGTGGTGGTGGTGGTGGTCGTTGTTGTTGTTGAGTCTGTGCCGCGCATCTTGGATGTACCTGCAGCCTGTGTTTTTTTCGGAATTGAGAATTAGCATGGTTATCTTGTGTGCGGTGTGAAATGTGAAATGTGAAGCTAGCTTGGCATGTATGGCTTTTCAGCATTGTAGCCTTTTTTTTTTTTTGATTCGAATCCCAAGATGTCCATCTTGCAAGCAGGCAAAAGATGATGAAGAAGAAGAAGAAGAAGAAGAAGAAAAAAAAAAGGAAAGACGAGGGTCAAGATAGCAAAGAGAGAAGAGGATTACAAAAACAACATACCTTTTTCCCCGGCTTGCCTTGCAAATCCCCAACTACCTTCTCAGCTGTCCCGACGACGCTATCCACGGCTTTCTCCGTCTTTGTGCGCGGTTTCTTGACGGTTTTTACGTTGGCGCTGGGCTTGTCTTTCTTCGCTGTTGCTGTTGCTGATGTTGTTGGCGTTGCTGTTGTACCGCTTTTGGCTTTTGTCACTCTTCCGCCGGCGACTTTGGAGCCGTTGTTTTTGGTCGCGCGCGGCTTGGAGGTATTTGCCTTTGTGCTGGTGGTGGGAGGGAGCGCGGATTCCAGGTTGGAAATGATGCGGGGTTTGGAGTTGCCTTTTTTTTTGTGGGTTTCTGTGTTATTATCGTCGTTTTTGTGTTTTGGGGGTAAGTGGTGGTGGGGGGACATGGTGATGATGGGAAGAGAACTTGGAAGATGGCGTGATAGTAGACAGCAACATGCTTCGGGAACGTACCTGTTCTGGCACGCGTAGTAGCACCCATTTTTTCGGTCGTTGGTTTCTCGGCTCTTGTTGTTTCTACCAAAGATTCAGATCGAAGTGGTACTCTTCTCTAAGTCGGAATGTCTGTAAGCGCCGTGGCCGTTATGCGAAAAAAAAAGCAATAAACGGCGCAAGTCGTAGGCTAAGAAAGAAGACGGGGAATTAGCATGTTACCCGTTTCTGCGCGTAAAAAAACAAAATAAAAAAACCGTTACCACAAGCCCTGCTCTGAAGCACAGCAAAAAGAAAGAGAGACAAAAAAAGCACCGAAACAAACGGCCATCAAACCACAATGCGGGCAGACTTTGCCAGCCCATCTTTTCTCGCCCGCCCCTCGGCATAAGTAGATAGCCCAAACCCACCATGGCCATCAGCACCGCGCCACCAACACAAGCCGCAAACCAACAGAAACCAGAAACTCACTCTCGAAAAGAAAAAAAAACCCGACTCTAGCACCTCGATATACCGTCTATCGTGAATGCGCAACAAAAAAAAAGCTCTCGTCGCAACTAGCAAGCTGCGTCGATAAAAAAACCAGTGGAAGAGCAAGGGGAAGTCCAGGGATAGACGGAGAGGGAGAAGGAGGAGAGAAGGAGGAGGGAAGAGCGGTAAGCAGAAACCAAGGGCAAGCAGCCATGTATATACGTACATGGCTACTAGCCCAGCCCTGCACGTCAAGACGTGTCCAACAACAAGATTAACAACCACCACAATAACGACATCGGAATCGGGCCCAAAGCAAGGATTCCACTACAGGGTCAGCTGAGGAAAACACGGCTGGGCCCGGACCAGGCCACGCCGCAAACCGCGGGCCAGCGCAGAAACGCAGCAAGGGGAGCGATGGCACGTACGTATGTATCTGTCGGTTGCAAGAGACGAGGTGTGGAGGGGGGTGCGCCCGATGCCGTGGTTGGCTGGGGTTTAGATTGGCGGGCACGTACGTATGTAGACTGGTTTGTGGTGGTGGTGGTGGTGGTGGTGGGAATTTTACTTACCTACGAGCGAAGCGCGGCCTGTTTGATAACAGACTAGGTATGTATACTCAGTTGTCCCTGGTCTTATTATTCTGCGCCGCAAATGCACCCCGAGTCACGCTGCGCGCGGATGCGGGAAAGAGAGAGAAAGGGTTTGGCGGGCTGGGATGCGAGAGATGGATGGAAGAGATGGAAGAGATGGTATTGTGATGTTGATGAGCGGATTAATGGTGAGATATGCAGAAGGTTTTTGCGATTTACTTGGGCGTTTTAGCTGCGTGATGGTGCGCCTGTCGCGTGTGCTTCTGCGTACATGGATGAAGCGGTGCAGCTGCTTGCGTCTGGTACTATTGCGATAGCAGCGACAATACGTTTCTGGTGCTTACGCTTTGCAGGACAATCTTCTCAAAGCTTACGACTGTTTATTTGGGGGTGTTAGGTATGGTCTTTCCATGGTCGTGGGTTGCTGTCTGGCGCGCGTTTTCAGCTGCCTTGTTGGCTCTCTCGCTCTTCCTCGCTTTTCTAGCTGCTGCTCGTCTCTCACGCTTTTCTGGGTCATCTGAACTTGGATACGTAGTTGAGCTTGCTCCTTTTCTTCCTTCATCTCTCAATTTTTCTGCAGTTAAATCAATCATTCTATTCTTCCCTTCCAGCTTCAAAAGCTTCAGCTCTCCGAACTCTTCCAGACGTCTAAAGATGCTCATTCAAAATCTCCACTATCCAAAATGGCTGCCTGCGTATTTTGATGTTTCTTGTATTTATCTGGGCGGAGATGTGGTGGAGCGAGCAATATCGTTACTTTACCTCTTTACTGCGCCCATCTCGATTACAACAGCAGATCAAAGTCTTTGTTTGGCTCATCACTCCCGCTGTATAACCAAGGGGAGCTCATCTCATAGTTTTCTTCTTCTAGTGAGTCGCCGATGAGTTATGCAAGCACAATGTGGCCATTTAGTCCCCAGATTCTCCGGCTGCAATGAAGCTATCCAGCAAGTTTCTGTGAATGGAAGCAAATAGTCATCTGAATAATACCACGTCCAAGAGCTGCAAAGTATGTGTTGAGTGAGGGTAAAGGAAGATGCCGATATTCTAATTTTGGTCGCAGGAATAGCTAGCAATCATGATATCCCGAGTACATGTACAAGAACTTCTTAAACTCCAAGGAAGGATCCCCACAGCCTCATATACCGCGAACATTCCCATATTTACATCCTTTTACTCATTACTTTGAAACAGACGTTCCTCCATCTCCCCCATCACTTAATCGACCAGCCCATCGCGGCAAGTAAGCGTAACACAGCCATCGGGATCCGAGCATCCAATGCTATTACAATAATGATGAATCTCGATTCTGCCAGCTCCCTTTGCCGAGCTGCCGCCCGCACCATCACTCCTGCGCTCCGCCTCGATGACAGCATTGCCAAAGACCAGCAGCGTCTCGTTTCCAAAGTTTACGTTTTGGCGCAGACTCAGCGTGGTATCTGGGAAAAGCGTTAGAAACTCATCTCCTAAGTTTTACACGTTTATTTCCAGCGTAGCTCGATACGCATGCAAACCCCCCCCCCAAAGACGCCAAAAAGAACACACGGGAAGACGAGGGAAAAAGTTGAAAGGTTAAAGTAGAGAAAAAGAGAGAAAAGACGTACAATCCCATGTATATTCCAACCCAGAACTACACTCATTGACCTCGGACGGCGGCCTCGTGCCCTGCGGCACAAAGCTATAATGGCACTTTGCCTCTGCCACGACATCAAACTTGGGGCTGTAAAACGTGACGCTGAGATCGCGGATCTCGTAGCCCGGGCGGCCCGCCTGCCGCGAAACAGTCACGTCCCAGTAGGAGCCGGTGATGTCTGGGCGGCCTTGTTTACGGGAGACGAGGGCGGAGGAAGCCACTACATAGTACCTACACTAAGAGAGTTATCCACCTCTAAATATCCGAATTTCTCTTTTCCCATACGCACAACAGCATACCTACCTAAAAAAATTTTGGGGGGGGGGGGGAGGGGAACACAGCAATCCAGGCCGAATACCCATTCTGCCGTGATTCCCGTGCTGCCTTGCCCTCTCAATATAGAACCGGCCTCCTCGCGAGCGGGTACCCTATTTTCTCTCTCTCTCCCGGCCCCCAGAATAGCCGGATTAGGAAGGTTGGAGCCACTGTGTAGCCAATCACACGCCCACGGTGTGCCCCCCCTTAGGCTGCAGCCTGAAAATTTCAGTAAGGCGTTCCGTTTACTATGGAGACAATGCTCGTAAAGTGCATGTCTAGGCCTTGGGGGATATATTGACCGCAATTGCGGTATAAGAAGCACTGCATGCCCAATTGAAGAATGAGACTACTTACGCGCAATCACCTTTTGCGCATTCACATAATACCTACACATCATATATATACGAACAAGATGCGCATCACACCTCTCGCCCTCGCCGGCCTCGCCGCCGCCGCCGCATCATCATCATCATCATCTAGAGTAGGATAGGTTGGCAATCACAAAGGCAAAGAAGCAACACACATATCTTGAGCAGCTGTGCTCTTATCATAAATACATCATACAAGAAAAAAATAAAAATAAACGCTGCCCCAGCTTGTACAGTAAAAGAAGAAGAAGAGAAAAAGCTTAATTCACAAACCCCATACTTACAAAAACAAGCACTCCCCTCCTCCTCCTCCTCCTCCCACACCACCACGACCCCTAAGCCCCCCACGCACCCACACAATCCCTCAAACTCCCCTTGACCTGCAAAACGCCCCCAATAGCCAGTCGCTCATGAATCCCATGCGGCTGCTCGCCTTTGAACAAAAAATCCTGCAGACTCGCTCCGACGGGCCTCTTCTGCAAGCCCCAATGCGTCTCGCCCAGGGTGGTCGGGGCGATCCCCGAGATATTATTCGGCAGCAACGGGGTGACGATGTCTAAATGGCGGGAGCCAGTCGAATACGCGACTTGCATGTGGTTGGATTCAAAGTCGAGGTAGAGACCAAAGTTGTGCCAGATATGCGGTGTAAAAGGCGCGAGGAAGTATGTTTGGATGGGCTGAGCCCACTTGTAGCCTTGCAGGTAGATTACGCTTCCTGTTTCCAGCATGGCGGGCGAGACGGCTGGATGGCGGAAGCCGATATTAGTACCATATGCTGCTGCGAGATGGCTACCTGCTGTGCCGTTTGTGGCGTTGGCCTCTTGCATGGGGCGCCCGACCTTGAGGGACCAAAAATCCGCCTGGAAATCCTGGGCCTCGTGGAACGCGAGAAGATACTCGTGCGAGAGATTTAGCGCGTGCGACGCAGATGGCGATGTGCGCACCGAGAAGAACCAGCTTACTTTGCCCGACACGGTTTGGTTTTTGCCGTTGACCAGGAGCTCGGCGCGGCGCAGGGCGGTTTCATGGCCTTCTGAGTCGGATGCGAAGACGGATTTGTCGCTGCGAATACACTATTAAGCTATTGCTATAGTAGGTGCGTGAAGAAGGGGGGGGGATTTACGTTATCTCCACCTCGATGGGCTTCGTACCCGCCGCACGATCAAAAATCGAAGGTTCAACATCCATCGGAAACGAAATCACCTGGCTCCAAGTCTGGTCTGCGTGACACACTCAAAGTCAGCCCTCAGCCCACCCAAGAAACCATGTACGTACATACATAGTACGTACATAGATTTGAAAAAAACTTAGAATAGAGCCTTAGGTACTTACTCAGTCCGAGAACGTATTTGCGGTTAAAAGGACTCTGTGCCGTTTCAAAAGTCGCTTTTGTGAAGTTTTGAGGAATGCGCCCGTCAAAGGTTAGGGGGCAGCTTGGGCTCGTAGTAGTGGTTGTGAGAGCAAGAGACGACGAGGCATGAGGAAATATCACGCCAAGGGCTGCTGGAAACCAGAATTGTATCTTCATTGTAGAGGAGGTGCAATTGTATTGAAGAAACACACACACACACACACACACACAATCGCAAGATGTACACCCGTAGCTTCAAGTAATAAGTACTATGTACGTTCGTTCCCCCGTCGCATTAAGTAGACACTAAAAGTACTTAATTAGCTGGTTGGGAATCGGGCCTATTATTAGCAATATTAAACTTTGTCTTTTTTTTTTGCCAGACCAAGGCGGAGACATGCTTGGCTTTTTTAATATCCAATTCGGGCCTACCAACAGCTACACCAAATAGAAAGTTAGTTGTCCGATCTGCATGAAACAAACACTAAATGTTGTTCAACCGCATCATGCCCGTAATTATGGCTTTATCACAATAATCCCCCCCATATTTCCCAGCACTATAGTATTACTATATCGCATATGCCTCAACAAACGGCGTACGTGACACAGGAGAACTTTGCATCCTCAACCTCTGCAGTGCTCCATGCATAGCCTACTCATCATATTCTCAAACACATCTTGGCTTGTAGTGTCTTCTTCATTTTGAGCGTGCAAGCTTCGCATTAGCCGCATCCATCTATTGCCCTGCATCTTCAAGTCACACTCATTGTATTGAGGCTGATTGTGATTTGATATTCAACAACAAGGCAACAAGCCAAGCTCCACATCATCATGCATCGTATTCAATCATCTCATCTTCTCGTCGTCGTACGGCTACAAAGAGCCGCCCATGCAAACAGCACCCACACCAGTGGGCTTCCAAAGCGCCGTTTGATGGTTAATCATCTCACACAAACCCAAACAATAAACTTTTTGTATCCATCCAAACGCCTGTAAAAGTGCCATGTCCATGCAGCTGAAGGGTTTTCAATGAGCAGCATTGCCCTTGGTAATGCGCTTGCTCATAAAGTCGAAGAATGCGAATTGACTCGATGAGACGCCGTATTCGTAAACAAAGCGGCTGGCAAGGTAGCTGCCGAAGATGGCACGCAGATAGTTGTCCGGTACCTATGGTCTGTTAGATTCTGCTTGAACTGCCTTTGGACACAACTTACCCTCTCCATTATCTTGTTGAGACCAATCTTCTCCAGCAGAATGTTGGGCAGCGCCTCCTTGAGAATCGACTCCCGGAATGGAATGTTCTTCCACAAGTCCGTGTTCTGAAGCTCCTCATCAAGCTTGGTAATGGCAGTACTGAGCGTGTCGCTCAGAACACTTCGTGGCTGACCAGTGGCCTGGTGCTCCCTCCAGATGGCCTCAAATTCGAGACGCGCGTTGTTCTGGATAGTCTTCTGGACTTCGCGCACATAGTTGTTGTAGAATTCAGGGGCCTGGCCATCCTCGCCGACACACATGTGCTTGATGAAGCCTTCGTCATCAAATGAAAGAGATGCAAGGACCTCGAGCGAAGACGACGTGACACCTCCCTTGTTCGCCGAGGCATCCTTGTACAAGATGCAGCCCGCCTTTTCAAGACGGAGCTTGGCGTCTTGAGTAATGAACAAGTTTGCACCCTCGACAATGTATGGAATCACAGACTTGCCGTCAACAATCAGCTTGTTGGCAGTAGACAGATCAATCGACTCGGGGCGTCCACCGCAGGGAACAAACGTGTCGTAGTGCATGTCGCTACGGAGATGGAATGTGTTGCGGAAGGTTGTACCGTTGTAGACCAAGTCTCCGTTTGGCAGTCGCACGTTGGTGTCGTCAACCAAAACGCGGTAGCCTTCGGGCGAGAGTTTTGAGACGTCAAAGTGGTTGATCATCTTACGCTCCCTTGCCAGGCGCAGCAGCTCATCGTGGTTGATACCATTTTGGTCAACGAGAACACCAGAACCATCGATAATGGCAATGTACTTCTCGTTGCTGAGCAAGATCTCGTTGGATCCAAGGTCACCATCAGGACCGCCAGTCTGCATCTTCCTAACCTTGCTGGGGTCGAGGTTGAGCTTGCGGTAAATTCCTTTGACGTACTCGCGTACGGAAAGAGTCGTCATGCCGTAGCGGTCGTGAGGAATACCACCCAACTTGGGGCTCTTTCCAGTGAAGAACGACTTCCACCATGGGGCACCTCGGACACGAGCATGCTCAGTAGCCCAATCGACAAGATCAGCCGTGTTCTCGTCAGGACCCATGAACAGAATCTCCTCCTTGCCGTGCAAATCAACAATAGGATCCTTGATACCAGGACTGGTAGGGGGAAGCAAAAGGTCGAGAATACTGTCAATGTACTTCTCGAAAGCGCCCCGAGCCTTGTCCTGGTGCTTAAAGTCGAGCAGCACGACACCCTTGGATCCACCTTCGGGAATGTCCTTGTTCTTTCGCTGTTGTGTGTTTGCGAGGTTGTAGTTCTCATCAAACATGGAGCGTGCGTTGATAGAGTATGCCTCCTGGCTCCTTGACTTGACGATGCGGATACCACCACGAGCAATGTCGCGGAAGCGCAGGTGGAAACCGCGGAACTCTGATCCGATGACGAGGAACATTCCGTACAGCGGCTGGGGGTACTCGGAAGGTGGGAGGAAGTTGGGGTTCAGACGGAACGAGATGGCCACCTTGGTGGGGGTGTAGAAGTTGGTCTTAAGGACGGAGCTGTTGAAGACACGGAAAGACGTCATGACCATCTCGTGGTGGTCGTTGACGACAGCCTTATTGATGGTGTCGGTCAGCTCGGCGTCAGTTTGGACCCTGTCGACCTGCAGACGGAGGTAACTCAGGGTGGGTAGGAAGTCATCGTCCTGGCCGCGCGTCTGGACGTAGTGCGTTTTTGCAAAGGGCAGGTACAGGGTGTGGACGAGATCAGGGTAGTTCATGATGATCTCGTAGATGTAGTCGGCAGTAAACGTCTCGGCACGCAGCCTTCGCTTCAGCTTTGACAAGAGCTCAGCGTGTACGCTGTTCTCTTGGTCCAAGATTGCTGACAGGGCAGTGTACTCGCTTCCCAGACGGTTGAGGAAGTGGGTAATGAAGACCCATACACAGTGTGCGTAAATGGTCTCTTGCAGACTGAGCCTGCTAGTGGCAAAGAGCGTCTGGAACTTGTTCTGCGGGAGACAGTAGAGCAGCGAAACCTCCTTGGTGATCTGGTGGATGGAGGCCTCAATAGGTGGGTGCTTGGCGCCCGCAGCTCCGGGCAACGGGCGCAAGTACAGGGACATGACGGTGTAGCCGTTGGAGAACTGCTCGACGTACTTTCGCGACGTCGTCAGGCCGTAGTAGTGGTACAAGTCACTCAGGGCGCTGAAGAGACCAAGAGCGCTTCCACGCTTGAAACCAACGACCAGGCGCTTGTCCCGCGAGCCTTCAATGTCAAAGTGGTCAATGACGGGTCCAGTACGCTCTACCGCGACCTGGAGAACCTGCTGGTAAATGGCCTTGGTGTTGGCCGTGGCCTTTTGCAAGAAACGCTTGTCACCAATCTTGTCGAGGTTGGTCTCCGTCTCGCTGGGGTTGGGGTCTACAAAGTCGCACTGGTAGACAAAGTAGCATCGAAGTTGCTGCTCGTCGCTTCCGGGGAGCGGGCTCTCGGAGCGGAAACTCTCAACACGGTACGCAAGACCGGGCTTTGAGGCGGCCAGGTACTTCTTGCCAATGCGCTGTTCGTACTGCGGACCGTCAATGACAGACACACCGGGCCTGCTAGTGTCGATGTAGACGGCATGGTCGGCGGCCTCCTTGTCGAGGCGGATCTCAAGGCGCTTGTCGTCTCTGGCGTAAGCGGCGACCTTTGCGGCGTAGAGCGAGTGGATGTGGTTTACGATGCTGGAGATGCAGGTTAGCGTCGTGATTCTGTGCGTACATACGGAACCAGGCTTCTTACGCGTCCACCGTCTCGGTAGCAAAGTACATGTCGTCAATGCCGAGCTCGTTGTAGAACCACTTGGTCTCGGACTCGACGAGCTCGGGGGGCATGAATCCCCTCTCCTCGACTCCATCCATGACGGCCTCCATCTGCTTCTCCTTGCCCTCGAAGACGGGGGCGACATATCCAGAGCCGCCCGAGCCTTCCTGGGGGAGAATGCGGGGAGTCGAGTGTCCTGAGGAGCCCGGGACGCTCAGATGTGTGGGCAGCGGCGAGGGCCGTCGGTCGGGCGTGTTGAGGAGCTGCTCGAGCTGCTTGTGCTGGGGGGCAGAGCCATTGGCGCCGTCGCTGGGTGTGGAAGCCATGTTGGGCGTGGGTATGAGGGAAAATGCACCGAAATGGTCGGGCTATAGCGTGACGGAGTTTGGCCGGTAGCGGGGGCGGGGAGAGGGGCAGACAAGAGCAAAGCGCGGCGAGGCCAAGAAGTGCTTGGTAGCACAGCAGAAAAAAAAGGCGTGGCCGAGTGCGAAACTAGAGAGGGCGTCAGTGGGGGGGCTCAGTATTTGAGGGCGAGGGGCCGCAACGAGCACCGGACGTGAGCATGGAAGATTAGATCCACCGCTACTCCGGGCCCCTCGCGACGGCGACGGTCATGACGCAGGAACGCTAGCTGGCCTCTTACCTCGTGTAACGGGCTAAAGGAGGGCTACCGATGGCCGCTCGGATAACGACTGCAGAGGCAATTGGGCAGAGGTGCCACCGCTCTTTTGCTGGGCCCTGTGCCTGGGGGGACCGGAGCACGACGTGTCACTGGCTGTCTGGCGACGGAGAGCTGTACGGGGGGCGCAATGTCTCGACAGCCTCAAGGGCAGCGATAGCAATAGTGTCTTGGGACCGATGGACCGATGGATGGTGGAGCAGTAGCAGGGAAGAAGGCCAGTCTATTTTTGGTGCTGCCGGCGAGAGGCCAGGTCCAGAGGCAAAAAGGCCGTATAAGGCTGAGTAAGTATGGAATGGTCGAAGAAGAAGAAGAAGCAGAAGAAGCCGAAGAAGACCAAGGAGTGCAGAGCCGGAGCTGAGGTGGTGCTCGACCTTGTTATCTCTCTCTCTCTCTCTCTCTCCAGCCGTCAGCCCCGGGGCGGGCGTCTTCTTTTTATAGCAGCGGGCGGGGCGTCGTGGTCATGGGCGGGATTAGACCAGAGCAAGAGGGCAAAGCAAAAGCGTGCGTACCTGGATTGTCCCGCCGCAAGCCGAGGGCCAGCGGGCGCCTCGAGCTTCCCCAGAATTTGCCATTGGCGCTAGCGCTTGCAACTGCATCGCCCCCGGCATTCACCCACTCCCCTCACTCCACCCACCCAACCCGACCTCTGCGCGACCAGAAAAGGCCTCAGATACCGTCAGAGTTTTCGCCAGTGCGGCCGAGAGACAGCGTCACCCGACGTGCCATGTTGCCCTCCCGCCAGACCGGCCATGCTCGTGCTGCAAGGATGCCGCAGTAGTGGCCCTCACCACCCTACTCCCCCACTACGCGTCCTGCACACTTCACGATCCTTGGCATCCTTCCTCACCCTCTTTACGGCGTTTCCGTGACTGTACGTGGCTCCTTGGGACTGGGCGCCCGCTGCACGTGCGGCCTCGCGACCCTTCATCAGGCTGGCCGAGAAGCCTCTCGAGTCCTCGTGGAGCAAGCACAGGCACACCGCTTACAGCGAGTCACGATGGCCCCGTGTCAGCTGTCTGTTCCACAGCATCTTCCATGGTCTGGCCTCGCCGGAAGTATCCATCGTCACCAGTATTCGGCCGTGCTGATCAGTCGCCACAGCCCGCCGCAGCCACGCAAACTTTGATTCTGCTACACGCCTAACCTCTACCTCTCACTCACTCGGAGCCGTATGCCTCGCCATTCACCGTCACAAGCACCTTGTAGCCGTGTCCCCCGACCCAGTTCTTCTTCTTGCCCACCTTCTCCACCTTTTGCAGTGCTGCGTGAAGCCCCTCGTCCAGCTCGTCCGGCTCCTGGCTGAACTTGAAATCAATGCACAGCTTCTCATTCTCCTTCTTCGTAGTCGCCCACTGCACCTTCACCTGGACCCTGCTCTGCCGAACACTGCCCGCTGGATACACGCTCGTGAGCACCCCAGCAACACGGCCCAGATACATGCACCACCACCGCAGCTCCGCTGGCACCAGCTGGAGCATTCGCTGGTAAAAGTCCTGTTCCGTAGGACTGATCGTATTGTAGCCTCCATAGCGCTCACAGAGCAGAATGGCGAGAGTGGCCCGCTCTTCGTGACTGAGGCCGTGGACTGCAGAAAAGACGCCCGTTGTGGTGCTTCTCAGCGCAGACCCGCCGCGAAGGTCCTTGACTTGAGCCCGGTGTGCAAACATGGTATACACAAATGCTCTCATCATGCTGTTGCTGAACACTTCCCTGTGAGATGCCCATGGCGGAGGCACTGCTGCTTCATTCAGCAACCCTAGCAATTCCGAACTCGAACTGGATGCATATGCTCTTGTTGCATTTACTATAGGCGCGTCAGACCAGCATGACTGGTTCATCTCTGCAAAATACACCCCCTCGCGCACTCCGCCCTGGCAAAAGTACACATCCTTGATGCTCGGGAGTGCCTTGGACAAGCACTGGACCAGAAAGGCCACAGCAGGCACTTGGCTAGCTCTGCGTGCCGATACTCGAAAGATTTCAGGCGTGTCTTGCTGCTGCACAGCTGCCTGCACAGCTTGCGTGTCGTGGAAGACGTCACTGGTAGTCCGGAAGCCGTTGATGATTGGTATGGGATACGGCTGCACGGGATGCTGAGACATGAGCACAAAGCCCCAGCCCCGAAATCCACCGCCCGATAGGTAAAGAGAAAGGCCTTCGGCCGACTTGGATCGATCAAGCACATGTTGAGGGATCCGGATATCCTCGACTGCCGCTTTCAGATCCCCAACAACTTCGCTTTCAAACGTCTTGAATGTCGTGCTGTCAGGGGGTCCCGCTTCTTGAAGCCTCTTTGTGAGTGCCGCAGCTCCGTACGGTAGGCTGGCACTTCCCCGGTCACTCATCTCAATCCGATCGTGGTGCGTTGAACTCAGAATCCAATTAATTTGCGTGGATCCTCCGCCGAGATCCATCATCAGCCCCGTGACTTTGTGATAGGAGCTTGCCACGCCAAATGCACCGATTCGGCCCTCCATCTCCTTTGACAAGAGCTCGACCTCCCATCCGGTAGCCTCTTTGATGGCAGACCGGAAGTCCGCAGAGTTGAGCGCCTTTCGAGTCGCTTCCGTAGCCACGATGCGGACCTGGTGCTCCGGTACGCCAAAATCGTCACACGCTGCCTGGAAGCGCAGCAGCGACTTGATGACCTGGCGGATCGTCGCATCTGGAATCGGGACGGCTTTTCCGCTTTGGTACTGGGCATCGTATAGCGATATAGCCGCACGGTCCAGGAACACGGTGGGCAGGGTTCGCTGCGTCTCGGGCGTCAGGTCCGTGATGGAGAAGCGAATGCCATTACTGCCCATATCCACGAGCCCATGCAGGTGTCGTGACTCGTTTGTCGTAACCATGGTGTCGATAGCGCAATTCCCCGGATTTGCGATTGGTGCTCCAGCCGTCAGCCAAGTCGCAATCGGACAAGACGGTGCGAGCCGTTGAAATTTTAATGGCGTGATGACCGCGTCCTCGGTTCGTTGTTTAGTTTCTCTTACCCCCAGGAAACTCGGTAGCGGTACCTTGTTCATGCAGCCCTGGTATTGATTACCCCCAGGTTTCGCCAACCTGGTTTCTATTACCCCCAGATTACTTGAGAGCTTGCTGCAAATATCGCCTCGTGACGCTCCAGATTTTCGGCCTTGACCCTCCGGTCTTCGCAATGACGTTAGCAGGCCTGTCCAGCCGCACAATGGAAAACTCGGACGCTAGCGGGGTCGTGGCCAATCACGCGCCATCGCCATCTGGCTGGTTACTGCATGCATGCGAGAGCCACGTTGGAGAATGTGCCTGAACCACTACAACGTCTCTGCTTTGCACGATCGGCGCTTCCACTTCTCTGCAGACACTGCTCCTAATGCTGCACGTGCAAGGGCAACGTAAAAGTCTGCGCAAGCCTTTGTGTCAGTCAACAACAGCACAAGTGTGCTGATCGGTACACCTAGACATCAAAGTCTGCATCAGGAGAGGGATTCAGGGGTATATCAAAACATCCCGATGGTGTCATAAAGGCGTCATATCTGCGAGCGAACGCGTGCTGCACAAGAGCTGGGCAAGAGGTTGACGGAAGCGCGGCACCAGAGGCTTGAATACCATGCCGCATATTGTAGAAGGATTCTTTATGCTGCCGAGCCTTATTGGAGAGCAACTAAGGGGCTACCTAGTTTGCGGACTCCCTTCATTTAGTCTTCTTCTCGGCCGGCGGAGCTGCTCGGGATGGGCGTAGCATGCGGTAACAGTCAACGAGGAACTGGCGCTCAAAGAACAGTACGTGCAATACGTATATCCCGCCCACGGCTCCCATACTCACCAGCTCGCCCAAGACACCAAACCTTTGCAAGAAGCGGATACCTGGTTTCGTCCGCATCAGTGTCGGTATGACAGCTGCGGGCGCCGCTGCAGTAACTGAGGGCAGTGTATTCAGTACGCTAAATCCAGAGCCGTTCTGCGAAAAGAATCTTCCGATGAACCATGTGTTCCAAACAATGCGGCATGCCATGTTGACAGTATTAGCCAGCACCACACCATTACCGCCCATTTCGAGCTGCCCAATAAAGAACCACGCACTTCCTGCAAAAAGAGCAAAAAAGATGCCCATTGCGACCGACTGTGCATACAGCTCTTTGTTGGTTGCAACAGCGGCTACAAACGCTTCCGTCACCCCGTTGATAGCGAGAAAGGGTATGTAGTAGCAGTACGTCGCCAGAACTTTGGACGCAGACGTTGCAGACCACTTCTGCCCTGCAACAACGGAAAGGAGTACGGGTGCTAGGACTGGTCCCAGTGTTACCGCGAACAAAGATATGATCCCGTAGAGATGGAGAATGGTACTCAGAACTTTGGATGCTTGAGCAAGGTTCTGCTGCTGCTGTTTGTCCACTTTCTCCGGCTCTTTCTTTTTTCCAGGTGTTGCCAAGGGTTTCACATTGGCACAGAGCTTTGCAAACATATTGCGACTACTCTCCTCAATGGGTTGGAACAGCATGCGTGCAATCAGACCTCCATAGTTGGATGCCAGCGCATACGCGCCTTGGTCGGCCAGCGATGCCAGGGTTGTGATGAGAAGAGAGTCTCCCTGGGTGAGGACGTACTTCAGGGCCGACTGAAGGCTGAGAGAGGCAGTAAGTCGCACAAGAGGAGCAGACAAGTAGCTCATCAGAACAGGATTCTCTTTTGTTGTTGCCATCTTATCCGGGAAAAGCGAGAAGCCATCGGCCTTGGCAACTGGCCATATTTTGTACCAATATACGACAAGCAACGCCACCGCGTAAGCTAGCTGCCCAACAGCAAACGGCAAAACGCCAATATCGAGACCAGCGCGACTGGCCAGAACGGCCGAGCCGCACGTCCCGATGCAACGAAGCAGGGTAGCAGAACTCTCTGCGGACGCTCGGACTCTGTACAGAAGCTTCTGCTGGACTGCTGCAAACGCTGGCTCGCTGAGCAGCTCGAGGAAGGTAGCTAAGCCATACGCAGCCAGCGCCTCGACAAAGTACGGCACATTGGGCGTCTCGGCTCGGAACCAGGCGAGTGCAAGCAGGTAGGCCAGCGGCGTGCCGGCAAAGACAGCCAGATACGATAGATTGACGACTGCCTGGGTGCCATGCGCCTGTCGCTGCAAAGCCACGCGTAAGCTCTCGCGGGCAAAGTACAGCACGGATATCGAGAAGAGTTCCAATTGGGCTGAGACTCCGAGCAGTTCCGGTGACAGGAACCTCAGCAAGACCTGGTTGACAGCGAATGTGAGGGCGCGAGAGGCGACCTGCAAGAGGATGAGAAAAGTGGCTCCCTTCGCGGAAGCGGCAAGAATTGAATTGGACATGGGGAGGGGGACGCGGCGCCTGAAACCGAACGACGGCGATGGAGCGACGATGGAACTGGGAATCTGTGCTATGCGGCAGCTCGGGAGGCCATGTTGATTGGTGCTTGTCGCGTGGATGCGGTGTACAGCAGTTGCCAGCTGTGGTTTGGGGGAGCTCGGCATATCGGCCGCCCCAAACGGGCCTAGCGCGGTTTGGCCTCGCTGCAAGGTACATTCGCATCACCATGCAGCTCAGCCCTGCGCCAACTGTCCAACGAGATGACAAACAAGAAAGCTCTCTGACTCTTAATCGCCTGGCTGCACAGCTCCATCATGGGAATTCGCTCATCTCTCCCCCTTGAAGCTGCGGAACATGGTCGTGGTTGACCCCAATCTCTCTGTCCAGACTGAAAGGTTACTGCTCCGCCCGCTGCGCCTCGAGGATGCCGAGGACGTGTTGTTGATGCGCAGGCATCCTGAGGTCATGATGCATACGTCGATCCTGCCTTCGGACAACATGGAGTCCACAAAAGCATGGATCCAAGGGGTAAGCGAGTTTGCCCACACACCAAGCCCTATGGATGCTCCTTTTGTACACGACTGACTGCAAATCTAGTGCCACCAGGTTGAGCAGAATTGGAACTTTGCCATCGTCCTCCTGGAACCCCACGACGGCCCACGTGTCATAGGCCTCATTGGTGCTGTACGCGCCCCGGAGATCGGATACATGTTCAACGCGTCGTACTGGGGACATGGGTACGCGACGGAAGCGTTGCGAGCCTTTATGCCGCTCTTCTTCGAGCACTACTCTGGCTGCAGGCCCGCAGATCACCAGGCAGGGGCATCGCGCGACGACGCATCGAGCAATGGGGATTCGGGCAGCGGGCATGCAACAAACGGGGGCGGCTCCAATGGCTGCTCCAACAAGACGGAGAGGCTCGCCCCGCGATACGACTATGCGGAGGCACACACGGATCCCGACTTGGTCTCTAGTCAGAACGTATTGACAAAGGTTGGCTTCAGGCTGCACGAGAGAAAGGAGAGAGACTTTGAGAATCCGGTGCTAGGGATAAGAGACACGTTGGTCTACAGGATGTACAGATCTGATGTGCGAGGCGCCTCTGCAGTCAAAACTGCATGAGACAGTCAAGAAGCCTCATCGACCTTCTCGCATTGCCCATTTACTCTGTTGAAAAATAATCATGGCGGTCCTCTGTCTTGACCCGAAATAGCTTTGCAACCTCCATAGCTGTAGGCGACGATTGGTGGATACTCCTTCGTTTCTTCGTCTTTTCCATGTCGCTCTCACTTGACTCGTCTTGGGCAGGCTGGCCTTTGGTTTTGCCTAGCATTTTTTTGCAATCTAGGATCCTCGTCTACCTCAGGACCTGCGTCACTGTGTTCTCTTTCAGCGACCGCATCATCATCCTAATCTGCATGCGGTGCGCCAATATGGACTGGTCCAAAGTAGTCATTCATCTCCATGGATTGGCCTAATGCAGCAGCCTCTAGTAGTGAGTCCGCACCGGTGTACTTATGTCTCCAGCGCGGCGTCGTCCATTGCCTCTGCTGCTTACGTGGTGTATATGGGGTGTCTGGACTGTCGTCGTCAAAGTAATCATGTGCAGTAATGAGATCGCCCCGTCCGCAAGCGCGTACAGAGCCGCCTGCAGATGAATCTGGATACCAGCTTCCGCTCGTTGTGGCCGACACACGGTGGATCTCGGGAATCTGGAAGGGATACTCGAGAGGACTGCCGATGGACGGATCTGAGCTGTGCCGTTTTATCATGCGAGGCTTTTGGATGGGTACCTCCTTTGCTACCATCCTCGGAGCAGACTGCGTCAGGCGAAGGCGAAGTGCAGAGGGTATGCGCTGTACGGGCTGCGCACTGAAGTCTTGATCAGATTGCTCTTCATCTTGGTAATGACTCTCTTCCTCAGCCTGTAATTGCTTTTGCCTCTTTGACCTCAGTGAGAGTCGGCTGAAGAACATGGTGTTGTGTTTTCGCTGATAGTTTTTCGGTATTGCCGCCTGGCATATAAGCTTTGAGAAGAAGCCAGGCTCGGCATCTGACGAGCTCGAACTGGCTGGCGACAGGCTACGTCTCGACTGGGTGCGTGTAGCTACCGGGGGCGGTCCGTCTGTCCAGCCACTTCCAGCAAAGGATGGAGTGTGTTCGTAGTGATGCTTCTGCCGTCGGCGCTGATGACTGACATGTTCTGCTAGTCTCTCTTCGATTGAAGGCCCCGTATAAAGATCCGGCCATGAAGCCGTTTCTGAAGATGGACGGGCGTGGTGGCCAGCAGCTGGAGAGAAACGATATTTCGAGCATGCACGAAGAGCTGTTGCAGGTCCTGGCTCTTTGCGCTGCTGCGTGAGAGGAACATGGGTTGCGCTAGTGCTTGGTAATAACGTATAGCAAGCTGCCAGCAGCTGCAAGGCAACTAGAAGCACAATTGTTTCGGACGTAGTAGAGTCGCTCTGTGGCGTGACTCGGAATGAGTCGGCACACCTGAGATGTCTGAGCAGTTGAGATGTCTCATGAGGTGACTATCCAAGTCAGATAATTCAACCATATCTGTTGACATATATCGCTTACGGGCCGAGTCTGTCTTGTTGTAGACATCCAAAAATCATCGAACATCTGGGACTGGAGCCAGTCTGCAACTTCGTTCGCGATCACGCCCTCTGCATCTGTATGTGTAAAACTGCCGCCCTTTGCATCATTCGTATTATCCTTGGTTCTTGTCACATATTCACCGCGCCTACCAGATAACCATTGCGAAAATGAAATGAACGCCTCAGCTGCTTCCAAAGACTGATCAGGGATGATGTCGACACTCAGCCGATTTTGCGGTCCCTGCATCGAGGACAGGTAGGAGCAGACTACAGAGAGGGGGCAGAAATAGATTGAATAGGAGAAGTAGGACGGCTGGGAGGTGGCTGAGCGTGTGTAGGAAGCAGGGCGCACACGCAGCCTAAAACGTGGGCATACTCGGGGTTCATGTTGCCACGGTAGGAGCTCTCGTCCCCCGCTGCTGGAGTAAGGCACCGCCCATGAACGAAACTCAAACTGCCAAGTACCCAGCAGTCATCCACAATCCTTGATTCTCATGTTTTTCACCCAGTAAATCGTACATGCTTCAGTAAGTCGTCCCATCACAAGCGGTGTCTGCTCATGACGACACTGCAAATACCAGTCCAGACCACTTCGCTATTGCCGTACTCCAGAGATACCTTTGCCTGGCAGCAACAAACGTGCCTCAGCTCGAGCGAGAAGACCGAAATACGCGAGTTTCCGTGTTCAAGACCCTCTTCCATCAACTTCACACCCCTCCCATGGCCGTGTCATTGTCATTATGCAATGAGTCCTCGGTTGGAGCATCCGCCTTTTCAGCCACGAGACGAGGACCGTCGGAAGTCTTGGAGACTGCCAACTTTGACTTGTCTCCCCTCTTCGCCTTTGCCTCATTCAATCGCGCAAGGAAGTTGGATGAGGTTGGTTTGGCCCCATTGTCAGAGGATTGCTGTCCTCCACCCTCACCGGATGGTGGAGCAGCCGAATCGCGACCACTGCTTTGTGCGCCCGTAGGTTCGGCCACCTGTTGCGCATCATCCGAGTGGCTCACATCGTCACGCGGCCGCAGATGTCCGACTTTTGCAACCAATTTTGCAGATCCCAGAGACAGCAAATCGACGGCTGGCAGCGAGCGCAAGGGCTGAGTCGGGTTCGCGGCATCCGCATCCGGTTTCACGAAGAACATGTCGGTTCCGATGGTCGAGGTCCAGTGGCAACTCAGCAGCTCGCCGTTGTACATGACGAGCGGGTTGGGCGTGTGCAGGTCGATGACTTGTACCTCGCCCATTGTCGCCGTATCCTGCCCATGGCTGGTGTCGGCAGCAAACTCGGTGGGCTGCCCTCGAGCGGCGTTCAGCGCACGCAGTCGGCTTTTGAGCAAAGTCGGATGGCCTGACCGGCCTTGCGACACCATTGGAATCTGGGCCGCGGGAACATTGGAAAGATCGAGTGGAATGTAAAAGTCCTCCGTTTCGGTCTCGTCGTACTCGTACTCCCATTCGTCCTCGTCGGGATTGGTCATGTTGCTGGGCGCTTGCAAAAGTTCAATGCGCTTGAGGATTAGGCGAGTCTGAGGTGCTTGATCGATAGCAGAGGCGATAGATTAGCCGGCTCACGCGCATCTGCTCCTACTTCTTTCATATTGCCTCCAAGCGCTATAACCCCCATCACAAGTCCAAGCACGGCTCAAAAAGTCGTATTCCTCCGCTTGGTGTAGTTGGTTTATCACGTTCGACTGTAATAGCAATTGTAATCGAAAGGTCCCTAGTTCGATTCTGGGAGCGGAGACTACCTTTTTTGCGCTTGTGGCGGGGTGGCATGAACGCTGCCATGGCGCGCTCTTCTTTTTGCGGCATCGCCCCACGCTGCAGAGGCGGGGATGAGGAAGCTGGAAGCATACTTTGGTAAGTATGAGTAACCACTCAACGGCATGTCTTTTTTGCCCGCACGTAATTGTTTTACTCTGCGTACATGTGCTGGGTGAATTGAAAAGTGGTCGGTCTTGGGTCGCGATTAAATACGGCAAGCCAGAAGGCGCTGGAGCAAGAGGCGTGTGAGGCCCATGTCTGCAGCATTGTCTATACATGGATACGATACATTTACCGAGCCAGATATCCCACCTGGGTGGCTATCGATAGGCTGTCCCTACACACACATACACACACACACACACACACATGCACATACAAGGCTAGAGGTTCATGGGGAGCCGCACGCCTACCGAGGCGCCCGCCGCGTCGTCCCTGGTTAGTGCTGACCTACGTAAGCCCAGCCGGCCGCCGGTCCAGGATGCATCTGCATCAACCACGACTGCCACTGCCACGGCCACGGCCACGGCCACTACGCGCCACACTGCACCCACACATCTATTGCATGCACATGCATCTTCACTTGCCACAGTGACAGTCAAGACGCCCGTTTACCAAGAGTTGTGCCTCTTGCAGTCCTGCTACTAGCGCCAATCGGCTGCCTGCGGTCGCCTTTGTCCATCCATCAGTAAGTCCCCATCTGCTTCCGCGCGTGTCCGGCCACACAGCCATCTTCATTCATCACGTTTCCGTCACGTCCGACGGCCTTCCCACTTTTGAGCTTGCTGTTAGTTCAATCCAAGCCCTGGCCGGTCTAGCGATGGTTGCAATGTTGCTGATCATCGCACCTGTCCCCTGCGCTCCGCAAAACGAGGCTCGATGTTGCTGCATCCCAGGGCAGACACACCTGCCACCTGCCCCCGTTTGTCAGCATGCCGGCAGTATCGGCTTGCAAACCTTCCGGATCGCGTTACACCGCTGCGGTTTTTGGCATGAGCTGGGGTGAATTGAAGCTGACTAGTCAGTGCCAATCGTGCCGTACTTGCATCATGGCGGAGGGCAGTATCCGCTTCAGCTGTCCCTGCCGTCATCGCTTCCCACGTCGCCAGTTGATATACCAGAGTACCCTCCGGCCGTGGTCCACTCGACCGACTCCTCGATCCAGGGGCCAGACGCTGTGCGGGACGCCCATGACGACCAGCTTATCCCTACCATCGATATCCCTATAGGACACACTACGCCACAAGACGCGTGTGGACACGCCTCTACATCTTGCGCTGGCCTTGACGGCTCGTTGGTCGAGGAGGACACACAAATGAAGGGCAGGAAGCCTGCGATCGCGGCTGGGGGCGCCTTGTTTGGACTATTCTCCTTCTCGCAGCTGTACCAGAATGTGCTTTTCGAAAAGTTGACACCCAAGGCCGAGCGCGCAGACGAGAGAGAATGGATCGCGTCGTCAAAATCATGGGTAGACAGGAAAACATGCCAGTGGTTTGGGCTGTGCGGCCTGGCGCATCTGAACAAGGAGCATTGGACCACACCTACTTCTACCATTTTTAACCAAGAGACGACTGCACAGGATAAGGTCAAGATTGACCTGCACACCTTCTGGAAAGACGCGCGCAGCATCCCTGAGGACTATGTTCCAGACGTCGAACGCGAAATCCCGCAATATGTTATTGACCATGCGCCTCTGATCCACCTATACTCGGGCGAAGAATACTGGCCAGGGGACATGGGCGAGCATCTGATCCACACGACACCTCACCTCAACTACACGCCTCTGCAAGCAACGAGCGACCACCCCAACATCAGCAACCTGGGAGAGCTCAACAAGTGGGGCAGGTTTGTATATCTGCAGAGCGACGACAATGTAGAGGACCGTCCAGACTGGCTGAGCGCAGACTACAATATTCCCAGCGTGCCGGGGGATGGGAATGGGGACGACGATGACGATGACGATGCAGAGCATGACCATGGAGCCAATGGGCGTCTCAAAGAAGACAAGCAGGGCAAAAAGTCGAGCTGGTGGCACGTGGGCGTGGGTGATACCAAGGACCGAGGCGGAATTAGACCTAACCCCTCAGCTCCTGGAGCGCCCATTCCCACAAGTCTGCCCGAGGGGGATGAGCTTGTCGAGGATGATGATGATGATGATGAGGATTGGCGGCCCGAACTACGGTTTGCACGGCGCGGGTTCAAAGGCAAGAGAGTTGTTGGCGGACGCAGCGACGCGCCTGTACCGCTGGTCGTGGTGGACAAGGGCGACGGAGTGGTGGACGCCTTCTGGTTCTTCTTCTACAGCTACAACCTGGGCAATGCCGTGTTCAATGTGCGGTTTGGCAATCACGTGGGCGACTGGGAGCACACTGTGATCAGGTTTCAGCATGGCGAGCCCAAAGCCGTCTTCTTTAGTGAGCATAGCTTTGGCGAGGCGTACACATGGGGGGCGGTAGAGAAGAGTGGTAAGAGGGTAAGTTGATTCAGGCCGCTGTGCAATGAGTTGAGCTAACGCGCGTAGCCCATTGGCTTCTCTGCGACGGGAACGCACGCCATGTATGCGACCGAGGGCAAGCATCCGTACGTTCTGCCAGGAGGCATTCTGCATGACGTGACGGACCGGGGGCCTCTCTGGGATCCCGTCATGAACATGTACTCGTACAAGTACGACTACAAGGCCGACCGACTTGTGGCATCAAACCTCAACCCCGTGGCGCCGACGTCGTGGTTCTACTTTGCTGGGCACTGGGGCGATAAGTTCTACCCACTCAGCGACCCGCGGCAATACCGCTTTTTGGGGCAGTACCATTACGTCAACGGGCCGCTAGGACCGCGGTTCAAGAACTTGGGACGGCAGGAGATTTGTCAAGGCAACGGCGAATGCATGCTCAAGGGACGTACGGACCAGAGGTCGAGCCTGGCCAAGAGGTGGGTGGATGTTGGCGAGGGCGAGGAGATGAGCGAAGAAGATGCTCGGCGTGTTTTTGGGGCCGAGTATGATTCAGCGTCTTGAACACGGCAGTGAGAGGGAAGAGACGAAAGACTGATTGATTGGACTGGCATGTTTGTCTACACTCGTTTGGATGGCTGCAGGGCGTTGTTGTGTTGCTTGTGTACTATACCACGCTGGCTTTGTTTGAAGATACCTATGTAAGACTGTACGCGTATTGCTAAAGGTTTGAAGCAGAATGGGCTTACCATGACATGATGACATGATGGGCAGTGTTTAGTCAGGGGTTTAAGTTTGCCTCTTTGGCTGAGTCAGTGGCTGGAGAGAAATTTTGCAGCCAAAAAAAAAGAAAAAGAAAAGAGGCTCGCTCATGAGCGAGGGTATGTCATGCCGTCGACAGGCAGTGCTTGGGCTGGCAAGTGAAGCGGGCGACTGTGGCCGAAGCAGATGCGATTGTCGGCGGGGGGGGGGAGAAGGCTCGGAATATCTGACGTCGCCCGCGTGTCGGCCGTAGGTAACTCGGCCAAGGCCACAGCATGGCCAGTTCGCTCTGTCCAGTCAGCCGAGCCTCTCTCCACCGTGGCTAGATGAAAGTGTGAGTGTGTAGTGTAGAGTAGAGCCAGGCCAAGGTGTCATTCGCAGCCGCGTTGGCAGTCAGGCCAGAGGAAGAAGCGCTCACACTCGCACCATGGTGCGACTTGGCGGGCGCGGGCGTGAGGGGCTC
>NW_007360266.1:1953160-1980698 GCF_000359705.1 Exserohilum turcica Et28A | reverse complement strand
GACGGAGGGGGGGGGGGAGGGGGCTTGGCGGGGTAAAGTAAGTAGAATCTCCATCTTGCTCTCTCTCTCTCTCTCGTTTAAGTATCTCTTTCTTTTTTGCTAGAGCGGGAAGATGGGCCTAAAAAGAAAGGAAATTTTCCAACTACATGGACTGTTTCTTCTTCCTGCATTTTCATTTTTTTTTTGGATTTTTTAGTTATTTTTGTTGTGTTTAAGGCTTGATACTTTTTTTTATTCTTGTTAAGTACCGATTCTTTACATATATATATATATAACGTACTACACCAGTGAGGCGGCCAAACCAGTGAGCCAGCCACTTTTTCTTGGCACTGCGAACACGACAAAGAATACATTATGTCTCTACAACGTAACGCTATCTTATCGTATAAAGAAGGTAGGATTAACCTCGCGCTTTAGACCTTTACTACTAGCTAATTTAAGACCTTATAATATGCTATAGCAGCCTATAGCGTATAACATTAGTAGCTCTCTAATTAGCTTTATAGAATTACTAATTAACTTGATATATAACCTAAAGTCTAGAAGCTTACTATAGCAAAGGAATAGACTATTATACAATATATTCTTAACCTTAACGCGTAAGGATTTGCGCCCTAGCTATGTAAGGTAGTAGATATTGCTAATTAATTGCTAGCTACTTGTAGTAGGGTACCTATAAGTAAAAACTAGGCTTAGCGCTTTATTGCTTATATAGAGGAGCTTAAAATAGCTTTTAATTAGGTAAAGGACTATTAGAGAGCCCTTTAGGAAGACCTAGAGGTTATTAGCTTATAGTTTAAGCTCGTACAAGATATAATTAACTAGTTTAGAGTCTATCTAGATAACATCTATAACTTCAATAAGACTAGCTTTTAGATAAACGTTATTAGCTTAATAAAGGTTGTTACTAGTTTAGAACGTTGTACAGGACTAAATCTTATCTAGCTAAGGGACTAAGAGTAGGTAATAGTTATCTAAGGCATCTATGCTACTAGGTATACTATTCTACTATTTGTAATGGGCGGGCCCAACGGGCCGAGCGTACGACTACTTACGCCATCCATAGCCAAAAAGGCAGTAACAAGACTTCAAGCTTCTTGAAGTCCAGGTAGTCGTATAGATATACTCGATCACACACACACTTTAGGCGTAGCCTCTTACACTATTTATTATCTATAAAGGACGCGTCTATATCTCTATATAGTATAGAGAGCAAGATATCTTATACAATTAGAAAATTTTAGTCTTAAAGAATAGCTAGACTAATAATTAGCTTAGTCTTAAGTAGTTAAAGCACTTTAACGCGCATATAAAGACGCGTTAGAAGGGGTTATATAGGCTGCTAATCTTAGATAGGCATAAGAGCCACCTTAATAAGGATTTTAAGGAATACTGCCTTGTATACAAGATCCTTACGCTCTATATGCCCTCTTACTTATTATATATCCTTTAGCCACCTAATATAGTATGTTTCTTACTATTAAAATTATAGTACTCTTAACGCATAACGTACTACACCAGTGAGGCGGCCAAACCAGTGAGGCGGCCACTTTTTCTTGGCACTGCGAACACTATGTATAAACAATTAAATTACTTAACACTATAAACTAATCCTTTGTATATGACACTTGTATAAGATTTAGAATATGTAAAGGGCTACGCCAGAGAGGTATGACCTACAGGTCACATAGTAGTGAATCACATAACTTTAGTCACGTAACTAAATAATGTAGTTAGCTACGTATAAACAAGCTTAAGTAAGAAGGAAGACTAAAGGTCTAAGCGTTTATACAAGTAACAACTATAAAAGAACGGCCCTCTAGATAGTTCTTTTTTATATCTTTCTTCTTCTATATAATAGGTAAATGCATATTTATTAGTTAGGCCTTTCTTGCCTATAATATAAGAAGAAAGATTAACACTCTTTAATCTCTCTTGTACGACATAAGAGAGACTAAAACAACGCAAGAAGAAAGAGATAGAGTTACAAGGAATGCCACCAGCCTCTGGCCTAGCTATGCTAGACAAGGAATCTATCGCCTTTATCTGTACAATAAAAGGAAATATTAACTAGCTAACAGCTAACAACGTACAACAGGCTAAACAGCTTAAGAGATAGGCAGTCGCACACTAGGAAATGATGTCCTAGATTAAGCTTCTAATAAGGCAACTTTAAGAAGCCTATACGACACTACCTCTTATAGGAGCTCACGTTAGCGCTATAAATATAACTAACTAAATAAGCGAGGCAACTACTCTAGCCCTACCTATATAAAGTTACCCTAAGCCTAGACTTCTTAACGTAGACATGTTTAACTATAGTACCTATAAATAATACACTTAGTAGAAGATGCGTGTATAGGCTAAGCTGTTTATAGATAGAGTAGCTTACCTAAGTAAGGAACTTAAAATCTACTATATTATCACACGTATAAAAGGACAAGCTTTTAATGCGCTCTATGCGTACGTCTAAGCTCTTATAAATAGCACCCTAACAGCTACAATAGCTAGACTATAGTCCTAGTTAGACAAGTTCTTCTAAGACCCTATAATTAAATAGAAGGCTCTCTACTACCTTTATATAACTAGAAAAAGAAGGGGAGAGTTTCTTTATTACATTCAAGTTTTTAATTTAAAATTCTAAGAAGTAGGCTTAAGCGCTATAAACAACGCTTAAAAGATTAACTACTTAAAGAACTCTCTTAATAAAGAGTTGCTTAAGTATTGAGTAGGCTACTAGCCTAGTAAGAATAAGAAGTATAATAGCTTTATATAAAGAATAAGAGTTACGTAAGAAAACCTAAGAGCGATAGAACAACTATTATCTAAATAACTAACTTTCACGTTACCTTTCTTTAGCAACACTTAAGCTACATCTAAAAAGATAGACTAGACCTCTACTTTAGGCGTAACTAGGCTACGTATAATAAAAGAATACTAAGGGTCCTATACTAAAATTAAAAGACACTATTAAGAGAGACGTTATTTCTACTATAGCAAATAAGGACACTATTATAAAGACTACAACACTCCTTTTACTACTCCTACGCATAAACAAGGAAACTATACTAAGGTAGCTACTATAGCACCTATAGAGGATAACTTAGATAAGGGAAAAGAAGAGCTCTAACTAAAAAGCGCTAGTTAGAGCGAATAAAGCAGGAAAGAGATATCGTACGAGCACCGCATAGGATACTTAAACTATTAAAGCCTACAAAAGCAATGTCTATAAATGTAGTTATAAATAGTGTAAGGAATGCTATTGTAATGCTTAACTATAGGTGTTATATATATTTAGTTGTATGTAACAAGCTTATATAACAACTAAACCTGCCACGTTAAACAATCTTATCCACCCTCTTAGCAATAGTAGAAAAAAGATAAGTCCTATACAAGAAGTAATAGAGTTTATACTTAAAATAGGAGGGGTAAAATAAAAAATAGCAGCGTATATTATCTTGTCTACGTACAAATTTAACATAATCCTTAGAAAGACCTAGTTAGAAGAGATAGATAGAGTACTATACACTACTAAACACCGCCTGCTCCTACAACACTACAGATTCTCCGTACAAAGTAGGGAGAGCACCACGCCTACGCAGATAGACTGTGCTGCTATTACTACTACTGCTTTCTAACTACACGTACAAAGAAATGGAAGACAGAAGGTAGTATAGGTATTTACAGCTAGTTTAAAAGATATTAAGAAAGCTCTCTATCTAAAAGCAAAACTTATATTAAAACTTAGTATCTTTCTTAGTAAGTTGTATAAGAGGGTCTACTAAACGTAAGAAGTAAGAAATAAACTTTTAGTAAAAGTTAGTAAATCCTAAGAAACCTTATGTAACGATGTTACAACTTCGCCAAGTATTGAGCCAATCCCAGAGCCGGATCGGAGGAAGTACCTGCCGCCCTTCATCAGCCATTCGCCCGAGGTCGGATCCGAATTCGGACCCGACTAGGATAGGTATATATTGAGACACTCCCTGTAGCTAGCTCTATAGACTTTTGATATCCTTTCGTACAAGGCCTATAGGTGGCTTGTTGAATCTAGGCTCTTTGTGATCCCACGCACTCCCATATGCCTCTGAGTGATCCTACGACCGAAACAGATCCGACCTGCCTTACCTGCGCCGTTACACCTTATACACCTTAGATAGACATAAAGGGTTCTTATTCTTAGATAGCTTTTGTCTTCTCTAAGTCTATTAAGACACTCTTTCTTACTTCAAGAATAAACCCTAAATACTTTGTACGTTTGGCGTTAAATTTACACTTATCTAATTTAAGTTATAGTTCTACTACTTATAGTTGTTTAATCACTTGTTATATATAGGTGTAGTATTAAGATAGAGAGCTATCTATAAAAATTAAGATGTTATTAAGGTAAGTAGATATAAAGTCGTCTAGTAGGTCCTATAAGATCTAATTAACGTAACGCTAGAACGTACTTAGAGCATTAGCTAGACTAAAGGGTGTAACTAGCTATTTGTATAAGCTAAATCTTGTCTAAAAGGCTATTATCTATTCTTATTCTTTAGTAATTTATATTTTATAAAAAGTAGTAGACACGTCTAGCTTAGTATACTACTTAGCTTGTCTAACTTAGTTTAGGGTCTTATAGATTAGAGGAAGAGAGTATTAGTCTTTTTGCGTAATAGCGTTAAGTGTATAGTAGTTAATATAGAACCTTAGTCCTCTTTTAGGCTTCTATATAAAGAGGACTAGCAACGCTATAAAAGAAGTGCTTACACAGATAAAACCCTTATTAAGCAGGTCTAGAAGTGTCTTCCTTAGGACTAGTAGTTCGTCTCTAGACATGCTATAGAGTGGTCCATACGGGATCTCTAGTAGCTTGCCATCTTAGGGAATTAATTTAATTTTGTAGTCTACGTTGTAACGGGCTGAACGCCCTTCGCCTCCCATACTCGTCTACGACCTCGTTTACTCCACCTGCCCGGCCTGATTGTTACCCTAGCAACCAGCATTGTATATAGATAGCTACGTAGCCGAGAGCTTAGCTCTCTATCGAATACAATCTTGTTACCTTGGCCTGTCCGATCGTGCTCCCGAGCTTAAGACTACCCTCCGGGGTCGAGCCCCTTACATACGTCTAGGCCTTAGTAGGGTAGTAACTCTGCTCCCTCTTCTAGCAAAAAAAGCTGCGCGTGGTCCTTAAAGTAAATAAGGAGGGCTTTCTTTACTTTGTCTATTAGGGCGCTGCTTAAGAAAAGAGTTTTGCAGCTCTTAAAGAAGCATTTCTTTTAGATAAAGTACTTATCGCATTTAACCTCAAACGCCATATAGTAGTAGAATGTAATTCTTCTAGTTAAGCCTTAGGAGCTATACTCCTATAAGAAGATGATAAGGGCACGCTCTATATAGTAGCTTATCTCTTTAAGAAACTGCTTATATATAAAGCTAATTACCCTATCTATAATAAGAAACTGCTAGCAGTAATCTACTACTTAAAGAAATAGGACGCTAAACTCTATAGCGTACGAGAGTGTTAAGAGTAGGATCTGAGTGGAAGTAATATAAGACTTCTGGTGTCAGACTCTTGAGGTTGGTTTTCGCGGATGAAGCAACAGGGTGGTATGAACAGTGTCTCTTGCAAGTAACTCTTGTATTGTACTTGTACTCGTAACTTAAGTTGAACACAATGAGCCATAAGGGCTACATTGCCTATGCTATATACCTATGGTGCTCGTAGCCCTCGGTCAGAGGAGTCCGAGGATTGCTCGGTGGCTGATGCACGAGGAGCTTTCCTCTGTGGCTTATGCACGAGGAGTCTGCCAAGACTCTTCCTCGCGCATAGAGGTCCGAGGAGGTCACGTGATCCTTCCTTGCTCTACAAAGGGCGGGGTTGACTGGCTGTCGTCGTTCCTTTTAACTTAACCGCTGTGCCTTCCTCCCTCAGGTTCGTAACAGAGAGTTTGAAGTTATTATAGACTATAAGAACTTAGAATACTTTACCTATAAGCAGAAGCTGTCTAAACGCTATATACAATAGAACTTAAAGCTTGCTTACTTTCTAAATATAAAGTGACGCTATTATCTAGGCAAGGATAATATAAGAGCAGACGCGCTATCTCGCTAAGATTAAGATATGCTTAAGGACGTAAGAGACGAGCATACCTCCTCTTATAAATTTATAATGCTAGTCCTAGCTTATACGCTAGACTACGTCCTAGCACTACCTATATAGACTTAAGAAACCTCCTTAGTGTTAGAAACACTACCTTAACCTCTAGACCTTCTAGCTTTAGTACGAGAACATTAGGTATAGGTAGCGCAGGATGACACTATCTACTAAGAAGTACTAGCCGCCGTACAAGAAGGAAGACAATTGCTCTCTAGCACGCGCAAGGTTGCTATCTCGCTAAGTGACTATATAATTAACTAAGAAGAACAACTCTAATAGCGTGGATGTGTGTGGGTACTAGACTTTAAACTATTATGCATAGGAGTTATCTAAGTGGCTTACCTATCTCTCCTAACTAGACATCTTAGATAAGAAGAGACCTATTAGATTGTTATATAAGAATAGTACTAGCCTTGCATAAGCGATAACATACGACGCTTTGTATAGAACTGCGAGCTATGCCGCAAAAGCACTCCCTAGCGGGATAGAAAGTTTAGTTACTTAAAGCCCCTACTCGTGCCTAGTCGCACGTGGCAGCACCTTATAGTTAATTTTATTATAGGCCTTCCTAACTCTTTTAAAAACATAAACTTAATAGTAGTAAAGAACTAATTAGGGAAAGGCGTTGTACTAGTTCCTATAAAAAAGATTAAGATAATAGACGTTGCTTAGGCTTTCGTACGAGAAGTCTACCGCCACTACAGCCTTCTATAGTCTATCACGTCTAACTGTAGCCCCTAGTTCGCAAGCTAACTATAGGAAAACATCTGCAAGCTGCTAAATATTTAGCAGAATCTCTCTATAGCTTACTACCTATAAATAGACAAGACAATAGAATAAGCTAATAGCGACATAGAAGTAGTTGTATAGATCTTTTGCAACTATAACTAAGATAATTAGGCTTAGCTTTGCCCTCTTCTAAAACTTATGCTTAACTCCTATACAAACGCCTCTATAAGTGTATCCCCCTTCTTTCTCTACTATAGTTACTATAATACCTTATTTCCCTAAAAAGAAGCTATCTTAGATAACTAAGAAGCAAGCGTAGCAGCTAAAGAGATAGTACGTACGATTAGTGATGTAGCAAACTAGGCAGTTTTAGTAATGTTATACGCCTAACAAGAGCAAGAGAAGTAGGCGAATAAATCTCGCAAACTATTGCCTGCTTATAAAGTAGGAGACTAGGTCTAGCTAGACTTACGCAATATATAAATAGCCTAAATAAGTAAAAAGCTAGACTAGAAAAGTAGAAAGTACTAAGTCGCCTGCGTATAGGACTTCTACTAGGTAGAACTTGTGGTGCCTTAGGAGACAGAATCCTTCCACGTAGACAAGCTAAGGCTAGCATCTAACAACCCCTTGCTATTATAATAAATAGACAATAGCAGCCCTACAGCTATTATTGTACGAGAAGATAGAGAAGAAGAAGAAGACTATTTAGAATAGCTTATATAAGGCATCACAGACGAATAAATACAAAATAGAGAACTACAATATCTTGTTATTTAGATAGGCTACCTAGAGGGAAGTTAGGAACTAGCTATAGCACTTAAAGACACAAAAGCCCTAGATAAATGGCTCGCCTAAACTTCCTCTGTACGAAAACCTAACGGCTGGCTACAAAATAGCTAGAGGCGAAAGCTACTTAATAAGCAACGTCGAAGATCTAAGCAGTTGCCTGCTTAATGGTGTTGTTAACTCCACCGTTCGTGCAGAAACGCAAGGCGTTAACCTAGCTGTTAGCCTATATTCTATGATTAGCTATTATACAAAAAGACTTAAGAAAGTAACTATAATAAGAGAAAAGTTAAAGCTAAAGGGATATAGGAAACAAGTTCTCTTACGTGGGCCTTTATAAGCACATTCTTATATAGCATCTCTTTAGCCTCTTTAATAAGCTTTAAGAAGCCTTCTTATATAGTAGTTAGCAATTGTATAAAAGACTCTCTTATAAGCTTTAATTATAACCTAAATTTATATAAATTACTTAGTATTTTGAATATTTAGAGTATTTCTAGCTAAGCTTCTCATAGTAGAGTATAAAGGCGTATGTTAAAGCAATTAATAACTCTCTACGCGTTAATAGATGTTATGGGCGAGAGAGGCCTAACTAACGAGTATGCATTCACCTATTGTATAGAAGAAGAAAGATATAGAAAAGAACTATCTAGAGGGCCCTCCTTTTATAGTTGTTACTTGTATAAACGCTTAGACCTTTAGTCTTCCTTTTTACTTAAGCTTATTTATATGTAGCTAACTACGTTATTTAGTTATATAACTAAAGTTATGTAATTTACTACTATATAACCTATAGGTTATACCTCTCTAGCGTAGCCCTTTATAATACTCCCCTCCTTTACCTTGTCTAATATCACGTGCGTATTCTTTAGTCTTCTTTTCCTTTCTCTTTATCTGTTTGCTATTATATATTTGGCGTCTTGTATAGTTAAGGTAAAGGTAAATAGTAAAGGTAAGAGAGAGTTAAGCAACAGTGCTATATAGCAAACGCTGTCTAGCGAGCATAAATACTCTTCTTCCCCTACCTACTGCTTAAAGAGCAATTAGTAGTAGTAACAAAGCGCCAAGGGCGCAAAAGAAAGCAAATTTAGACAGGTAGGACACTAGACTTTAGTGCAGGGGCATCGCAGGTAGCTAAAAGTAGTTCTGCTAGTCGTACGACATCAAAGAAGGCACGTAGTAAGGGTAGTTAAGAAAGGGCCCTACTAGGTTAACAGCACTATAGAACCTATAAGAGGATAGGCTATAACTCTCGTACGTGCTAGAAAGATGTAGAAAAAGATTCTCTTTTAGATACAAGTAAGTTGTATAAAGCATCTATAGTGTAACGGGCTAGGTAGCCCGCTACAGTACAGATAGCGGTGGCTATCTTATGTATCAACTACGCAACGATATCAGCAGCTCTGATATCTTGTGCCAGCCTTTTTGGCGCGGTGGGCGCGTTGTAGTTGCGTGCGCAGTCTAATAGGACTCGACCCGTTACATATAGCTAGTATAGAGTAATCTAAGTTTTTGTACATAAAGTTCGTGATGCTAAGAAAAAGTGGCACACTTGGTGATGTGGCCTACTTGGTGATGGAATACGTTATATATACATGTGTGAATAGCAGGCATGTGCTTGGACCAAGCTTCTTACCGAGGTTGTATTGTATACTTGTGCATGTAGGTGTACGGGTGGTGTTTGTATCTATTCCTTTTCTCTTTTTTTTTCTTTTTTTTAGCTAGAGAGAAAGAGACGGAAGCGAAGAAAAAAGAAAAAAAAGATAGACAGGGAAGGGGGGAAGAGACAAGGAAAAAAGAAGCTACTTAGTGGCTGTGAATGATGCGAAAGAAAGCAAAAATAAGCACGCTGGTTTGTATACACGCGTATATGCACCGACACCGACACCAATAAACAAACTACTTGCGGTGAATATATCTTCCGTGTGTTGCGCGCTTTTTTACTTATGCATTTTCCTTTGCTAATCTTGCATTACTTATCTATCGCACCGCATCACTACAAAGCTAAGCCAAGCCAAGCTAAGCCGTAAAAGGTTCGTTTTACCCTACTTATCTACAACTATACGAATCCACTATGTTGCCCTATGCAGTAGTAAAATCCTCAGAGGAGATTGCATGTATCACAAGTCGTAGTGTTTGGGCATATACACGTCAATGTATGTAGGGCGGACAGGTCACGGGGAGCAATTCTGTGATATGCTCGGTAGGTGGAGAGTGGGATACTGTAGGGTGAAAGCAAAAGTTTTTTTTTGCATTTCCCAAGACGTACTCGCAGCATGCGCTAACCAGACGTTGGTGCGAGTACGTAGATAGACTATCATGTCGTAGCAGTCGTCCTACACATATATCTGCGGCTTTTAGAGCCCCCTCCTCCTCAGCACGCATCTGCACCCCCCCCCCCCTAGATTGTTGTTTCAATTTCAATGGTCGCACGACTGTTCTGTCTGAGTGCAACCTACTCCAAGGCGTGCAAATTCCCCGTTACCCCATTTCTGGGGGCATTTCTTAACGGTAGGATTATGTTCGCAACAACTGGCATAGGTTGGGACACGCTCGCCGGTGATTTGAAAACGATAGACGCAGCTGAATGATGCTGTAGCTAGCGGGGCTAGTGCGAAGACGGTGAAGAGGAGCTGTGATAGCTGTATTGTTGTTGTTGTTGTTTTGGCGAAACGACTGTACACATGCAATGTTAGCTACATTGTTCTCTTTCTCATCTGGCAGGCGGCGGAGAAGCAGTAGCCGGGTCTACGTTGATGTACTCACCAAAGCCTACTGATGTAGTGTCTAACAGTACTTCTTGTCTAGAGGTATGTGTACGTGTGTTTATCCTAGCGTCCGAGAAACCGCTGTATTTGTGGAAAATGAAACGATGAACAAGAGCCAAGAAGATGAGCATTACATATGTAGCATGGAATTCCAAGAAGCTTTGACAAAACCTTACCGTAAGACCCAGTCATTTCCCCGCCTCCTCTCCAACGTAAGCATTACGGGTATATTGAAAGCTTGTTGAAATAATCAGCGCGTGTTCTGACCCCCCTCGTCAGTCCGGTACAACTTTGTGGTATAGAAGGAGTATTCGCATCAAGGGCGATTTGAAGAGACTAAACAAGCTGAGAAGAGTAATTTAGAGAGTTCTTAATACGGCTATGCTTAGGAAAAGCAATCGTTTGTATTCTCGATCAAGGCTAACTATCCACTTTGAACCTATGTAGATTGCCAGTCTACCTGGAAGTAGAAGATGAGGTCAGCTGGGCCCAAGCGCGCTGTCTGACCGCTGTTCGATGGAGTGTCGAGACGCAATGCACAATCCAACAGATAAGACAGCAACAGTTGGTGGGTATGATTGGAATACAATTAGTGTAACCTTTGGTCTCTGGCCCAAGTACATGTCCCTTCGCCGAGGCGCTATACCTCACCCGGCAAGCCATAACACTGATTATGTAAAGCCCAGGCACTAGATGTGATGACTTGGACCTGATCAGTTAAACCTGAATACTGTTCAAGAAGCATTCGAAGTGGATTCAGCCTGTCGAAGCCTCAGACACAAGGCCACCAGCCCATCACACATGCATCCCACAAGATCAAGAATCGTGCTATATATCCTTTACTTTTCTACTGCGAGTATGGATACAATAATAGAGCAGTAGTAACAATACTTGAATTTCACGAGACGAATCGCTAGTCAGCCACACTAGTAGTCAGAGGTACTTGTATACCACCTTCTAATACGAGCACGTGATTATATGCCAGGGTACTATGGTCGGACGTGGGACCTTGCATCTACTCAGTAACCTTACTTGGTCATACACTCTGCGATAAAAAAAAATTTCCTCAAAGCAGAGTAAGACACTTACAGTAAGTAGGAGTCTACATGTCTAATTTTGAACTAGTTGCTACCAGCAATATATACATAGCACGGGTCCTCCCATTCCCCACATGCTAAACCCCAAACAAAACGGGTATCCTCTAGGTTAAATACCATGCAGAACCCACTACTTCCTTTCCGATTTTCCCCAAAAACTGCTCCTCCTCCTCCTCCTCTTCTCCACAAACCCATCCCACTTTATCGCCAGTTTCCATGGGTGTATGAATTATTGGTGATCGCACTGTCGTTCACATTAGCCAAAACCAGCTACTTACTACATTCCCTAGCTCCAAATATCCACGAATGAAAGAAGAAGGGAAAAAAAGGGTTGATAAAGAAGAAGAAGACACTTACGCAGTAGAATTTTACGGCATCGCTCAAAGCCCTATCGAATCGACACCAGTTCTTCGGTGGACCGTACTTCATAACCGGATCATCAGCCGTGGGGAGACACTAAATCGCAGTAAGTATGAGCATGTAAATCCCCCCCAAAAAAACGAGGCTTAGCAGGGATCTTTTTTTTTGAGCATACCGCCATAGGCTGATTCAGAGGGTGTTCATCCGAGTCGCGTGGACAAGTGATGACGGTCGTGGGGACACAATGGCTAGCATGGACCATATTGAGTCCCGTGTAGGACAGCACGGCGAGGGCCGTGAGGAGATTAAAGTGCATTGTGGCGATGAGTTTCCGAGACGACGAGAGGGGATTCAAGCAATTGGTAATAAACAGACTCGGGCGTGCTCTAGGGTACAGAGTTAGGGGGAGGGGGTAAAGAGGAAAACTCATAGGCTTTTATATGCTACTGGAACAACTAGTTTTAGATCTAGTATTGAGCGCGCAAGGATGCAAAGATGGCTATAGCACTTGGATTCCCTCCTATAAGCACCGAAATAGGCTGCTTGCCAAGTACCTAGGATATAGAGGGGATACTGGTTTGTAGTGCTTATACAACGCGATCCAAAGCGCCTAAGATACATCACTAATAAGGCCGCCGTATTACTGCGTGACGTCAGTCTAGCAGTGCTTCGTAGTCGTGAAGTTAGCAACCATGCAATTCAGTCACGTGATGCTCACTATGGCGCCTCACCAGCGTCCGTACTCTGTGTTAATAGTTCATTTGGTGTATGAGTGAATTCAACGTGATGACGCAGTGGATCTCACAACGCAGTAGAGGACGCGTGAGAATTCAAAAGTATGAGTAAAAGCAGAATCCAATTAGGGTCTCAAAGGTAAAGCTCACATCACAAGATTATGAGAGAAAGTAGTGTCTGTTCCGCCGTAGCGGTTGTTTTATTACGAGTGATGGACGTTGTATCTGAGTGATTAACCCAAAGTAGAACGAGCTGGCTCGTATTTGGTTTTTCCCCTATTCCTCCTTGTTCCGAATAACCCCCGCCACGGCCCTATCGTCCACACACCACGTGCGGCATGTGCACAAAGGCCAGCGTGCGCGTTGACAACGCACTAAAGGGGCCCTAATGTTGAAGCTCTAGCATCTGAAACAGCCTGCCCCAGGCTGTGTCTGTATCTCTATATGAAAAGGAAACCTGCACCTAACTTTTTGAAAGAACAAACGGGCTGGTATCATTGGGTATAAAATGCCCTGGACGCCGTGAAACACTTGTTGAAAAGGCTCTTACCCGCCTCCCAAAGATATGCAAATCTTTCTCATGCGATGTCGTTCATCGTAAATCTTAAAGTCTTTATGGGTTGAAGTTGATTCAAACCCACTCTATGCGTCTAGCATCATGAAAATTAAAACTTGAGCTCCTTGGGCTTCTCCCAAGTAAAGCTCTGGTTGGTAAAGTGGCCGTTCTTAGCGGTTTGGAAGTAAATGGGGTCAATGAGGTTAAGCTCCTTGACAATGACACCGGGACGGAGGTCGAAGTTCTTGCGGACAATTTCCACAAGCTCGTCAGACGACTTGTCCGAGGTTCCGTATGTCTCGACGAACAGAGAGAGTGGCTCGGCAACACCAATGGCGTACGACAGCTGGACGAGCGCACGGCGGGCCAGCTTGGCGTTGACGAGCGACTTGGCGATCCAGCGCGCAAGGTAGGCCGCAGAGCGGTCGACCTTGGAGTAGTCCTTTCCGGAGAAAGCACCACCACCGTGGGCTCCCCAGCCACCGTAGGTGTCGACAATGATCTTACGCCCGGTAAGACCAGCGTCACCCTGGGGTCCACCGATGATGAAGAGACCAGAGGGTTGGATCTGCGGCAGGTCAGCATAGGTCAACAAGAGGACAGGCAGAGCAAGGACGTACGTGGTAGACGGTCTTGTCGTCGAGGAGGTTGGCGGGGATGACCTTCTTGATGATCTTCTCCTTGATCTCCTTGCGGAGCTCCTCGGTGGTGATAGCCTCGCTGTGCTGGGCAGAGACGACGACGGTGTCGACGCGGAGGGGGATGACGGCACCGCCGTCGTGGGCGTACTCAATGGTGACCTGTGTCTTAGTGTCGGGTCGCAGCCATGGGAGGGTACCGTCCTTGCGGGCAGTGGTCATGGCCGAGTTGAGCTTGTGGGAGAGGAGGACAGTCAGAGGGAGGAGCTCGGGGGTCTCGTCGGTGGCATAGCCGAACATGATACCCTGGTCACCGGCACCGAGCTTCTCAAGAGCCTCTTCGTAGTGCAGACCCTGAGCAATGTCGGGCGACTGCTGCTCAATGGCAACGAGGACGTTGCATGTCTTGTAGTCGAAGCCCTTGTCCGACGAGTCGTAGCCAATGTCCTTGATGGCATCGCGGATGATCTTCTGGTAGTCGAGGTGTGCCTTGGTGGTGATTTCACCAAAGACCATGATCATACCAGTCTTGGCCGCAGTCTCGCAGGCGACCTTGGAGAGGGGGTCCTCCTTGAGGCAAGCATCGAGGATGGCATCGGAGACCTGGTCACTAAAACTCCGGGTTAGCAGTGGTTCGGCGTCGAGACTCGGCGTCGAGATTCGGAGCGGAGTATTTAGTTGCAGGTGGGGGCCGACGGAGCTGCTATCTCGCGCCGGCTCTTTATCTCCCGCAAAAAAAGACCGCCCAAGAGACAAAGGGGACACGTATACATACCAGATCTTGTCGGGGTGGCCCTCGCCGACCGACTCGGAGGTGAAGAGAAAGGTGCTACCCTGATGATATGGTCAGGCCATTGCGGTGCGGGGACAATTGGGACTGTGGGGGGCGGGCATACCTTGGAGGATCCGTTGGGGACAGTCATATCTGCGGATTGTGCGGGGGGGTTGAGGGGGGGAGAAGGGAGGGGGGATAGTGTAGGACTTGCGACCGCGTGTGGTGACGGAAGAAAGACGAGGAGAGGGAGGAGGAGGTGAGTGAGTGATGAGGGAAGAGAGGGGGTCGAGGGGCACGGGTGGATTTATGCAGCAGCAGCGCTGGCCGACAGTCTCCCAAATTGCCGAAAAAACATGGGCAAAGCGCGCAGGCTAAGGCCGAACGGCGGGTTTTCTCACTAGCACGCCATCACCACCGTCTGTAACTCAACTCCGAGCCCGCTGGCCAATGGTGCGCGCGCCCCACATGGCCGCCACCGCCCGCGCGGCAGAAAAGTGTCCCGTGCTGTTTCAACCTCCTGCCTGGGCCCGTGGCGCGCGTCGTCCGCCCTTCGCTCGCCAACCTCGACAATGAGCAAGTATGGCACCCTGGTCATGGTATGCCCGCAACGCCCTGTGCTAGCCACGCCCCCCAGACTGACCGCCCCCCTCGCAGGGCCCCGCCGGCGCGGGCAAGTCGACCTTCTGCACCGCCCTCATCCAGCACCTCCAGAACATCAAGCGCCCCTGCTTCTACGTCAACCTCGACCCGGCCGCCGAGGACTTTGCCTTTGAGCCGGACCTCGACATCAAGGACCTCATCAGCCTCGAGGATGTCATGGACGAGATGAGCCTGGGGCCCAACGGCGGCCTCATCTACTGCTTCGAATTCCTCATGGAAAACCTCGACTGGCTCACCGACCCGCTCGAGGAAGTTACCGACGACTACCTGATCGTCTTCGACATGCCCGGCCAGATTGAGCTCTACACCCATGTGCCCATCCTGCCCGGCCTCGTCAAGCACCTCATGTCGGGCTCGCTCAACATGCGCATGTGTGCCGCCTACCTGCTCGAAGCCACCTTTGTCATCGACCGTCCCAAGTTCTTCTCCGGCACCCTGTCTGCCATGAGCGCCATGATGATGCTAGAAATGCCGCACATCAACATACTGAGCAAGATGGATCTGGTCAAGGGGCAGGTGGCCAAGCGCGACCTGAAGCGTTTCATAGACGTCGACGCAGACTTGATCGAAGACGACCCCGCCCGCAAGAAGATGTCGCCTGAAGAAGAGCGAAAATACCGCGATCCAGCGTCCAAGGAGAGTCTCATGAGCGGCTCCTCGTTCCACAAGCTCAACAAAGCCGTCGCCGAGCTGATTGACGGCTTCAGCATGGTTTCCTTCCTCAAGCTCGATGTGCAGGACGAGGACAGTCTCGGCGCGGTACTGAGCTACATTGACGACGCCATACAATTCCACGAGTCACAAGAGCCCAAGGAGCCCAGGGATGTCGAGCCCGAAGCGGACATGTAGGCTCCTTGGCTAGACACATTTGCATGGGCGGCGTTTTGGTTTTGGCGAGGTATGTTCAAATTCAGAGCACAAAATGTCGCCTACGACATGACATTCACGATACCCAATATACGCTCCAGCACACATTACACAATCCACAGTTATGCTGGGCTGCATAAACTCGACTTGTGTCACCAATTGACTTGCACAATGATGTCTCGCCTACGCAACTGCCATGCTTCTCTTCGCCTCGACCATGCGGTGTGTTACATGACACATGCCACACTCTCAGCCGCAACCGAGGCGCCAGCCTCACTAGACTACATTCGTTGCGCCTCTAGCGGCCGGTGACGCAAGCAAGCTAACTTGTGTTCTTGGAAACGCACAGATTGCATCTTGACAAGCGGTGAGAAAGCGGCAGCACATACTCCATATCGCAGGTTAATAGCGTGAAATGGCTGAGATTGATGATTGAAGAGAAGAGCAAACTAAGTTCAACCCTTACAGTGTCAAACAGACCAACCTGTTTCTTCTCGTCAGTTTCTACAAAGAACCACAGAAGAAGCTGTCCTGGTACACCATGGCGCTGCAGTTTGAACCAAAACCGACGAGGTACTTCCTATTCCAGCACTATCAGCGCTATCAGCACTAGTTCTACTAAAACTTTGGTAATAACACATAACTGGCTTGTTTCGACAACCGACACACACACGTAAACTAACTAGCCAAGCGCTGACATGCTCGATTGATTGACCGCCCCTTGTACATGCTCAATATCACACAGCCACCAACGCCACCTGCATGCCTAGAAAAGACGGAATCCTTCTACCTCCTTCCATGCTCATCTCTCTTTTTCTCTTCTTCCATATTACAATACAAGTCAGAACCTTGATTATGATTACGCATGCAGTTCAAGCAGGTATACTCAAACATATCCCCTAGAATGAAAAAAAAAATCCCCGGCATTCAAAAGTGTCACATGGCAGACACATATACATGCACACACATAGAGAGAGAGAGAGAAACCGAGAAAGAGAGAGGGTGGCTAGGAAAGTCGCTAGCTCTCTCTCATTCTCTCTCTCACACACACACAATATGCCTATATGATATTCACCACGTAATACGGTGCAAAAAAAAATTAAAATCACAAAAAAAAAACCCCCCTCACCATGTCCGACAAGCCTGCTAATAAAATCCCAATTCCTCGGAGTTTTACATATATCCATGGAGAAAATATATGTAACACTAAGTACTGCATGAATAACTCCCCGGAATTACCCCCCCCCCCCCACACACACACACACAAAAGGAAAAAAAGAAGAATAATTATAATAATGATAATAATAATAATAGACCGGGCTATGATTATGAGTATGATTATGTTGAGGTGTAATTTTTTTCTTCTTCTTCTTCTTCTTCTTCTTCTTCTTCTTCTTCTTCTTCTTCTTCTTCTTAATGTGGGGATGTGTAGGAAGGAGATTTAAATTTAGATTTAAATTTAGATTTAGATTTAGATGATGATGGTGATGAATGTAGGATAACATGGATAGATAGATAGATAGTCTGCTGTCATGCCAAAATTTGATGTGAGATTACGAGTAAGAAAAGACAGAAAAAGAGCGAGAAAGGGTTTCACGCGAGACGATAAAAACAGACACCAACTCAGTGCTACAAATTTCGAGATTATTGTATTCAAAGCAAACAGTTTATTGCATATGAATCCACTTTTGCAAATTAACGTTACTTACCCATTTTTTTTCTTTTCCCTCATGGTACACAACGAATCGCCTCATGATCGCGCAGAAGAAGAAAAAAAAGAAAAAAAAGAGCAACAATAATAAAACTAACAAAAATCAACCGACTGAACAAATTAACAATGATGCATCATACCACCCCGTCCAGCCATTCAAACAGAAGGACCAAAAAAAAAACCAGAGTGATTTTGTTAGACATCCCCATGACAACTCCCAATACAACAATAACAACAACAACAGCAACAACAACAACACATCTTCTAGGCAGACTAAGAGGACATTCCCACTCAACCCTTGATATCACCCTTCAAACCACCATCATAACCGCCTTTTCCAAGACGGTAGCCAAAACTTACAGCAACCGCACACAAGAGTCCGGCACAAAGCAACGTAGGACCCCATCGGTCGTGATACGTTACGGCTCTCCTCTCTCTGATCTTGTTGACGCGCCAGATATACAGGCCAGCACTATAACACAGTGCCAGGCATGCGATGATGGTGAAAGCCCAGGCAGCCGCAAAGGCAAGGCCGTCACCAAAGTTGAGTAGGGTAGCAGCAATGGAGCCAATGAGGATTGAGAATTCGAGCCAGGAAAGAAACGTGCGCTCAGTCGCTAGCTGGACCTTGGGTTCGACGCGGACAGGAACGTGAATACCTGGTTTGGGGTTAGCATGGTATACTTTGAATACTTTGTCTGGATGACTTACGCTTGCCCTTTGGAGCCTTGAACCGCTTCACTTCGCCCCGCTGTTTCCAGCTTGGTACACCAAGCGTGAAGCCTCCGTCCCCAACATCCGTAGGCGTTGGCTTTGGAATAATCGACACAACTGTGTTGAGTACTGCAGACCCCACGTTGGAGGCTGTTCGCTCAACCCACTTTCGGGCATAGCGAAGGCCTCCCTCTCTTTTGGCGGCTTCAAAGTCGTCCTCCTCGTCATCACTGTCCGAGTCGTAGATGGGGTAGTCCTCGTCGGTAGTGCGCCTGGCGGCGACGCGCTCCTCGATATCAAGTGCATTAGGGTCGTTACCGTTGGTCAGAGTCCCGTAGTCACGGGCTCGCTCCATTTCGTTTTGTTCCATAACATCTCTGGCCTCGCGCAGCCTCCTCAAGCGATCATCATCCTCGCTGCCGTTAGCCGCAGGGAGAGCACCGGCCATGTCATCCTCGCTGTCATCATCATCGTCAAGGTTGCCGCTAGTGCTAATGTCGTTGCTCGCCCCAGGTCGCTCAATACCAAAGTTGTGGGTGACGGGCTTGCGAATATCAACATCCATCTGTGGGTACCAGTACGGAAGCAAGTTGATGCGCTTGGGGTTGAGCGTGGCTGTACCATGGATGTACTTGGAGAACTTGGGTACAGCCTCAACCAGATGGGATGCGGTGAGGTCCCGAATCCACTGCGGTGGCTCGCCTCCTGCTTGTGTCTGTAGTTTGACTTCGAGAACAGCATATGGGAAAAGTTCCTTGTCCTCCTTGGGCAGCTGCTTGAAGGGCCAGTCCACGCCAATGTCAGTGCGACGCCAGTTGTCACCAGAACGGGTCTTGCCGTCCAGGTTGTCCTCGCGGGTCATGGTCAGCTCAGTGTCGAGCGAGATACGAACACGCGCATCTCCGGGGAGTTGGAAGGCAGTTCGGTGGTAGAAGGATCGTGTAACGGGCTCGAGCTTGCGGGTGAGAACACGGTATTGGATTTCTCGTGCCAGCTGCTCGTCCGAGGCAATGTCTTTCTCTGGCCGCTTCTGTTCCCTGCGCTCCTTCTCAAAGATCTGTTCCGGCATAAGCTCGCCACGGAGGTATGCGTTGACATTCTTCTCCTTGAGCTTGAACCGTGCCTTGACAGACTCCTCGCCCGTCCAGTCTTCACGATGTGTCTTGCGCTCGATGAAGATGGTGTCGCTTGACATGCCTCCATACCAGCGCAGTCGGATAGCCTCGGCACCTTCGGTCTTCTTCAGACGGCCCTCGTACAGCTCCCATGTATCCGTGTTGTCAAAGTAGATGGACGTAATGGCAGAGTCTTCCTCGTTGAATTCCTTGTTAGGGTTGAACACGAGCACAGGCAGGTGCTTGAGGATAATGAGCTTCAGCTCCAGGATGTTGTCTGGATGCACCCAGTACTTTGTTGTCTGGCGCACAAAGTTTTGTTGTTTTCCTCCTGCCGAGGCATCGCCCTTGACGGGGTTTCCTCGGGTGCGGACAATGTCGTAAAGTCTCGATAGCTTGACGACGTATGAGTCGTAGTTGTCTTGGAAGAAGGGCTTGCGCTTGAGGCGGGCGGCGAAGACGGGCTTGAGGAACCAACTGGTGTTTTTCTGCATTCAGTCAGCACCGATGTAGCGCGGCGGGATTCCTGTACGCACGTCGTGCTTCTTGATAATCTTCTGGAAGCCCGTGTAGTTCAGCTGGGTGAACTTTGCGAGGTCGTGGACGTCGGCGATGATGTCGCTCAGGTCTTCCTCGAGCAGGTCAAAGTCGTCCTCAAAGTCCTGGCTGTTTCCGGGGCTCTGCTGGGCGCGGGCGACGGCATCGTTGACCTCCTTCTCCGATGCTGCTATGCGACGGATGATCTCCTCGGCCTTGACGCGCTGGAAGGTGTAGACCTTGTCGAGCTCCTTCTCGAGCTGCTCGACGAAACTCTGCTCCGACTTCTCGTCCCAGACGTGCGGGACGCGCAGAGAGTGCTTGAGGCCCTCGTAGTCAATGTAGTAGAAGACCCACTGCTTGTTGAGCGACTGCTTGAGCTGCTGGCCGAACCTGCAAACGCGCATTAGCTACCGTTGACATCATGCGCGCGCTTGTTTGTCGCGATTGGGCGAAGCATCAACAAGGGCCTTGCGGCGGGAGCAACGGAGGACAGGCGGGACAAACCTCATGGTGTGCGATGTGCGGGCAGTCGGATGCCCAGATGGTGGCCGAGGGAAGTGAGGATGTGTTGAAGCTGCAATGCAGGACCCCAGCAAAAGGTCGGGCCTGGCTAGCAGTGAAGCTTCTCCCCGCCTGCATGTGCGTTCCTGAGCCTGAGTGGAGCTCCGGCCTGCTAGCGCCGTCTGAAGGCCGCTGAGATGGGTCTGCCGCTGCAGCCAGCCATTGAGAAGGGCCGAAGCTCCCACGTGTAGATGCAATTCGGTAGCCAGTATGCTCCCATGCTGAAAAAAAAGAGAGAAAAGCTTTCTGTTTGCATCTACGGCCCTTGAATAGACGTCATTTGCTGCCGTGTGCGCATGGCTTTTCCATTGGCCAATGCCGAGGCTAGTGGCGCTGGAACTCCCATGCCCGGCACATTTACCGTGCCAGCACCAGTGCAGCAAAAAGCCGTGTTTGCGTCTTGTTGACATGGCGTGCAGATATACGGCCTGGTTTCTTTCTATACCAACAGACCTATTGCGGACATCGGGCTGACATGGGCAAGGCTTCTTGCCTGCCATCCCATGCGTTCAAGCCATGTCGCAATCTCAGCATACCAGGGGCCCACGGCCAAAACAATATCTATTTCCACCCGCCCTCTGGCCATGTTCACGTCGTAGTTTCATATGCTGACAAGCCTTTGTTTTGTTGTAGTGGTCCCATACAAGGGTAGTAAGCAACCGTGCTCAGCCGACTCTGTTGCAGTCAAACGCGAAGTAACAGTAACAAAAAATTGCATTCATCAGGACCTAGTAGGAGGAGAGCTGTGGCTCACGAGACTTCTATTCAGAGAGCAGTTTCTCACATCCTGCGTAGGACGGACCCATAGGATATCCAGCCGAGCATAACCATAATACCATAACACCATAACTCCATCCAGCGCGTGCTTCAAGGCCGTGCTCGGTGGGTATCGCAGAGAAAACATGAGCAAAGGAAACGTATTAGGGTAAAGAGTGTGTGAGAGGAGGGCCCGGTTTTCTACGTTTCCTGATTGTGGAGTGTCTCGTTAGGAAATGTTGCCGCCGGGCTGACGTGCTGGCTAGATTCGGGGCTGTTGTTCTTGCTTGCCTCAGGCGAAGGCGTATGCGACCGTGAGACAATATACAGATCGTCGTAGCTGCCCAATATCATACGCTTCCATCTTGCGAGCGTCGGCAACCCTACGTTGGCAACCGATGCCTTGAGCGTGGGCTTTTCGGCGTACTTTTCGCGCTCAGAAGGCGCCAGGAGGTCTTCGTTGAGGATGTCGAGCCGACTGTTGCCACGCGGAATAGGCTTCCTCGTGACGCGAAGAAAGGGCAACGAAGGGTCTGGGTACGAGTCAGACCTGGCCACTTCGACCAGACAGAGAACAGGCACACTCACCATTGTCGAGCTCGGTACAGAGATCGCGTTGTGTTTTGACCTCGAGGCCTTTTGCACCAGAACGGAACTTGTAGACGAGGATGGGCTTGCTACTTTTCTCGTCCAGGTCGAATAGACTGCTCGCTTTGCTGGACTCGCTGCCCGAGGTCGATATCGACTTGAACGTCATGCTTTCTTCCAACATGCGTGCGGTGACTCAAAGAGAAGGCTGGGGCTGAAGATGTCTTAGGCGGGAATGAGGCGGGTCCTGGCGGTGGATTGCAAAGGTGAGGGACCAGAGTTGCCTATGTCGTTGTTTGGGTGAAGAAGGTTTGGGTGTTGGCGCTGAACAAACTGGTCGAGTATGTTTTGTATAGCCGCGGGCGTTGGCGGGTCGTGTGAGTCCAAGGGGAATGTGGAGTGATGGTCTGGGTCGTGGCAGGCCATGGAGCCTTCCAGCCAGCGCTGGCTGGCGTTGGGCGCTGTCACGCCTGGGGTGTGGCTGGCTGCGCCCCCCTGGCGTGGCTGAGGTGGCATGATGTAACTTGGGTCGGCCGATCGACACACTGATTGGCCCGCGGCTCGGCTGTGCTCTGACCAGCGCTGATTGGCTGATGGTGACGTCCACATGTTCATGTATGCTCCGCACTGCAGCTGTGTATGTACAGGCAGCATAATTTATTACCCGAGGCATATCAGAATGCTGGGCTGGTTTCTGAAGATGCTGGTTAAGGTCCAGTAATGGTTCAGATGTCAAGGGTTAGGCAGAGAGGACCAGTCTTGTCCTTTGCATGACCAAAAGTTGGGAGATTCATGACGACCATGGATGCAGTGGCCGAGACGGGTTTGATTTTTGCCTGCATGCAGCTGAGTCTCAGGAAACAGTCAGGCAATCAGGCAAATTTGCGCTCATGCGAGGGGATCAGCCCAGGCTTAGTTGGCGGGGGTGCAGAGCATGCGTCACGTGCAGTTGGATCGATCTCCAAATGCCTGTGCCTAGGGCCAGTTCACAGACTGCAGACCTCCCAAGGTCATACGTGTGGAGATCACTTCTCGATATATATTAGAGCGATCAGAACGATGAGAGTGGTGGCACAAATGCATGCGGGGAAGCGCCAACCGCGGTATGCTAACGTGCAAGACTACGCTGCGGAACGAGGCCGGACGGCATCGCACGGTTGCTTCACGGACGGGCACGGAATGACGCCTCCTTGTGACGCGCATGATGCGTGGGCGTTAATGTCGGGCTGCTTGGAGTGAGAGCAGAGAGCTGCCGACCAAGTCACCTGGTTGGCGTTCTGATATAGGTGCGTTCAGGTGATGCGAAGATTGTTACATCGCCTTGGGCCGTGGCAGTCGCCGTGCTCGGGCACATAGGTTGAGAAAAGGGGTTTTTGGGCGATGCTAGACAGAACCAAGGGGGTGGGCGAAGGTGTAGAGGATGACAATTTGCGTTGCCTGGTGCCCTAGTCTCAGAGTGCACATGTCAGTGTGAACACTGGCAGCCAATCAGCGCCGGGCAGGACCCGGCAGGACTATGAGCTAACTAGCGCGGTAATCGGTGGAGGCAATGCATTACATACACACTCAAAGTACGCCTGCATATACATAAGTATGGATGCAAAGGATAGGCTGACCATAATTCTCCGCGCCAACCCCATGGCATGTGGACCAGACTCGATGGGTCACCGCCAGTGAACAGCAGCGCACTGGCCAGGGCTACCAGCGCAAGGCTGCGGCTCTGCAGCTGCATAACGTGTGCAAACCATTTTTTGTCCCACTGCCGTCGCTGGAACGGCGGGCCTTCTGCCTGCCTGCTACCCGTGTTCCAAGTCTCGTCAACACGGCGTGGTTGTGTAGTGTAGCTTTGCAAGACGGCAGCACCAGCGGCGGCGGGCGGCGGGCGGCGGGCGGCGGGCTAACGCGAACAGGCTAGCGGCGGTCGGCTGAGAGTGAAGGTGGAGCGGGTCAGAGCCAGCGCGTGGAGAAACAAGCCGAAGCAGAACGACGGCTTCGCACTGCAAAAAGGCTTAGCCCAGGGCTCTGCTGCGGCCCGGCGGCCTGATTCGTCGCATCCCCCAGGCTGCCTTGGCTAGTGCCACCATCAGCCACATCCGCCGCCCACCCTTTGCATCTGCACCCCCTGTCCGCGCGCCCTTAGCAGCAACGCGCGCGAGACTGTCATGAGGCTGCTCAAGAGCCTTATATCCACTCCACGCCATCTGTCTGCACCCCCCCCCTTTCGCGCACCTGCCCTAATCATCGCAGCGTAAAATCACGCAAGCCTAACCTAGCACCTTTGGACCACGGCAGTAAATACCTGCCCCGCGCGCCGCCAACATGTTGCAGCCGCCTCGAGATCCAGCCTCGCGGCCGCTGAGTATAAGGACAATGGGCACCAGTGCGACGCAAGAGGATAAGACGGGCGAGACATGGAAGCTGAACGTTACCGCCGAGAATTGCTGGGAGGACCTCATCCTCACCCTGGGTACGTCGACCTGCTCTGGCTGCAGATATAGGATCCGTTCTGACGTTTCTGCATAGACGGCGGAGGCATTCGCGGCTACTCGAGTCTCCTCATTATACAGCAGCTGATGCACGAAGTTGCCGAATGCGAACGCCGATTACAAGAGGAAGAGGGCCCAGTGCCTGGGAGCGAACGGCGCGAGTTCAACGAGAACGAGCTGCTCCCGTGCCATTACTTTGACTACATGTATGGCACAAGTACAGGCGGTCTCATATCTGTGATGCTGGCTAGGCTTCGCATGACGGTGCCCCAGTGTCTGGAGATTTATCGCAAAGTCGGACATGAGCTGTTTGGCCATAGGCGCAACGTGCTGCCACTAGCTACCAAATATGATCACAAACCGCTTGAAAAGGCGGTACAAGACATTGTCAGACAGTACTGCAAGGAGCATGACAAGTGTACAGGCGACGACTGGTACCCCTGGCGCTGGGAAGACCAAGAACAGGTGCCCATGGACGCATCGGCCGTCAACTCTGTGCAAAGTGCAACTACATGGGGCAGTGGTGCTCCAGCCACCAATGTCAAGCCAATCGAGCACATTTGTCAATCGTGAGTCTTCTTCCAATTAATCCTTTGGTGAGCCTAGCTACGTCTGAATTTGGAGATTTATTCTTCAACTTTGTGGTTAGAGCCACCTACATTTAGTGTAGAGAGAAGAAAGAAAATGCTGCGACATATGCTGACAAAAGCTAGAATCTGTCTAACAGCTATTCATTCCGGCCAAATCGACGAAGCATATCTCCTTCGATCCTACAACCACCAATATGATCCCGACATTGCCCCGCCATGGGTTACGCCCTACAACACTGGCGCTGACAAGCTCAAGATCTGGCAAGTGACGAGGGCGACATCCGCTGCTCCATTCTACTTTGAAATGCTCACCGCCGACTTTGGTAATGGATTGAAAAAGAATTTCAAAGACGGTGGTATTCGCGAGAACAACCCTTCCTATGCAGCCTACAGCGAACATGCTTCACTCAAAGGGGACGATAGGGAACCAGGTCTCTTACTCTCGATTGGGACTGGACGTCCGGACACTACTCATGACGGCTTCGCTACTGCCTGGCCAGGACCACTGGGTAAGGTCAAGGCGCTGCAAAAGTGGAGTGAAAAGTTGGCAGTATTCAAGAACCTCCTGATCAAGTACACCGAGGGCGAAGATCGACACAAGATGATGCGCACAATAGCCAAGGGAGAACACCGATGGTACAAGCGTCTCAACGTCGACAAGGGACTTGAAGGCTTACCACTTGATCATTGGGTAAAGGGGCTGTGGACCAATCCTCTGACCAACGAAAATAAGGAGGTGAATGGAGGCAAGACTCTGTCAATAATGGAGGCAGTGACGAGGGCATATCTCCAAAGGGAAACCATTGCAAGTCCCGGCAACCTCACGGAATACCAGCCTCCCAAGATTGTCCTGAAGCAAGTGGCAGAGAGACTAGTACGGCACAGAAGATTAAGAGAGGCTACCAAAGCGGAAGACATGAAGAGGTGGCAGACACACATGGGCCAATGGCTAACGGGCCAGATGAAGCCTGAGGATGCGAAGAAGGAGCCAACTCCGCTACAGTCAAGAAAGGGATCTCGAGCTTTTCTTTCCGGATCACGTCCAATGACGCCTAATGGGAAATGAACAAGAGTGCCTGTGAGACCGGCATCGGGCCCGCTACCCACATGATTGCTAAACAACATATGACGACACGCTTTGCTGCAAGAATAGTCAGTTCATATCCACTATTCTTGGCTGTTTCATGCACCTGAGTACATGAGGTCATCAATCAGCACTATACGCAACACTATAGGCTGTTTCCTGTCCCAACTCCATGTCTCCAGGCATCGTCTTCAAGCCTCCACGGACCTACCAGAAACACCACCACCCCACCGCCAGATCGGTACTGTCAAAGATGGACTTGGCAAGCTCTTCGCCTCCAACCAGCCATCTCCTTTACGATTACATAGCTCTCCGCCTCCGAGACAAGTCCATGTCACAAAACAGGAGTTTTGATGTTTTTTTCTCTCTCTCGAGGCTCGCTTCCTTCCACCCCATCCGCCATGTACAATAATGCCTGAATACCCGTCACGTTTCAAGACGCCGCCATGTATATTTTTTTTGTCGTTTTGATTTTCAAATGTACTATACCACGCCCCGTAGCCCCGCTATTACTATTTTATTACTTCAATACCAAATAAAGTAGATGCCTCCAACCCAGATAGATGATATCAAACAACGCGAATTTTTCCATACACACACACACACACACATTTGTCTACTCACAATCTGCTAGTTCATGCACACCACACGACACTATGCTATCCATGCATCAAACCGACGCGAATCTTGGTATTTTTGTTGATTTTTTTTCTTTCTGCACAGTAACTACCACTAATATCAAACATCCCCCGCCCCCTCCTTCAAGCCATCGCATCTACGCCCCCAAACCCCCTCGGAAAAAAAAATAAAATAAAAACATACTAGGAAAATGGCTGATACTCGGCTCCTTGAACGCGCCCACCCTACAGTGCCCGTGCACCAGATGAGCACCATCGCCAGTTGAGCACCCCCAACAACTCAATATAGTCAACAAGATGAGGCTGTAGAGCCACCACAAATCGTAATAAAATTGCGCAAAGCTAGGATTATACTATATACAGGCCTACAAAAGTTTTGGCTTATTCAGAAATTTTTTTGGAGGGCGTTATCGGTCGTTGCCGTCGACTACGCGGTGGAGCAGCTCGTGCAACCCTTGCGGCTCCCACCACAGCTGGAGCAACACCACCACACTTTTGACGCTTTGTAGCTGGCTTATGAGGTTTTGACGCTTTGCGCTTACCCGATTTGGGGGCAATTGTATAGCTTTGGCAGCGTCGCGGAGGCTTCTACGATGCTCTCTTTCGGCTTTCTCTGCAGCCTTCCGCTTTCTGGTCT
>NW_007360266.1:1923205-1944364 GCF_000359705.1 Exserohilum turcica Et28A | reverse complement strand
CCTACTTAGATACTTGTAGGCCTAAGAACCCTACACGTCTTATATAGCCCTTCGGGCTGAAAAAGGACGTTAAACTAGAATAATAATAATAATAATAATAATACAGGCTTATAGAGGTGCGCAGGTTTAGTGGGGTGCGGCGCTCGCTTGTACGCGGCGCTCGCTTGTAAAACACGTTACATTCTTTTCAATAGTAAATCATACCACATGTCACTGCATATAACTCCCAGCGCCATTTCTTACTTCTTTTGCACTATGTATGTATGTAAGTGACTGAGTATGTAAGTATCGTATTCTGTATGATAATAACAATGATGATGATGGTGATGGTGGTGATGGTGACAAGGGCTCAGCTCAGTGTCGCGTTCGTTTTTCGCACCACGGATTTCATGAGAGAAGGAGATGGAGATGGAGATGGAGAGAGAGTGAGAGATGGAGATAAGGGGAAAGGGCAAAAGGTGGTTTGCGAATGTGCATGGAGAATAAATGAACTATAGGTGGATAAGGGGGAATGGGTCTGAGTAAGTAGGTAAGTAAGTAAGTAAGTAAGTGGGCAAGTCAGTGGTTGGTATATCTATCTACGTGTATATGTATTCCAGATACCAGCTACCACTTGCTAGTTGCTAGTTGCTAGACATGACATGACATGACATGATAGATTATACATCCCCCCCCCTGCTTTCCGTCTTTCCGTCTCCTTGTATGTCCTGAACATATGTATCAACTAACCAACACAATCCCATCACTCACATCCACATCCACATCCACATCCACATCCACATCCACATCCACACAAAAACACAAGACATGATTCATCCCACAACAACAGCAGTCCAAAGAAAAGAAAAGAGAGGGTATATAAAATAGCATTTCAATATCTCATCGCACAATAGGCGCATCCATCCATCCATTAATCAATCAGTCAGTTAGTCAGTTAATCATGCGTGAATCATCATGCCATCAAAGAAAAAAGCCAACCAAACCAACCCAAACCAAACCAAGCCAAACCAAGCAGGATAACCGCCAAAGCAAACAGATATATGCAAAAAAGAGAAAAAAAAAGATATGCAAGACGCAAGAAGCGCGCCATGCTCGTCGTAAAACAGCCGTATCTCATTCCCCGCTTCATGAAAATAAAACATGTTCATTAGAAACATCCCCCTCCCCGATTTACACACCCACACACACACACTTACAAACATACAACCATCTATAGCAAAACGGCCGCAAACCCCACAACCGCGCCCGCAACCGCCGCCCACGCCATCGTCTGCACACCAGCAGCAGCAGCAGCATTCGGCAGCGGGCGACGATCACCCTGGCTCTGTTCGATGGGGAGGCCTGTGGCTGGATCGGTCGGACGAGGCCGGTTGTTGTTGTTGTTGTTGTTTCCGTTTGGCTGCGGGTCCTGGACGGGGCCTGTGGGAAGCGGACCTGTGGGGAGGGGACGGGTGCCGAGGGGGCCTGTTGGGCGGGGGATTGCCGAGGCGGCGTAGGTGGTTGAGCTGAAGGTGCAGTGCCACATGAGTTCGTCGACGTCTGGAGGGGGGGGGGAGTTAGTCATGTGATGTGGCGGGGGGGGGGGGATTGGCGGGTAAGAAATAGGGATTGGAATTGGAGGGTAGAAGGGAGAAAGAGAAAGAGACTTACCGTCGTCTCGTCTGCCGTCTCCGTCACGGTCGTCTCGGTCATCGCGGTCATCACGGTCACGATCGTCGCGGTCGTCACGGCCGTCTCGGTCGCGGTCGCGGTCTGGTTCGCCGCCGTTTGCCGCCACGCATGCGGCGCACAGCGGGATAGTCGTGCGGGCGTTTTGGTCTCTGCAGATGCAGTCGCGCTCGGCGGCGTCGTTGCCGACTGTTCGAGTTAGCCATTTGCATGTTGCTTCACACGGATTGGCGGGAATAGACGTACTGATGTTCCGGTGGCAGGTTTGCGTCAAGGTAATGACGGGCAGGCAGATGTCCAGACAGGCCACTGGCACGTCGTCGTGGTCAACCTTTTGCGCGAGGCCCGTGGCCGAAAGGACGAAAGCGAGGGCGAGGGCGTGGAAATGCATGGTTCCGAATTGGGTGTGTTTAGAGGTACAAAGTTACTATCAAGCTGATCTTGTGGTTGTGATTGTGATTGTTGTTGTTGGGTCCAAAGTTGTTTTTCGGTCGTAGTGATCGACTATTCCTGTCCTTATCGTTTGTAAGTAAGTAGTGGTTGTATAAAGCAAAATATCAACGGGCTTACCCACACCCTTTATACACATGTCGGCCAGTACAAGACCATCGCGTGCCTACATTCCATGTTCAGGTACCAAAGCACGTCCATGTGTTGGGCCCACACAGCACAGCACAGCCCACACCTCCTCCTCGTCCGCTTCCACCATCACCACCCATCCTTACTTCCCGCACACCACCCTCAGACAAAGCGCCAAGACACCACGCCCGCACCGCCATGACGATGATGACGACAAAGGGTCGCAGCATGGCAATGCAAGGTCCGTCCGCTTGTTTCCCCCATCGGCCCGTTGTCGGTCGGTAATCACATTGGACACTGTAAGAGTTGCGGGGGCCAATCGATGTGTAGCCTTCCATGGCCGTAAGGTGCTCGGAAGGGGTGGAAATCTCCAAGTCTTGTCCGTCGACACAGCAAAAGGCCTTGGCACGGCGGTATTACTTGGGTGAATCATGACACTGCGGTTTTGTCTGTAGCGGTAACTCTTGGGCGCCGCCGCTCTTTTGCTTTTTTTGGTCCGGCATAGCCTCCCCTCGTGGGAGACGTGACGCCGTGTCCAAGCAAAGCAAAGCAACAACGCCAGCGAATGAAGCCAACACAGGTGCTCCCGGCTAAGACATGCAGCCGTGGTTTTCCGGGTTGGAATGGCGGCCTGGCGACGACGACGACGACAACGCGCGAAGATGGGCACACGGCGGAGCCACCAACAAAACAGGATCATGGACGCTCCGCCCCGAAGTTTCCCACATAGCCCGCATGAAGCTTGGTCTGTTTTGCGCAACGCCCAGCCCATGGCGAATCAAGTCGCGGATGCCAAGGCACCCCAAGGAGCAAAAGATATGCATTTGTGCCAAGAGTGGAGAGGGTGGAGAGCAAATGCCATGTCCTAGTAGATGTGAGCGTCTTGTGGGTCATTTGGCACTTTTTTGTTACGTCTTTTTGCTGTTGTGTCTTGTTGCGCTGGCTAGGCGTGTTTTTCTTTTTCTTTTTTTCTTGGGCTACGCGCGTTTCAGGTGGCGGTGCAACCAGTAAGTAAGGAAAGAAAATCGAGGTACTGTAGGTGGTCAGTGCTTGCAACTGTTCAGCGGATGCAACACCCCACCAAAATTGGTGCTCCACCAAAGATGAGGCTATAGAGACCCATACAAAAGCTATTATCACGAGATTTTCTGGTGGAGTATTGAGCAAGTAGTAATATATATTTCCGTCTATATATATTTCGCTGGTAACTTTATATTGCGGCCGCGGGTGGTGGTTTTGGTGGAGGGCTTGGCGGGCGGCGGTGCAACTCCATCACCACTCTCGCAGCCCACCACACGACGACGTTTTGCTGTTTTTGTATTCTGCGACGATGAAGCTTTTCGTTTAGGTGTACTTTGCTTATCGCGAGATTTTTTTGTTGTTGCAGTAAGCCAATCTTGTTCTTTTTGGGCGCGCGCGGCAGTAAGTTGTGCAGCCTTAGCCTCCTATTTTTTCTCGCGGGCAACTTTTGCAATTTCCCGCGCCTGTTTTGCCTCTATAGCTATTTGTTTTTTATACCGGGCAGCGGCTTCTCGCATCTCTTTTCTCTCTTTTTTTTTTGGAGTTTTTCTGCCTCTTCTTCTTGGTGCTGTACAGCCTGACGCGCTCGAGCTTCCCGTACCGCCCGAGGGCTCCACACCACCGCCAGACTCTGGTACTCTTGGTGTTGTTGAAGGTCGAGAACTCTATTATGCTTCGGCCTCTGTTTTTTGGTGGCGATTTCACCGCGAAGTTCGTCGATCTCAACGTGGAGAAGCTCGTTGTTGACCTGCAGAGAATGTAGAGCCAGGCGGAGCTCTTTGGCTGCAGCCGTCGACCTATCCGGTACCGCAACGTCAAATAATCTTGACAGCGTACGCCAGCTATCTCCATCTCCCACCTCTCTACTTTTCAAGTTGTTATCTCGTTGTGATGTGGTGGTTTTGAACCGTTTGAGTACGACTTCGGGATCGCGGGGATGGAGCCCGGTGGCTGCAAAACTGCTCAAAATATTATCGGTAGTGAAGGTAGATGTATACGCCACCCAAAATAGGCGGAGGAAATCACTTTTCTGCATTTGGAGTAATGCTTGGCTGCGGCGTATGAACTCTGATAGCTCTTTAGAGTACGCCGCCGACAGCGGCCCGTACAACACCACGTCGAGAGGCTGTAGAGTATGGGTGGCGTAGGGTGGAAATATTGAAAGTATTATTCGATGGGAGTAACAATATTCGATAAATTTGGGTGAGACGTGGCTACGGTGGCCGTCGAGGATGAGCATCCAGTAATCGCGTTTGGCTTTCGCCTTCGTTTGACGATCAAAAACCTGTTTGAGCCAAGCTAAGCCTAGGTCGTTATGACTCTATCTGGATGGACTTGTAGAGAAAAAAACGTGGTGTTTTCCAACCTCTAGGTCGCGTACCTAGCTATCGCGAAGTCCGACCTTGCCTTCATAGATAACGCAAGGATCTACAGCGCTTCCATCAGCACAAACACATGCTAAAACTGTTATCCACTCTCTATTACCATCTTGGATGGCGGCAGTGATCATTTTTTGGTTCTAAAGTTGTTTGGAAAACACCCGTTTTGACCTTGTGGTGGACCTAAGTAGGAAGCCCTTCTTGTCCATATTGTAGATGTTATGCGGCGCAACGTCGTAGTCATCGAGTTTCCCGAAGATGAGATCGAAATATGATCGATAACTATCATGACTATCAGCTTCGTGACGATTGCGGTCCATCCTGGTGGTGTATTTGATGGTAAGGTTGGTGGTGTTGCGGTCCAGAAAGCGTGTGACCTAGCTATCTGACGGCTCCCATTCCGCAATATTCGACACAAAATTTTTTATCATAGACCTGGTAGGTGCAAGCCCACAACTAGAAAGCTTCTGTATATACTTTACAAGCTTAGCTTTATGTTGTGTAGTGAGTAATTTCGTGTTTTCTGCGGCGGCTGCACAGGACTAGGTTTGTTTGTAGTGGCGGCGCGTTAACGTTGACAACACAACACTAAACTTTTTCGCAGCTGCTCTATACGAAAGTCGTTCTTTAGGATCTTGCGCATCGACTGCTGCAAGCGCTTTCTTAATTGGAGTCATGGTGGTGGAGTTATCACGCGTTGAAGTGGGTGGGTCTGTTTTGGGAAGGTGCAGATGGTGTTGCATCCGCTGAACAGTTGCACGCACTGACCACCTACAGTACTACAAAGGTTGTTTTAGTCTAGTTTGGCCAGATTAGGCCTTATCCCGTACAACGCCAAGTAGGCTTGCAGCAGCAAATTCATGTAAATGCCTGATGGCTTGAAGGATCTCGTATGCCTTCATCTGGCATGCCGGCAATGATTGTAACATGCAATGCAGGGAGAAGATGTGCGTGCGCAATGTATTTCGTGCATTGCAGTCTTGGAAGTGTGGTAATATCGGCAGGGAACGGAACAAGGAGGAATCAAGGTTGTCAGCAATGACAGGCCCTTTGCTCCGCCTTGTTCTCGCTATGCTATCGCCATACTTGCCGTGTAGTATGAACATACCTACAGCACTGCACGCTCTCGCGTAGGTGCACGTGCAGTGGAGAGTGAATAGGGCGTTGCTCCATTGACCAACCAAGCCCCATCACCCATCTTTGGGTCGTTTCGTTGTCTCACCCAGTCTACGTGATGAGAAAATTCTGCTTGTGCTTTGCGTACTGCTGCATGGCTTAGTATCTTGGGCCTACACTATAGGCATTCTGGCGTGAAGATCCTTAGTCGAGATAGTCACGGCAGTCGGTCTAGAAGAAAAGCCTGGACTAGGTAAGATTGGACATAGCTGTTGTTTTATTTAGATTAGATTGCCGAGTGTGGGGTTATCGGCGCGAGAAACGTTGGGCCGCTGGGGGTGGGGTGCTCAACAGATGCGTTCTGGGGATGAGGTCATGCGTAGCTGGTCATGTTGCGGGTGTACTACGTGTGTAACAGTCATGGGCGGTGTGTACATCTTCGAATAAGCAGAAGCAATAATGGTATAGTAGACTTACGTGTCTTTTCTTGTCGCCTTCCTCCTCTTTGCGCACTGTCGACCATCCTCAAGCCTGACGGCAACAGTCGTTCCACTCTTCTCAGTTCCACATGTACCCTTTTTCAGAGCGGACACTTTGTACATCTCTAATTTCTATTCCAGTTTCTCATTAGATCACACTTGCTCCTCGTCGGAACGGGGTCCTGGCATCCGTTGTATCAAAGAACGTATGACCCTGTGACCTTCGCAATGACCCTTATCTGGCCATCGTCGTCGAACCATGCCCGTGTGCATCCAAATAATATACCTCACTGGCGGGGTCGACTCTACGAGTAAGAAGGGGACTGCTAGCGGACCATGCTGAACTGTTGCCGTGTTCTTGCTGCATCCGCGTTCGTAATGCGCGTCGAGGTATTGGTTGACTTTTTTCCAGTGCTGTCTCCACAGCACTCAGAATCGCCCTGCTCTTCCACCAGCTGCAAAGGGTTTGCTAATTTGTCTCTCTGGATGTGGCTCAAAGTCTCAAAATCCCGCATTCCCCCGCTGTGACCCAACATATGAGTTGAAAAGAGGCCATCGTACTGGACAAGTGTCAGTAGGGTACCACAATATACGCAGCGAGCACGGAAGGATGATTCCAGGGCAGCTCAACGATGAAAGAGCGATGCCACCGTCACGGCTCTATAAGCCACTGCCGCGAATACACTTCTCTTCTCCACACAGCCTTTCGCCCTTTGTCCGCGCTGCGCAGCTATCGCAACGCTCCTAGAACCTAGTATCTCTCGTTGAATCAGTATTATCTTTTCCGCAGCAAGCTTTGCCTCCAGCAAGTGTTTTGTGCATTACAGTTTCGTTACTGACGCGCCTTTCTGATGGGTTCGCCATTAGAGCACTGGCTCGTTGCTCACCGCCGCAAGGAAGCCACCAGGGCCAACTCGGGAACAAATGCAGACCCTCCCATAGCCAACAATCCCGTTCCAGGCCGAATATGGACGAAAGAATCCCTAGCAAAGATTTGGGGATACTCGTCGTTGAAGGATATGTGTGGCAGGGCGAACGAGACTCCCTGGTACAACGCCGAAACAGGAATGAATGAAGAGGTTGACGAATCGTCCGAGAGAACATTGACCAAACCAGAGGGATACAATCCATTTAAATTTCGTCTTGGCCCTTCATTGGTACCAGGCCTACCGCCAGGATGGTTTGCAGCTTACCGTGCAATCGAACAAGGACTAGGTCAAGGGAGCGACGAAGACGCAATAGCATTACTCGCATCACTACCACCTCGACCTCCGCCCCAGCCCTTGCCCCCGCTCCGGGTTCCGCGATCGTCACTTTACATCGAGAACCAGATCCTAATCTTGCATCAAGACCTCGATTCCCTGTTCGAACACTACTTGACCAAATATGTTTCTGCGTCTTGCGAGAATGAAGCATTTAAGTTGCTCCATGCCGAAATGGATGTGCTCATGGCTCACCACGAAGTCAATTTAGCTCACTCCGATAGCGACAGCACGCTCCTAGACCTCTACGCTGGTTTTTCTGAAAGGATTCAGCAGAGCATCATCTATTGCGCATACATTGCCTGGGACCAAGAGCAATTCCCAAGCCGACCGCGCGCCGGTAATCCCTGGGGCTACCTGCTCCCCAAGACATACATGGCAAAAGCCCTGAGTCGCCAGAGAATTTCTTCGGAGATGTTGGTGGTATTTCAGAATAAGCAGAGTTTGCTGAGAGAGCTGAGGACAGTGACTTGGGGTCGTAGGGCCTACTTGGACAGGTTGGAGCAACTCTCCGACGCTGACGCCAGGACACTGTGGATGCTCCATCCAACTTTCACTCACAGCAAGACCGTACCACTGCACGCCCTGGTAGGAAACCTTCAAAGGCTGTATTTGCAGATGGGCGATAGACGGCTTTTGAGGAGCTATTGGGCGAAATGAGGGCGAGTTTGCCGATATTGGCGCATCTTGTCTGTCTACCGACACGGCAGCATTGTTGAACGAGGTGTACTTTGGAAATTTTTTGCGTTACCTGTGCGTTACCTGTGCGTTACCTGTGCGTTACTTGCGCGTTATTGCTGATTGCGTTTGGGGATGTTCGTTTCGATGGAAATCGGAGATAATGATTGTTTAGGACGATTTGATTGTGCGCATGTTACCGACCCTCGACTATTCAGGTTAGCTTAAACAACTTTCCACCCACATCATCCCATTCGTCGTCCCATCTGTGCTCGCTTTCCTTGAGTGCGCCTGCTTTGAGCGTGTCTCTCAATCTGCCATCGCTGCCAAAGAAGGTAGCCAGGTGCAAAGCGAGCTCCTCTGCGCTTTGAAATCCGAGGCCGTTGACGCCTTGCTTGACCAGTTCCGGCCATGCCTCGAACTTGCCCCAACCCACGACAGGCAGCCCTGCGCCAAACATATCGACGACCTTCATGGGGAGGTCAACGCCAGAGGATGATGTATGCAGTGACACACCAAGATCGGCCGAGGCGAGAAGGAGAGCGTAGTCGGCATGGGTGAGCCAAGCCGTCTTGATGATGACGTTTGACAGCTTTTTCTGCTGATTCAATTCATTGATCTTGGAGAGATAGTATTCCTTTTGTGGGCCTTTGCCTGTGATGATGGCAATAATCTTGGGCAGGTGCGTCTGTGAAGTGCACTCGGCAGAATAGGTGACGAGGGCAGACAAGAGGAGCGAGAAGTCTTCGTCAGCTGTCCAAGAGGTGGCGCTTACGATGAGTCTCCAGGGCGTTGTCGAGTTGGGCGAGAGGTCCTCTGCAAATTCGGCCGTTTCCGGCAGTCTCCTGAGGAATCGCTCACGCTCCTCGGTCGCGATAGGCTGAAAGGCAGGGGCCGGGCGGTCATGCATTGCGTGTGCAATGACGCCGTAATCGGCTTTGAGAACACGGGCCATTGCGTCGGTTACAGTGATGTGGTGCGCAGCAGCTTTGGCGAAGAGCTTCTCATATCTCTCCGATATTCTGACGAGAGGATGCGAGTCTCCGAGCTTCATGGCTAGGATGGAGTAGCCAAAGTTGTGCCAATCAATGACGAGACTAGTGCGGCGCAAGAAGCATACCAGACTGGCAACGGCGAGTGTTGGTATTGACGGAGGATTCTGCACAAGCGTCCACGCCGTGGGCCTGGAGCGGTAGCCTAGTGCAGCGTACAAAGACCAAACCTGCCACAGGACTTTGAGCGGGGCCAGGATGGGGAAGAGAAGTTTGCTGCTTGAGCGCAGCACACTTGGTGCTGGCGAGAGGGGGATGATTTCAATCAAAGGGTTGGAGACAATGTCCGGATGTATTTCGGACTCTGGCACAGGTTACTATGTGAAGGGGGTGCATCGTGGACAGCATTTACCTTTGTAGCCGATGAGCACGACGCTGCCGCCGTGTTTGGCGATGCTCACGGCATGGTACTGCATACGGGGGGACCGTCCAATGTCTCCCAACACGACCACCTGCACCGACCGTCCCTGCTTCCACTGCAGCGGGCCCTTTCCGTCTCTTGTCCTTGTCTTGATGTCTTGTCCATTCTCGTCGACGGACCTTGGCGGCTTGTCTCTGGAGGCATCATAGCGGCCAGGCAGCGTGACGAGGAAAAGCGTGAACAGCGTAGACAGGGCGACAACGACGCTCAGCACGGCGGCGAAGATGCTGCCGTCCGTCTTGGAGTCGTCGAACATGGCAGCGTGGGGAGGTCGTGATGGTGTTGTCCAATTGCAAGGCGCGTGGTTGAAGACGGCGGCGCCAAGACGCGAGGGCGGGGCGAGATGCGGAGGCCAGGGGGGGAGGCACGCTTGGCCCAAAGGGGAAGGCGCGGGCTGGATAGCGCATATGTCCGGAGATAGAAGGGACCCCTGAAAAGAGGCGTCGACGCGCTGCCATTGTGGTGGTGATTGCCTCCTCGCTATCGCCGCGACACAGCACAGAGCCCTCCGCCCACGCCTCTTCACCGCCCGCCAGTTGCACCCCGCGCGCATTGCATTTTGCTTTGCTTTTGCCCCCCTCCCCTCCCCCTCCCCCATCCCCAAATCTCCATGCTCCAGCCACTCGCCGGGTGACGCAATTGAGCCCTGCCTTAGCTCCGACAGTGGCATCTACCCCCTCCACTTCACGGCCAGCATTGTTTCCCCTACCCAGGCGCATACTCGACGCCGCTGCCACCTGATGGCGTCGACATATGCCCTGCCCGTCACTCCGACTGCGCACAACCATGGCCGCTCAACATCGCAATATACGCCCGACCCGTCGCCTTATTCGACAAACTCCACAACTGGCGCTTCGCCTGCCAGATCACACAGCCACCGGTACACCCGGTCTGACATGGGCGCGGGCGGCCAATTGTACGGCGCGGCCCGCTCGCAGTACGCCGAGTACAACTCTCAGCTCCAGACGCAGCCCCAGGAGCACAAGCACGGCCACGAGCGCTCGACTTCAAGAGACTCGACATACACGCTGAAGCCCTTTTTGAATGGGAGCATGGGGAGGCCAAAAGGCCGGCCCAGAGGCGACTCAGACCTGGGCCGCGTCATCCCCAAAAAGACACCGGTAATCGACAGATATGGCTTCTCGCCAGTGTCGCCCATAGAAGAGACTGCCCATGCGCATTCACCTCTCCCGCCTGCGTAAGGATAGTTCGGACATGCTCTCGCAGGCCCCCACTAACAGACGGCGCAGACCATGGCTGCAGCTTCCCGAAGCCCTTACCGCCTTCCTCATCCCTCTCCCATACATCTTCGCCGCTCTGGCATATCCAAAGGGCATCCGCACGACAGCCAGGTTTCCGTCTACCCTCTCGGAAGCCGTAGCAGCAATCTCGCCTCCGACCGAGCCTACACATCCGTCGATTAGCGCACCATTGTTGCACGCCCTCGCGCTTTCGTCTGCGACACTGCTATTAGTGGGCGCAACTGCGAAAGTCAACTCGACTTTACAACCACTGGATAGACGGAAAGAAGACAAAGCCGCTTTGAATAACGGCAGTGTGCCCAGGCGCATTGCAAGCAATGCTCTTAGCGTATTGCTGCCTTTCTATGCGTCGTTGCAGCTGGGCGGCGCAAAGACAGCGCTCGTCTTGCTGATTGCAGTAGCAGCGGGCATCGGAGCTCTGGACCAGAAGCCAGGCAACCACACTCCGTGGGACGATGCTCGACGGACGCTGAGAACACGCAAAGCCACGTGTGGTACGCTTTCTCTTGCTATGATTGCAGACATCGTGGCCTCTGGAAACACAAACACCTTGATTGGCTATGCAGCCCTTTTGCTCTCCATGTTTCTGGTTCCTCCGCCTCTACCCACCGCTGGCTGGTCTCTCATGACCGGCACACAAAGCCAGGGCTCATACATGAGCCAAAAGCCTCTCCGCGCCTCGTTGCCGAAACCTTCATCTCCGCTAGTAAGCAAACCCGAGAACCAGCTCCTCACACTTGCCGCGGGTTTGCTTCTTCTCGTCACGACTGTTTTGTACTCTTTTGTTTCTTCTACATATCTATCTCTGTCCCAACATACAGTTGGATTTTCGGCCCTGTCGATTGCATCAGCGACAGCGCTTGTCTACTTTTCTCTTCCAGCATCATTGCGGAGTCAGAAACAGGTAGGGCTCAGGCTGAGCGGTATCCTCATCTTCGCTTTTAGTTTTTTGGAGTCTGGAGGCCATCTCAACAGCGCATTTCCCTGTGTTTGTGCAGTCCTCATGGCAGCCGTCTCGTTTGACACTCGCTCCCCAGTACCACGCGCTCACGATCACGCCCATGCGCATACCAACCACAGTCACGCACACGGCCATGACCATGACCATAAGCATGATCATCATCTCCACGGGAACCATTCCAGAATATCTGCCTTCTTGATTGCGCGCTCAACCCCAGGTTCGATTGTGCATAGTGTGTTGATTGAAAGGGACTCGCGGCGCATCGCATACTTTGGCATGTACGTCTTACCATTCAGCTGAGAACTCAGAGACTAGTAGCGAAACTCTAACAACATTTAGACTCAACTTGACATTCATGATGGTTCAATTCTTCTATGGTTTTGTCAGCGGCTCGCTGGGATTGCTCACAGACAGTATCCATATGCTTTTTGACTGTGCGGGTCTGGCGGTAGGTCTTGCGGCTGCAGTCATGAGCAAGTGGCCTCCAAACACTCATTTTCCGTACGGCTATGGAAAAATCGATACGCTGTCTGGGTTTGCCAACGGTGTATTTCTCTTGTAAGCCATTCGTATTTCTATACAACTCATGCTAATCCTGTACAGGCTTGTCAGTGTCGAAATCATATTCGATGCTTTTGAGCGCCTTTGGGAGGGTCGCGAACTTCATCGTCTCAATGAACTGCTGATTGTCAGTATACTGGGATTTTTGGTCAACATTGTCGGTCTCACTGCCTTTGGACATGCTCACCATGGCCATGGGCACGATCATGGCCATGACCACGGACATGACCACGGACACGGACACTCACACGACAACGAAAACATGCAGGGTATCTTCCTTCATATTCTTGCCGATGCGCTTGGCTCTGTAGCAGTCATCATCTCTACTCTTCTGACCAAGTACTACGGCTGGTCCGGATGGGACCCTATTGCGTCCTGCATCATTGCTATTCTGATCTTCCTCTCGGCGATCCCCCTTGTCAAGTCCAGCGGAGCGAGACTTATGCTTAGCTTGCCTAGCGATGTCGAGTATGGCATCAGGAATGCGTTGGGAGAGTTGGGTACACTGAGAGGCGTGGTAGGTTACACGGTTCCTAAGTTTTGGCTTGAAGACGAAGGAGCTGCGCATGCGGAAGCCCATGCCAAGGAGCATGACGATTGCGACGGACACAAGCACGACGACCATTCTCATGATCACGACCACGACCACGATCATCCACATTCGCACGACCATGACCATTCGCATGATCATGACCATTCACATTCACATTCACATTCGCATTCGCACGACCACAGCCACGACCATTCCCATTCGCACTCGCACTCTCACGATCACAACCACGACCACGACCACGACCATGATCATGTGCATAAACCACGGCGCATCCTTGGCGTAATCCATATCATTGCATCGCGGGTTGCAGACGTAGAAGACGTCCGCGAGCGCTCCTACCAGTTTCTCAAAGACCGCGGTATGGACGTCGTCATCCACGTCGAAAGAGAAGGCGAAGGCCGGTGTTGGTGTGGCGGTGGCGGCGATTACAAGACAAACTAGTGTACAACAGGTGTATATAGATGTCAATGGAAGAGGAAGTTTGCACTTTTTTTTTGTAATATGCACATGTATGGAATATTCACATGACATCTTGGATTTTGACATTATTCCTTTTTTTTCTCGCTTCGATTAGGTGAAGTGGCTTGTAACGCATGTTGGTTTTTTCTTTGTTTATTTTATCTATAGCTGATATCTACCGCTACCGCGTGACTTGCGCATATCATATCATACTCTACGTACATACCGCAATCATCCTAAAGACCTGAGAAACATGACATAAGCTCCGTACTTGAAACCCCCTCCCTCCCGCCCGTGGAAGCATAGTAAGAAAGGAAATGGGAAGCCTCATTACAAGTTTAATGGTATCCTTTAGATAACAGATAACAGAAAGGAAAATTGATCCCACCCCCCCCCCAAGACAAAGGCTTAACCCTCCGACCGTAGAACCCCAGCCAAAGTCCTAACATCAAATTCAACCCACCTGGCTCGGCCCTCCCTGCGGCCGCGCCCACCACTCTCATCAATAGCCCCCGGATTCATGACTGTACAGCCGAAATACTTGACGACGAAGGGCGGAGCCTCTGAATCCGCCAGCACGACGCTGGTAGGCAGCGGATACAAATTCAGGGTGTGTGCAAAGTCCCAGTGCAGCGGGCGCGCGGCAAGCGGGTAGGGACTGAGATGGGATTGAGAGAGAATGGTGCGGGTAAGTGTGCGGGCGGTTTGCGTGTCGAAATCGACGTCTGGTTGTTGTTGTTGGTGTTGTTTTTGTTTTTGCTTTCGAGCTGGGGGTTGGTTGAGATCGAGATCCATGGCATCCTGAGCCTGCAAGTCGCGCGCATGCTGGCTGTGTGAAAACGGCAGTTCCTCGTCGTCGTCACCATCGGCGTCAGCGGGCGGCTTGTTGAATCGAATCGAGTTTCTCTGCAGACGGCCCAGCACGTCGTCGCGCAGGATGGCCATTTCACCTTTTACGCCGAACCAGGTGAGGCGAGTGGGATTCGAAGTCCAGAGGACGTCGCCTTCGGTGCCTTTTGCTCTTCCCGGGCCCCAGATCTCGCGGTTCGCTTCGGCGACGACTTTGCGGATGCGGCTGGTGAACATGGGGGGCACGGGTTTGCGCGGTAAGGGAGTGGCGGCGCCGGCGGAGAAGGCGCTGGGCCAGGCGTCGTTGTCGCCGGGGACGAGGACGAGAGTTGTGTGTGCGATGAGGGGCTGGAAGTCGGCGAGGACGGAGGCTAGCGCGTCGAAATGCTCCTTGTATTCTATGCTTCCTGTACCTGGGACCCCCGCGAGACTGGCTTTCGAGCTGAAGTTCCCCATCAGGATGATGGCGAGCGGGTACACGGGGTGAGCGTCTGTCGGGTCAGGTGTGTATGTGCGTAGAAGAGTGCGGAGGGCAGACAGCGTTGAGGGGACGTCCAGATGGAGATCTGATGCTATGACGATGTTGTGTGGTCGGTCTGGATCGAGGAGTTTTGACGCAATCTTGTTCATGCGAGCACCGGTTCCACGCTGTGAGCCGACGCCCAGGAAATCTGTCCAGCCGAATGCCGGGCCAGCCAGACTGTTCTTGTCGATTTCTTCGGCGCCGCCTAGTGTCGCTGTTCGCCGTTCACAAGGCGGGTGGCCGACTGAGAAACCAAGGAACTTTCCGCCAATCGTGCCGCCAATACCACCACTGCCTCCTAGAGAAGAGCTCACTCCAGAATCTTCTTCGTAGCTGCCTTCGACTAGTACAATCATGCCTGGTGCAAAGTACGCGCCCTTTTCAGGGATCGGTCGCGCGTGCTCAATGTCAAGCGCAATTGTTCCGGTTAGGTCGGAGAGTGAGAGCGCACCGGTCGCCGAGACGGTGAGCATGCCGAGTAACAGGTGGGTGCTTCCGCTCCGGCCAAGCAGATTGGCAATGGGTGTAATCGTGTTCATTTGCGACGTTGCAATCGACCCTGTCCGACTCAGAGTAGCTGATCTAGTTGTGCTGAAAGAAGGTGCTTGGAACGTCTCATTTCGGAGTATGCGCTGATGGACAATGTGGTAGCGCTGGCGGAAGACCTCGGTCTTGTGTGAGGGATCTGGGAATAGCGATGGTTTTGTGGCAGACCTAGTGTTGTTAGCAGAGGCTCAATACAGACCCAGAATGTACCGACTTTTCAAAGTGCTTTTGGTTGACATTGTATATTAGCTTTGGCTGCTCAAAAGCGCCAATGACTTTGATCCATTCTCGGGGGTCTTTCAGCATATCCTCTTCATCATCCTTGTCTTCCACCTCTAGACTTGACATGCCAAAACTCGACGTCGTGTCTATAGACGGACGTGACTGGCCGGCTGCCTCTGGGCCAAAGTTGAAACTGCTCTGTCGTCCTAGCGACGAGCCTTGGACTATTCTCCCGCCGCTCATGCACCCTTCGAATGTCTTGAGAATGCTCTTGAGCGTCTCATTATCGCCGTCCACAATGACCTGGCCGCCGCATTTCTTCCAGCTCTTGGCCACTTCCTCTAGGACTTTCTCCGCTAGGCCTTCCTCTCGCCATCCCGAACCGCAGTGCTTTCCAATGAATGTCGCTAGGGCCTGGAGGGCAGACGATGTGAGTGTGAGATTGTGTTTTTTGGTGAACGTCCTGAAGGCAAGCGGCCGTAGTGTCGCCGGAGGGAGTAATATCGGAAGAACAGTCGACTTTGCGACGGGTTTGAGCAAGGGCGGGGCGCGTATTGGGGCTGTTCTGCGGGGGTTGATGGGATGTACCGGAGTTCCAAATGCCGGTGAAGAGGATGGAATGGGGTCTGCCGGTACCGCCGAGGGCTTTTCTGGCCGTCTTGAAGTTGCCATGTCTGTTGTCGTGGTCGTCAAGCCAAGGCGTGCTGTATGCACTTGAGTAGTCGGTCTGGAATTCCACTTTACGCGCGACGCGGTCGCGCTTTCGCGCTAAGATCAGCCCGCTTTTCCTAGCAACGCCAATAGTCCCCACCTAAACACAACACTCACCTCCCTCGCGCCGAGCAGATCCTAACTGCGCATTAACAATCTTGCAGTCGCATAATACTAGTCATATCACGGACACAACCCGATCTGCGCAAAATGGCCGACCCCGCGACTGAACCGCTTGCGACCGTCACCGAAACCGAAGAGCTGCCTAGAACCAAGGAAAAGCTGTCCGAACTGTCGCAGGCTGCCTCTATCCACTACTCGACCAAGAACTTCCCTGCTGCCGCCGAGAACTATGCCAACGCTGTCGAGATCCAAGCCGAACTCAATGGCGAAATGGCGCCTGAGAATGCCGAACTGCTCTTCTACTACGGGCGCGCGCTATACAAGGTCGCGGTTGCTAAGAGCGACGTGCTAGGCAACAAGGTTGCGCAAGAGGAAAAGAAGAACAAGCAGCCCAAGTCGAAAAAGGCAGCAAAGACAGAGACAGGTGAAGGCTCAAGTACAGCGGCAGCCAAGGCCGAGCCAAAGACAGAATCGGTCCAGAACAAGCCATATTTCCAGCTTACAGGCGATGAAAACTGGACTGATTCGGAGGATGAAGAAGACGATGACGAGGGCGAGCAGGAAGAGGACGACGACGACTTTGGCAACGCATACGAGATCTTCGAGTTGGCTCGCGTCCTCTACGAAAAGCAGCTGAATGCACTCGCAGAGAGCGACTCTGCAGACAAGGGCAAGGGCAAAGCTGAGCTGAGCCCAGCCGAGCGCGTTATCAAGGAGCGCATTGCCGACTGTCACGGTTTCCTTGTGGAGATCTCACTCGAAAACGAGCGCTTCCACGATGCCGTAGCCGACGCCCGCAAGTCGCTTGCCCTGCAGGAGGAACTGTACCCATTTGAGCACGAAAACGTCACCGAGGCACATTACTCACTTTCTCTAGCCCTTGAGTTTGCATCTGTATCCAAGGTGCGCGAGGACCAGACGGGCCAATCCACAGGTGCGCCCGACACGGAGCCCGGAAAAGAAGACGAGGACGGCGTCAACTGGGAGCTGCGAAAAGAAGCCGCCGACCAAACCGACCTCGCGATCAAGAGCCTTGAAGCGCGGTTAAAGAAAGAGGAGGATGCTCTCGACTCCGACGCGCTCAAGCCAGACCAGAAGGAGAAGCAAGCCATCATCGCCGACAAGAAGAGTATGCTGGAGGATCTCAAAACCCGTCTTGTCGACCTCAAGTCGGATCCCACAAAGCAGCAGTTCGATACCATCGACTCGTCTGTCTTCCAGGGCTTGCTGGGTGGCATGCTGGGTGCCGACCCAGCCACGCAAAAGGCTAAGCTGGCTGAAGTCGCCAAGACGGCAAACGATGTTTCAGGTATGGTCAAGAAGAAGGCAAAGGCACCGGTGGCAGCAGCATCGTCGGCATCGTCGGCATCGGCGTCAAAAGACAGTGGCAGCAGCAAGAGGAAACTAGAAGTTGAAGACAGTGGCGCAGATGAAAAGAGAGCGAAGACAGAGGAGCCAGCGTAAATGCCCATTTTGTCAGTTTCCAATTGAGGCGTTTTTGGATGACACGGTTATATTTAGCGTCATGGAAGAATATGCATGCCCTTTTTTTTTGTTCTTAAATTTCACTGTTCACGAGCTAGGATAGCGCTGCAGTCTGCTACATAGGATAAGAATCAAATGCACAAACAATTACAAAAGTCCAATTTGCAAACATTGCAGTACTGTATTTTCCATGATAAGCTCATTTGATTTACACCGATTACTCTTCTAAGAAACTCGCAAAATATATATATTCTATATGCATACCCAGCTCATTCCCATCTACAGCTTACTTTCTCCCTCACTACCTTTGCCTTTCCAGCCCGACACCGTGGCGCCGCCGTCCAGCGTAATCGCGTTTCCAGTCATGTGTGCGCTGGCGGTACTGCTGAGGAACAAGACGAGGCCGCCGAAATCACTGGGCTTGCCAATTCTACCTGTAGGCTGTCCGGCCTTGAGCGGATCGGCGTACTTTTTCAACCCGAAATTTGTCATGCGTGAGGGGAAGACGCCCGGGCAGATGGCGTTGCACATGATGTGCTTGGGAGCGAGCTTGGAGGCTTGCATCTTGGTGAGGTGGATGCAGGCGGCTTTTGAGGGGCCATCTGTAGGGAATATTTGTTAGTCTGGATGCTCTGTATACAAACTCTTGCACTCTCTCTCTCTGTGTGTGTGTATCTTGCCAAGAGGAATGAGGTTAAAAAAAGAGACTTACAAGAAAAAGTCCCGGTGCCTGGTGGACTCAGCCCGCCAGTCTCTCCTGTCGTGACATCCACCGTCGTGATACCCGCCACACTAGCAATATTAATCACCCTGCTCGGTGCCTCCGCCGTCGCGCCTTTCAGCAGCAGCGGCTCCAGTCCGACCGTCATGTAGAAAATGCTCTTGACATTGAGCGCATAGAGCTTATCCCACGCATGCTCAGGATAGTTGTAGTAATCGTCGCCCCAGCTGGCACCCGAGTTGTTGATGAGCACCGTCAGGCGATCGGTTCGCTTTTTCACCTCGTCGCAGAGAGCAAGACAGCCGGCCTTGTCTTTGAGGTCCGCGACAATGTAGTCGCATTTGCCGGGGCCGAGGGCGTTGAGCCGTGCGCTCGTGGCGGAGAGCTCGCTTTCTTTGCGCGACGCGATGAAGACGTGCGCGCCGTTTTGCACAAAGGCTTGCGCGGCCATTTCGCCTAGCCCCGTGGCTCCGCCTGTGACGAGCACGACGTGCCAGGTGAAGTCGAAGAGGGCGCTGATGCGGAGGTCATCTTGGGATGCGGCGTGCGTCATTGTCGGGAAATTGGGTGGTAGACTGGGAATTGAGGAGTGGAATGTGAGATTTCCAGATTCAGGGTAGATTTAAGGAGGATAGTCAGGGTAGGGGCGGGAATGCGCAACAAGTAATTTTGCCATTGCTCTTGTTGTCGCTATATCCGTTGCAGAGATGGGGGGAACCTCGGCATCTTTTGACGCTGGGTACGTATGTGGGGTGTTAGCGCTGAATCGGTACGAATTACGTCTTCTTCTAGGCCTACTTTGGTGCATCCACCGTAAGACGGTGAACAATGCAATCAAGCATGCTAACGTGTCCTAGGAATTGTACAACTCTAGTGGACCATAATCCCCAGTGGCGTGAACTCTCCCCTTACGAAGAATGGTAAACTCGACACGAGTACTGTCTGACTGGTTCACGGTTACGTCGAAGACGGCGGGGACGACCATTGGTTTCTTAAACTCTACTCGCATCCGTAAGGGTCCATGCTCTGGTGAAATAGTATTTCCGGCGCTATACGAGCTCCATAATGCTTTTGCAGCTGCATGGTTTCCATGGGCAAGCTTGCCAGGTAAGCCAAAGAGCTTTGCAGCGAGCCCGGACAGGTGTATAAAGTTGTAGTCCTTGCAGAGCGCCGCCCATTTCAGCGGGTCGTCTCCAGATAGCGATATCTGTGTACTAGCATCCATGGGGATTGATGTCGACACGTTGGATTGACTGTTGTCCAAGCCTTTAGACTTGACATGGCCCGGCATCTTCCTGAATTCCAGCATGGTAAAGACTTGGCGGAAAATGGTACGAACGGCGCCATCGTTCTTTTCGATAGGCACATTGACATTTACTTCTAGTTCCCACTCAATGCCGCGTTTTACTGGCGTTGGGTTGGGGCGTACAACTGCTTCCAAGTGTGCAGAGTCGGTATCCATAAGGTTTTCTAGGTCGCACAGTTCTGGACGGATCAGCTCGAATGTGTTGCGAACATTGACGGCGCCTAATGGGTTTATCGGACACCGGGGGCTAGAGATAAGTAGCAGCATTGCTGGCTCAGTCATGACCGACAGAAACAGCATGAGCTGTGCATGTCCCAGAGATGGCGCTTTGCTACCTTGGTGTCCAACAGCCGAGAGAAAACGAGTGACATCTTCAGGACTTATGACAAGAGGTGAACAGAGCTGCAGTCCGGTGGGATCCGGGCGCGAGGTTTTGGTGGTTGCATAAAATAAAGATTTGATCATCATTGCGATGATTGCTATCACCACCTCTTCCATCCGGAGCGTGTTTGGAGAAAATGTCAAAGTCGCTCGTTTGGATAGCAAAGGCACCAGCCGGTATCCGAGAGAAACGAGTATGCCAAGTGCCATACCGAAAAGAAGAAACAGCGGCATCATGGCCAGGACTTGAGATGAGGGCGAATCATGTATCGGTGATGGTGTATGTTTGGAAAGAGAACTCGGCGAAGCGAGCGAAACACGTGACGTCATGGCGAATCTAGTAGTGTGGGTGGTCAATGCGTGCAACGGGTCAGACAATGCAACACCACCACTAAAATGTCCGCCTATCAAAAATGAGGCTGTAGAGCACCATACAAAAGCTATTATCACGAGATTTTTTGGTGGAGTAGTCTAAATAGTTCAAAAAACAATCCTATCTACTCAAATTTCTTTGGCAGTTTGATGTTGCGGCCGCGCATCGTTGTTTTGGTGGTGGGCTGCGCAGCCGACGATGCAGACGCACCACCACTTTGGCTGCCTGCATCACCACCACCCTTTGACTTTTTTTGACTTTTGAGACGATGAAGCTTTTCGTTTAGGTATATTTTGCTTATCGCGAGCTTTTTTTGAAGTTGCGACTGCGCGATCGCGAGCTTTTTTGGGCGCGTCTTAACTGGAGTTCTTTGGCCCTCACTTCTCTCTCTTTATCCCTCGCTATTTTCTTCAACTCCCGCGCAGTCCTTGCCTCGTCTATTAATTTTTTTCGTAGAGCTATACTAGCA
>NW_007360266.1:1874583-1922011 GCF_000359705.1 Exserohilum turcica Et28A | reverse complement strand
GTTTCGAAGTCCAGCTTGCCCTTAAGATTATCATAGGCGATATCCAGCTCCCGTTACGTCACAAATACAGTCTAAAGTTGTTATCCACTCCCTGCTGCCGTCTCTAACAGCTGCTCGAACTTTCTTTTCATCCCAAAGTCTCTTGGAGAACACCCTTTTGGTCCTTGAAGTGACACTAAGGAGAAAGCCCTTTTCGTCCATATTATAGATATTTTGCGGCTGGATATCGTATTTCTCGATATAATCGTGAAGTAGACGGAAGTAATTATGGTAATCTTTAAAATCGTCAGCTTTTTTGCAGTTTTGGTCGATGCCGGCGGTGTTTCTGGTGATAATTTTCTCTCTGTTCCGCCGAAGAAATCTTGTAACCCAGCTGTTAGATGGCTGTCTTTTTGCAATATTGGCAACATGTTTTTGAATCATCTCTCGGGACGGTGGAGTACTACGCTCAGAGAGTTTTTCTATGTGCTGGACAAGGTATTTCTCTTGTTGTGGTGAGAGTAGTCGTCGTGGGTGTGCAGCGGCTGCACGCGACCGCGTTTTGTTTTGGTGGCGACGCGTCAAAGTTGATGCCGCAACACCATATATTTTTGCAGCTGCACGGTACGAGATTTGTCCTTCTGGACCTTGCGAATTGATTGCCGCAAGCGCTTTTTCGATAGCTGTCATGGTGGTGGAGTTGTGGGGATTTGAAATTGGTGGGTTCTACTTTGGGAGATGCAGGGGGTGTTGCATTGTCTGACCCGTTGCACGCATTGACCACCCACACTAGGCGCGCTCTCCACGTACAATGCAAAGCTCCTACGCATATCACCAGATACATACATACTGCCATGGTACCGCTCTCCTCTTAACCTGTGATGCGCATACGAGACGTTGGTTGACGCATGACGCGAACTGGTCTCTCGGCGGGAATTCTTTACTAACACTATACAGATGAAAACATGCCCACATCGAACAACTAGGAAGCCATTGACCTGGCGATCTTGAGCTTTGCTACAGGATTGAGGGACGAAATCAGATGTCATCAGCTGATACAAATCACCGCAGCTGTGCCCTGGATCGCTCCACGGAACCTCAGTTCACAGCTTCGCATGCTATTCCCGGCCTTGATTGGACCCAGGAAGCAGAAAATGCGGCTAGTTCTGAGCACTCGAGTCGTTACTTCATTTCCCTCGGCACTTCTATCCATTACAGACAATTTATGTCTTGCAATCTCTCTTGGCACAATCTCGCCAGCCAGTCGCAGTGCCAGCATTTGCAGGGCCTCCTTTGCGACCCTGCTGCCAACCCATGCATAACCTGCACCAGCACCGCCTCCGAACTCGTGCGATCTGCCAAAGGATCTGGAATAAGAGTCGAGCCGCGAGCATCCCGCCCCATACACGTACGCAGGGAAACTGCCACACTACGCAAAGGACGATTGGTAGTATCTCGCAGTCTACGCGCCCATTGCGCCGAGGAGATGCCTGCAAGGGATTAGCAAGCCCGGCCCCCAAATGTCTCAATTCGAGTGCACGCCCAGATTTTGTGCAGGAGAGTGTGCACAACTAGGACGCTGACCGGCGTTGGCGTGGAAAGTGATTGGCAGACCAGATTGCGGGAACAGGGAGTCTTTACTTAGCTTGAAGCCTATAGCGGCAGCGGCCGCGATGGCGCTGGCTTCGATTGCCACTCCCTCCCCAAGCCCCCATCTCCCCCTCCAGTTCATATTGCTTTCCCCTCGGTCCTTGACTCAAGTGTTTTCCGAAGCCAGATCAAGATCCTGTGTGGCGACTCTCGCGTGGCGGCCATCCTGCTTGTGTCGTGAGCATGCCGAAACGGTCGACTGGATGCTTCGAGTGCAGAAAAAGAAAGGTGCGCTGCGATGAGGCCAAGCCAGAATGTAATACTTGCCTCAAGCGCGGCACAAAGTGCCCTGGCTATCGGCCGACGCAGGCCTTCATACTTCACGAGTTCGACGCCAAAGGAGACAAGCCCGCTCTGATCAAAGAGGATGAGAACCGCTACAGATTCGCCAACTCACAGCAGCCCGTCCAGCCACAGAGCCAGGCCATAGACCGCAGAGACAGCACGATCCATGGACCTGGAGAGATACACATTCCCAAGCAGGTCAGCTCGGTTGCTGCAGATCGCATCCAGCACGTTGGCACCTTCATATCGCTGTATCTCCCCAAAACCGAGGGTCCCGCATTGCCCCCTCCATCGGCACTAATGCTCGGTTTGCCCAGCATGCCTGCGAACAGCGAAGTCCTCATGGCAGCCATCGACGCGCTCTCTGCAGCTCAGCTGGCTGTGAACAACAGGGACCATCCGCTTATCCATCGTTCCAGGTCGCTCTATGGCACAGCACTCACCCAGATGATGCGAGCGATCCAAAACACAAAGGTAGCACTCAAGGACGAGACCCTCTTGTCTACATATTTGCTCTCGCTGTTTGAGGTAAGGCAAACTCCTCACGTAACAGTTGCTGTGTTGACTTTCTTCGCAGGTGTTTGTTGGAGTGACGTCGGGTCAAGGCTTCTTTTGCCATGTACAGGGGCTTCTGCATCTACTGAAGCAGCGCGGCCCGGAATCGTTCCAGAGTAGATTGAGCATGCAGATCTTCCATGCCATCCGGTACAACTCAGTATGATAGTCTAGTACCCCTCCTTTCGCCACTTGGCTAATGCCTACTAGTTGAGCATTGGTTACCTGATGCGGAAGGCGTCGATGCTAGACACCCCCGAATGGCTAGCAGTAACCGCCCGAGCGGCCAGAATCGATCCTTATGTGGCACTCCTCGATATTGTCATGGGCATACCGCAGCTTTTAGAACGCACCGATGATCTAGCCAAACCAGGCAGCCCCCCAGAAGAAATCGACAAGCTACTCAATGACTGCGACCAAACTGCCGGACGTGCATTTGATTGGCTTAACAACTTTGAAAGACACGGCCCACGCTACAACAAAGTCGATGTCGCCTCCATAGACGGCTTCATGGACATCTGCGCCGATCGCGTCTTCGACCCTGTGTTCCAATTCCACTACTTCGCCGCCGGCATCTGCTACCTCATCTACTGGATGAGCATGCTCATCATGCAGGGCAACACCTTCAAGCTCCTCCGTCAACACCGCCAGCTCGACCCCAAGCAGCTGATGGCGTGGGGTCGACAACTGGAAAACTTTGCAGACTCCATTTGCAGAAGCGTGCCGTATCACTGCCGCCCTCTGACAGGGTACTCGGGGAGATTCGGCTCGCTGACGCCCCTCATGGTCGCGCGAAAATACTACGAGATGAGAGGTGCGACGGCGCAGGCAACGTGGTGCTTGAACGTGTATATGGGCGCGAGGGTACCTGAACTTTACGACGCCCCACCGCCGGTGAATCCCCTGGCAGAGATGGGTGTTCAGGTTAAGAACAATCCGCGGTTCATATGAGATGAATACATTTAGAGATGCAAGTATAACGAAATCGGACTGTAGACATTTATCCGTGCGAATGACCATCTAAGTTTAGCAGACATTCACATAGTCCTCCAGCTTCTGGGCGTTCAGTTGTGCCGTCGTCGATCTGCTGATGACGAGTCAGCAGAAGCTGTGAAGAACTCCGTCCTTGTGGTGCTCTGCCTCGCCCAAACACAGAATTTGCACCTGTTATTCAGCGAGGTGGGCGTGAGATACGCATACTTTCAACACATCGGTTCTCGAAATTCCTTGATGAGGCCAGGAAATGGCTTCAGATATGGGACCTACCGCTGTACATGGACAAAGATACAGGACCATCTGGAATGTGGCTGTCATGCAGGAACCCGAATGACGGCATGGAAGTGGAGAAGACATGGAGAAGATTAGTTGGAGAATCCGAGTCTTGCTGCTCCAGTGCAAGTGTCAGCCTAACAAAGGAGGGTATGTGATATTTCAATTATTAATCTTTTACCCAGACTTGTTCAATTCAGCCGTTGTTCTCATACAACGTTCCGAAACACTTTTTTCTTCTTTATATACAACAAATCTCTATCGCTCGCCAGCCTAGACATTACCATATTACACTGCGCATCATCCCCCCTTTCCCAAATCAAGCCTTCAGCTCTGTAACCAGCTTTCCCGTATTCCCACCCTTAAACAGCATCGTCCACGTGCTGGGCACATCCTCGAATTTAGTTGGCACCACGGTCTCCGTCTCGGGCCCAACCTGAATCTTGCCCGCCTTGACAGCCTTGATCAGTTCTTGGATGTACGCGCCAGCCTTGCCACTCTCCATGACATCCAGCACGATGAAGCCCCTAACCTCGATACGGTTGCTGATAATCTCAAACCAGTTCTTGACGCCGCTGTCGGCCATGGAGTTGTAGGTTGCGACGGCGCCGCAGGCAGCAATGCGGCCGTGGCGCTTCATGCGGCCCAGCATGAGGGACAAGATGTCGCCGCCGACATTGTCAAAGTAGACTTCTACGAAGCCTTGGGTGGCGGCCTTGAGGGCCTGCTCGAAGCCAGGCGCTTTGTAGTCGACGCAGATGTCTGCGCCGAGCGACTCAACCCACGCGCATTTCTGCGCCCCGCCTGCGATGCCGATGACGCGCTTGCAGCCCACGACGTGCTTGGCCAGCTGCACCACCATGGAGCCTGTGGCGCCGGCTGCGCCCGAGACAACGACCGTGTCCGAGGGCGACGCCCGCGCAATATCCATGAGCCCGTAGTACGCCGTCAGCCCTGTGCCGCCGAGGGCGCCGACAAAATGTGTAGGCCGGATGCCAGCGCTCTCGTCGGCCTGGATGGCCCGCACGGCTTTCGCGGGTACAACTGCGTATTCGGTCCAGCCTACGGTACCCACGACGAGCTGGCCTTTGGACAGGCTGGCGGCATTGGACTCGACGACTTGGGCGATGGCGCCCGAGCGCATTACTTCGCCTTTTTGCACCGGTGGCACGTACAGACGCTCTGGCTCGATGGTCGGGTCCAGCCATCCTCGTTGCGCGGGGTCGTTGGAAAAATAGAGCGTCTTGATGAGGACTTCATCGGGTCCTGGGGCGGGCAGTGTCGTCGTCTGAAGCTTGAAAGTAGCGTCTTCGCCCTCAAGAACGGGGTCCGCGTGAGGATGCTTCGCAACGACCCATTGGCGTGTCTCCTGGCCCGGCATATTGCGCTTGCTGGTAGTCTTCTTCTGTCTGTCTCTGTGCTTTCGAAGTGGTGTGGAGAGTTGGTGGTGAAGGTGATGCTGAGCGGCACGTCAAAAGAAGTAGATAAATTGAGTTTGACAAAAACACCCTTGTCCTCCCCTCCCCGGTCAAAACACCCTCCTCTTAAATACCCCCAGCAGCCGAACAAGGCTTGTTGTAAAACGGGGCTTTTACGGTCGTCATCATCATCGTCCAAGGGTAAGTCCATGTCCATGAGCAAAACAGCCGTTGCAAAAGGTAGACTAGCTTCATCGAGTAACCACCAAAAGACACCAAGAACTTATACGGCCAACCTCGGCTTCTGGTAGAATATCCAGTTTTTCTTGCCCACTTTGCTGCGTTGTTACTTGGTGGAAAACCCGTTTCTCGAATCATCTATTCCCGGTTTCCGTTCCGTATCCTGACGCGGCTGCATCTGATCGCGGTGTCCAGGCAGGAGGGATTAGTTTCATTGACTTGTTGGCCGTGGAAAGCTTTTTGACAATGATACAAGGATTGGAGGGGTAGCTTGGAGCTTAAGCAAGGTGGGGTAGTGCTACATGACTCGTAATAGGCCGCATCATACATACAACAGTATGCTCGATGGCGCTTGATTGCTGGCTACGTGTTCTTCTAGAGTATCTGACGACATGGATCATCACTCACCACTTGCCGCTCTTGCCCTTCTTCTTGTTCTTGCCCTTGTCAGCGCCGCCCTTCTTCTCCTGAGCAGCTGGTGTGCCCTTGTCTTCTGCTACTACGCCTCCCTGTGTGAGACCTTCCATCTTCTTCTTTCCTTTTCGTCCCTTGGGCCGATAGTAGCTCCTGTCACGCATTGGGAGCCATCTCTCAGGGTCCATCTTCTTGCCCTCGACATATTCCTTTGGCATCCTCGCCTTGCGTAACCTCTTGGCCTTGGATGGAGCTACATTGGTCGGCGCCTGGCTGCGTTTCCGTGATTCCACTGCGAGGTTGACCGAAGTGAGGTTTCCGAGGGGAACACCTGTTTTTTCGAGTTCAGCAGCGTCAATGTCAGACACTAGACGGTTGGCTTCCGGTAAATATGCGAGAAGGTCTGCCGGTATCGAGGAGGGATCTGTAATGCTGTACGCAGCGACAAGACCAGCAATGGATGCTCGGTCTTCATTGTCCTGATCATACAAGCCCTTGAAGATCTCGCCTGCAGATTTGATGTTATCTGGGTTGTGCGTGTCAAGGAGTGCTGTGCCAGCAGCAACCATGAGAGACTTGGATGGCGCTTCTGTCTTTGACTTGTGCGGTTTCCGCCAGTATTCTGCGGCCTTTGCAAGTTCAGTCTTTGATGCTCCTGGGCGCCCTTGCTGCGCGTATAGAGAGACTAGTGTCGCAATTAGGCCCGGCGCAAAGCGCACGTCAAGATCAGACGCTGAACCACTCTGCTCGAGACGCTTGAAGAAGGATTCCAGAAGGTAGGTCGCAGCGGCGTAGTTGTTCGTGATGACGTATAGTTGTGTTATCGTGAGTATCAGGCCAACGTCATTTGGCCTTTTCTCAAGTAGCGGCAATATCTCTTTCAAAGCAGCTTTCTCAGTGCTTGCGTTTCTAGCGTGTGCCGCTGCATTGAGAACAGCCGCCATGTTGACGGCTGGGGAAAGCGTTGGGGTAGGAGCTGCAGAGATGACCTTTTGGGTCGATTCTGCAACACCTGCTACTTTTTGTGACAGCAGTGAGATGACATATTCATCCTGTCGGAGAATGTTGGACTGGTAGGAGAAGTGTTGATCGGTGACTGGAGGCTGAGGCGACGAGTGGAAGAGGCGATGCGAGAGATAGGGGTTTGAATGTTCTTTTGAGGCAGCAATGCTGTTCACCTGCGCAATGTAGCGGGTCGAGAGTTCTTTGATGCTGGTTCTGTTAGCAATAGTGCAACGGCATTGCTGGGAAGCCTTACTCCGCGAAAGGAATCTTGGTAGCCAGCTCTTCTGCTTCATCAATCTTGCCTAGCTGTATCAAGACGTATACCTGCTGCACAGTGATTGGGAGAAGCTCAGCCTGCTTCTCTTCCTCGCTCATGTCCGAAACCGCATTGCACAGATCCTTTGCGCGCTTTAAGCAGACTTGTGCCTGCCCAAATTCGTTGCGTGAGATGCTTCCGCATGCAGCGTTAAATGCTGTCTCGAAAACCTCTAGGTCCTCGCGCGTGGGCTGTTTCTTCTGTGCCAGCTCGCCCTGCCCTGTCCATTCCAATTGTGCGTCTACGGCCCCGGAGTTGATTCGGATATCGTATTCCTCGCCTTCGACGTTCTGGTCTGCGAGCTCCTTGTAGATCCTTGTGGCCTGAGCAAAGTTCTCCGAGCGATATGCCTGGATTCCATTAGCCACGTATACGCATTCCCGAATGTCTGGCACGTACCGCTTGAGCGAGCATATGCTTCATCCCACGGCCGCCATTTGGCGATGCAGCCTGTGCCACTTCTACAGCCTTGGCCGCATTGCCTGTCTTATACAACGCATATGCATATTCGAATTGCGCCTTCTTCTGGAGTTCTGGCGCGGCTTCAAACACGTGCAAGGCGTCTTCGTATCGGTCCAGGTGCACGAGTGCTACGGCCTTGGTGTGTTGCGCCGCTTGGTCGCTCTTTGACTTTTTCAGAGCCGCATTGGTGGCTTTCAGCACTTCGTCGTGGTCTTCAATCGTGGTTTGTGCAAGCAGCGTAGCGAGATCTTTGGTCGAGGCGGCCATTTTCAATTCGCGCTTTACTAGATCATCCGTCGAGGAATTCCGCCGAGACCTTGGGCGGATTGAAAAGCGCTGGCGGGGCGAATGCGGAGGTCTTGGTGAAGGCACGCGGGGATCGGAGGTGGGATGGTGCAAGCAAGCTCGCCTAGTCCTGATAGTCTGGGCCGTAGGGCTGAAGGCTGACTGGCACCGTCGTCTCTCCTAGATCGTCTTTTGTTTTAGAACAGTCATGTATGAAACTGCAGCATTTGTTATACTTTGATTTCATTTTGAATCTAGAAACAACAGCATACCGAACCCATCTCAAGAAAGCAGTTGGTTTTTGTACAGTAATCTACATTAACACCGTCTTGCGCCCCATGCCTCATCTAGCACAGCGGTATATTGCCCCAAGCCAAACCCACCCGATGCATGTGAAAATACACAGATAATAGCCCCCAGTACCGGCCTATGCTTCTGGTCACGAAAAGAAGATAGCCTTCATCCCAAACGCCCACGCTATGCAGAAAATCAATTCACGTCCTCAAACTCGTCCTCTTCGCTCTCATCTCCCCCGTTTGACGCAGCCGGAGTAATCACTGCTGGGGTTGCGGCAGCCGAGGGCGTGGGAGCAGCCGACGATTCCAACTTGACGCGCTTCGCATCCGGAAGAGCACTCGGCGTACCGACATCAACGTCTTCAAACTCGTCCTCGTCGTCGTCTTCGTCGTCGTCTTCCTCTTCCTGTTCCTTCCTGCGACGCTCGGCCTCGATTTGCGCAAAGACCGCATCGAGGTTTTGGTTGGTGGCAATCGGGTCCCCGCCTTCTATCTTGATTGCGGGTGTGTCTACTCCGTTGTCTTCTTGCTTGACGGCCGCAGCGTTTCCAGCAGCATCCTTGATCACAGTAGACTGAGTGTGCCATGAAGGCAGCTGGTTTTGCATGGAAATCTTCTCCTGGCGAGCCTTCTCTGCCATCCGCTGCTTCTCGTTCTGCTCGGCACTTGATCCAATCTGTACGCTGATCTTCTCTGGACCCGTGTCAATGCCCTTGACAGCAGTCGGTCGTGAGACGGTCGTCTCAATGACCTCAACCTGGGTGCCTGGATCGACGTTCCTGTCGCGGGGTAGCTCAATCCTCTCGCTAATGATATCTGCCGGCTCCATGGCTGGAAGACTGCCCATGCTCTCAATCTCCTTCATGGTCTCAATGAGCGGACCAAACAGCTTGTTGAACTTGGCGGGAGTATCGTCGATATCGTCTGCTTGGGCGTCTGGATCGATCTCGTCTAGTCGGAACCCGCATCTTGCGCAAATGAAACCACTGTCGTCCGGCCCAGGGTTGTCATCGGGGTGGTCCAGTGCCTGCATCGTGGTATATGTCGATTTACAGCGCAAGCACTTGAACTCGGGCTTCTCGGTCGTGGGCTTTGCGTCTCTCTTGATGCCCTCGTCAATCTTGTAGATCTTGTACTTGATCGAGTCGACCGCATGGCGCCAGTCGATGTAGAAGAACTCTCTGCTGGATGCCTTGTTCGCGCCCTGGCGCATGACATGTTGCGTATAGCTAAGCATGTCAGCGGAGGCTAGCAGCAGAGTCAAGACAACCTACGATGAACACAAGCCTGCCTCTCTCAGCTTACCCGCAATCTTACTCACGTGCTTCGAGTTTTTGCCTGCATCCAGGATGATCGTCATGTCAGCCACGGGCAGCGCGCCATGGTAGCAGAGGGCGTCCATGATCACAATGTGTTCGGTCTCGTAGAACATGCGAACTACGGTCCGCAGCAACTGTTTCACTACTTGTACGGGGTCCTTGGCCCTCTTCTCTACAACGTCTTTCATAGCGGCGCCCATGGCTGCGACTGTCGAGAAGCTCCTCAGAGCACTATCGGACGGGCAGGAGAGCAGCGGTGGGCTCAGAGGGCCTTTGTTCGAATGCGCCGGATCCAGGCGCAGACGGTGTGCTTTGACGGGTACAGCCCAGTACGTATCAGAAGCGCCAGCTGTCTTTCTACTTTGTGCGATGACTGCTCGCGTGCAAGTCGACGTGACAGTGGGTGGGTGGATGAGGAGAGTGCAGGTCTGGAGGGCGTAGGCAGCACGTACAAATGGGCATGAAGCTAGCGCGGCGCGGGCGGTGAGGCGCATCTGCCACGCCAAGCCTGGAGCTTCAAGAAAATGGGACGCTGCACCCCCACAATTTACCTCGACCCGTAGCAGCAGCCCTTTCCAAATTCACTACTATTCTATGACCAGCTGCTCCGTATTTGGGGGCAAGCTTTTGAGGAGTTTCCTGCGACAATGTCCGACAACGGAGGAGCCCAGGATTCGTCGAATCGCGACAACGGCGACAAGAAGCGCAAATGGGCAGACCGCGATCGCAGGAATGCTGCAAGAGGAGGTGGACGCCACCAGCATGGAAGCCGTCCGAATAAGAAAAGGAATATGGGGCGTAAGGAACATAAGTGAGCGGCTTTCTGCCTTTCCAGTGTGCGTGTCTAACTAAGCAAGCTCTTCCCAATTAGATCGACGGGACCGCAATGCCGAACAGCAGGCCAAGTATAAAGAACAGGACAAGAGCGGCGAGAATGAGCGCCCGGCTTTACCGGCAGCCTTTCCCGCCGAAGAGGTCGAGGCGGAGGAGCGCAGACCGAAGCGCAAAGTCGCAGTCATGATTGGTTATTCAGGCACTGGCTACAAGGGCATGCAAATCGACTACAAGCAAAAGACAATTGAAGGCGACCTCTTCAATGCATTCGTCGCGGCCGGCGCAATCTCCAAAGCGAACGCATCCGACCCCAAGAAGTCTTCTCTCGTGCGCTGCGCCCGCACCGATAAGGGTGTGCACGCCGCCGGAAACGTCGTATCGCTGAAGTTGATCATTGAGGACGAGGATATTGTCGACAAGATCAACAGCCACCTGCCCGAACAGATCAGGGTCTGGGGCATCCAGCGAACAATTGGATCTTTCAGCTGCTACCAAGCCTGCGACTCCAGATGGTACGAGTATCTGATTCCAACGCACTCATTCCTACCACCGCACCCTTCAAGTTACATAGGCAAGAAACTGGAAGAGTATGCGGAGAAGGAAAACGACCTGGAGGGATACCGCGAGAGGCAGGCTGAAGTCGCAAACTTTTGGCCCGAGGTGGAGGAAAAGCATATAAAGCCGATTCTGGAGTCATTAGATGACTCAATACGGCCGCTCGTCCTAGAGGCGCTATACAACGTTGACGCTGTCGATGCGCCGCCCGGCCAAGACCGCATAATCGATGTCTCGATTGAAAGGGAAGCGAAGGTTGCAAACACCGAAGCCGCTGAAGAGACAGCGAAGCCAGATGATGGTGAGGTCAATATGAGCGAAACGCCCGCAGACGAGGTCAAGGATACCATCGATGCGATACAGCAAAACGAACCTGGTATCACACTCGACAGCTCCGCCGACGGCTCTCGTCCCCTACCCGAAGGCGTCGTGAACCAGCCGGTCCTCGAGGAAGCCATCAAGACGCTCAAAAAGACGTACATTGACGTAAAGAAGGCGTATCGCATCTCGCCCGAGCGACAAGCCCGCGTGCAAGCCGCACTCGACAAGTACCTCGGAACGCACAAATACCACAACTACACGGTGCACAAGAAGTTCAACGACAAGTCCGCCCAGCGCTACATCAAGAGCTTCAAAGTCGCGCCCAAGCCCATCATCATCAACGACACCGAGTGGCTCAGTCTCAAAGTCCACGGCCAGAGCTTCATGATGCACCAGATCCGCAAGATGGTCGGCATGGCTGCTCTCACGGTGCGTTGCGGCACCGATCCCGCCATCATGGACAAGAGCTTCGGCAACGAAGTCGTGCGTATCCCCAAGGCACCGGGCCTCGGCCTCCTCCTCGAGCGCCCCGTCTTCGACTCGTACAACGCAAAGTCAGCCAAGCAGCACGGCCGCGACCCCATTGACTTTGAGCGCTACAACGACAAGATCGAGGCGTTCAAGGAGCGCGAGATTTATCAGCATATTTTCCGTGAGGAGGCCCAGGGAAACCAGTAAGTTGCAACCTCTCGACTACCATCTTCGAGGACCACTATTAACAAAAGGTGTTTTTTTTTAGATTCCACACTTTCTTCACCCACTTGGATAACTACAAGGACCCCCAGTTCCTCTACCTGACATCTGGCGGTATCCAAGCGACAAAGAGGAAGCGCGAAGACAAATCCGCACAGCAAAAATTCGAAGAGGACTCGGAGGATGAGAATGCGAGTGGTGGAGAAGGCTAAGTTAGTTCATTTCACGACCGAAAAAAAAGACCCCCCTGGTGTTTCGGGGTCTGAAAGTACAAAACAATTTTGCATCTTAGCATTGTTGATACGATACCCAACGCACGCGGTTGGTCTACATGCATACGATGGGACGAGTCATGTCTGTTGACAAGAAAAGAAAGAGAGATAAAAAGAATCGAGCCTTGGTAGATTGACAAGGCACATGCTTAACATTCTGCAACCGCTCAGCATCACACAACACAACATAATAACACTCGTCGTGATGCAATCAAAAAAAGAGGTTCCGTTCAAAAAGGAACAAGATCACTCGCTCCCTAGCAGTATACACGCACATGTAGAAAGCCTCTAGGTCCTAGAATTACAATTCCCTTGATTCGCTGCACCACAGAGGCCCCCACGCCTCGTATGTCCGAACCCATAAATTTCATAAAACAGTCATTTATGCTGTCCTGGCGACAGGCTTCTTCTCACCGCCCATGTCGTGCTCGGTGTAGTAGAAGTTCTCCTCGGGAATGCGGCCCCTCAGGAACTCGGGCTCAGAGCCACGGACGTAGATGTCCTCGAATAGGACCTTGCCAGTGGGCTCAGGGGGAGCCATGCTCTCCGCCTCGGCGACCTCAGCATCAACGTCGGTGCGGGCCTGCTTGTCGATCGCCTTGAGCTCATCCTCAGAGGTGACGCCCCAGTCGAGGAGCTTCTGCTTGAGGCCGGCAATGGGATCGTTTGTGCTGCGCATGCGCTGGATTTCCTCACGAGTCTGTTGTCAATTGTCAGCGTTTGAACTTGCATCAGATCCTCAATCAACTTACGCGGTATGTTGTTCCAGGGTCGGACATGGAGTGTCCTCCGTAACGGTAGGTAACGTATTCGTAGACGAGAGGACCCTTGCCAGCAGCGGCATACTCCTTTCCGTACTTGACGGCAGCCTTGACGGCAAGGACATCCATGCCGTTAATCTTCAGACCAGGGATGTACTGACCACGCTTGTAGTAGTCGGTGAGGGCAGACGAGCGGTTAGCGGCAGTACCCATACCGTACTTGTTGTCTATGCTTGGTTAGTAGACTCGACATTTAGTCATGTGGTGTTTTACGCACTCTCGCAGCCGAAGATGACGGGCAGGTTCCAGAGCTTGGCCATGTTGAAAGCCTCGAAAACTTGACCCTGGTTGGAGGCACCGTCTCCGTAAAGGGCCAGGGTGACGTTCTTCTTGTTGGTGTACTGGCATGCGAAAGCGATACCAGCGCCAACAGGGACCTGGGCACCGACGATACCGTTTCCACCGTAGAAACCGGGGGCGAACATGTGCATGGATCCACCCTTTCCGTACGCAATACCCTCCCTCCTGCCGAGCAGTTCACCGATAATGGACTTGACGGTCGCGCCGCGCATCAGGGCGAAGCCGTGGCAGCGGTAAGCGGTGATGAGATGGTCGGCGCGTTCAATGGCGTGTTCGATACCGACGGCAACCGCCTCTTGACCGGTAGACAGATGGCAGAAACCCCGAATCTTCTTCTCCTTGTAGAGCCTGTCGGCGGCCATTTCCATGCGTCTGGTGGCCGCGTTAGAAGCTGAGCATATGTGGGCACATTGAAACTCGGAGTTTTCATACCGGACAGCGACCATGTCGTAGTACATCTGCTTCAGCTCCTTCTTGGTGACGTCCATTGTGTATGGTGGCGGGTCGAGTTCGTATGTCTCAAAGGCCTCGTCCGAGAGGCGGATCTCGAAGGGCTTGTCATCCTCCTGCAGACCGTCAGTCACCCATTGGATCCGCCCGGCCTCTCAATTGGCCGTCTGCGAGCGTTTCTTACCGCAGGCACATTCGCCGGGTCGGTATGCGATGAAGCGGCGTCCGTGGTGACGAACCTGAAGGCGGGGCGCGCAACCGGAGCGACGACATTGCGCCTCAAGGGCGACGCAATGCTCCGCCTAATTGTCCTGGACAGCATTGTGGGAGGCGACGAGGATGTGGGAGGGGTGAGGTCGGGGGTTGACTGCGGTGGTGGTGATGGTTCGAAAAGTTGCTCAGCTCCGCCCAGCTCGGGGATCCGCTTTCGCGCTAAGCGATTAGGCTCCGCCCGACGCCAAATCTCACCACGTCCCGATCTTCTCCGACTCCGCGCTGCATCTGCCTCAACATCTATTTTGGACCCTTACGTGCATTCAATGTGCCGTATATGCCTGCAGTCTTTTACTTGCCGGCTCTATATTCTCTGCGCATTATCAATGCGTGGTTGACTGGCTGCGACAATGCACTCCAGGTAGACAGCACGTGGATATTGCGGCCCCCATGGACGCCAAAAGCAAAGGGTCCAGTACGCCATCCGAAGAAAAGGCCGTCCGGCACAATACTTTCAGGGACGACAAAGCAGCTTTGGAACAGAGCCAGAAAATCCTCCGCTAGAGACCAAGACATGAACTTTCCGAGTGCGGATTTCAAGGGTTACTCTGGACATTCATGTGGCGGGGCCGATCTCCGGTTTCCTCGCGTGTTCCCCAAGACTTACAGGAACAACCGCTTACTCAATGGCATTCTGATTCATCTCTCCTACATGGATCCATCGCTTCAAATCGCGTCAAGCCGCTTAAGGAGAATTCAGCATTTGAAATATGAAACTTATCTCCAACAGATGTGACCAAATGGATTCCTCTGCCCCAACAGAATATCCTCCCAACGGGAGGGGCTTCGTTCCTAATCATCTCAGCGTATGACCTAACAAAAGCAATCACGTTGGCCTGTCAGAACACTTCCATCTGCAATGCTGACAAAATTCTTGTCAAGTGTTATTCACAGGCAAGTGATTGGCGACTCATGAATCGCAGTCGCAACTGCAAGGACTGACATATCATTTTGAGCAATGACAGTTACTAATACATATTTACACCGGCATCTCGTGCCATGAACTATGCTGTAGGAGGATCAATGTGTTGCGCCTGGCTCGCGAAAAATTCCTTCTGTGCCAGACACCTCTCGCTCGTGCACTTGGGACACCTCAGCGTCATCTGAGGGCTGCAAGCCTGGCCGCTCTGCAAATGTGTCTTTGCAATATCTGCCAGTGCCTCAATGAAGACACGGTTGTCGTTCAGGCTGTCCACGCGCTTGACGCCCTCGTGGCCTTCGGCATCCTCGCCAATAACCTCCTTGTCGAGCTCATACAGTGTCTCGATGTGGTCGCTGGTGAATGCAATGGGAACAAGCAGCAAGTCCTTCTGTCCCTTCTTCATGTACTCCTTGACCGTATCCGAAGTCTGCGCGCCGAGCCATGGCTGTGGACCGACTTGCGACTGCCATACGAGGCGGTATTTGTACTTCATACCAAGGCGCTGCATGACGGCGTAGACAGTGGCTGCAACCTCAGAGGGGTATGGATCGCCGCGGTTCACCACAGTCATGGGCAGACTGTGCGCCGAGAAGAGAATGACAACGCCGTCCCTGCGCTCAGGCGGGTATTCGGCAAGCTTCTTCTCGATGAGCTGAGCGAATGCTTCGACGAGACCTGGGTGGGCAGGCCATCGATCAATCACACTCCACTTGATTGCGCCCTCGGGCTCAACTTCTTGGCCAGTCTCTCCACCGGTGCGCTTGCCTTCTAACCTTGTCCTCCACTTCCAGAGCTCGTTGAGCGAAGAACCAGTTGTAGAACACGAGTATTGTGGGTATTGCGTGAAGGCTACAGCGCGGCCACCCTTGCCACCACCAAATCCATCAGCAAGCAGCTGCTTGTATGTGTCTTCAGTGAGGGGATTGGCGTAGCGAAAAGCGACGTAGGGCTTGTGCGGCGCTGTCTCGGGCGAGGTCTTGTCGAGAATCTTGCACATCTCTGCAGCTTGGTGTTCAGACCATTTCCTGATGGGCGATCCTCCGCCAATTTCTGCATACTGCTTTTGGATCTTTGGTGTTCTTCTCCGAGCAATGTACGGTCCAATGTAATTTTGGAGGGGTCCAAGGGGGATCAGATCTTTGTCGGCCTGTCTCTGTCAGTCAATGATCGATGGCGCGTGTGAGTGGAAACTGTACAAACAACATGCTGAGGAAACCATGGACCTCATCCGTAGTTGATGGCCCACCCATGTTCATGAACACCATGGCGGTAGGCCCCTTTGATCCGGGCTTAACCGGCGATGGGGCAACCGTAGCATTGCCTCTCCTCCATTGCGCGCTGTAGGATGAGAGGACGGAGGTGGCGGGTGTGATGGAGGTGGCACGCTTTGCAGCGCGAGAACAAGATATCCGCAGAGCCATTGTGGGGTTTGCGACGAGAAAGAAGGCGTCTCGAAGCGTTTTACTCGAAAGTGTCAGCACAAGGCCAGACAACGAAAGTGAATAACGTCGGAACCTAAAGCGTAGGTGGAGCTTCGACCAATGGCGCCTGTCCCGTTGGCAGTGATGACGATCGAGGCTGAGGATCGGATGCTCGGAGATGCCCCACTGTGGCTCAGTGTCACGTGCAAGCGTGTTGGAGCTAAGACGCGTGCCTACGGTTGCCTTGGTCTTGTCCCGCCGCGGCAACGTCCAGGCGACAATTGCACGCCTTTGTTCCTACTGCACACCGAAAGTAGTTATAAGTCAGCCAATTCAGCACAGAGTTCTTGAAACTGCCACAAGTCGCCCTAGCTGTCATTGAATCCAACTTCTGTATCATGGCGGACCCGCAAGACCACCGCCCAGGCGAAGAGGAAGACGAGGAAGAAGAGGAGGAAATCGACGATGCCAGCTACAAAACCATCAAAGATGCCGTTCTCTTCGCCATCGATGTTAGTCCTAGCATGCTCGAAAAACCACCAAAGTCAGAGGACAAGAAAGCCGAGCGCGACTCACCAACCTCTGCTGCGCTGAAATGCGCCTATCAATTGATGCAGCAGCGCATCATTTCGAATCCAGACGACATGATGGGCATATTGTTGTTTGGAACAGAAAAGACAGACCTCAAAGACGGCGACAGTACTTTCCAACACTGCTATCTGCTGGCCGACCTCGACGTTCCTTCAGCGCAAGATGTCAAGAGGCTAAGAGATATAATCGAGGATGAAGAAGAAGCTGAAAAGATATTGAAGCCAGCAAAAGATGGGGCCAGCATAGCAACAATGCTCTTCTGCGCAAATCAGATCTTCACCATAAAGGCTCCAAACTTCTCATCACGGCGTCTCTTTCTCGTTACCGATAACGACTATCCAGTCAAGGCCAAAGCAGACAAGGAAGCTGCAATCACTCGCGCAAGAGACTTGTACGACTTGGGCTGTACCATCGACCTGTTCCCCATTTCACAGCAGGACCACAGCTTCGATCGGTCACGCTTTTACGATGACCTCGTCTATCCGACATCACCATCAGATCCAGACGCACCAGTTGCTATACCCTCTACCACGAAAGTCGCAAAAAGCGGCGAGGGCATTTCACTTCTCAAGCAACTCATCTCCTCGATCAACTCGAAAGCCACACCCCGGCGTGCTCTCTTCTCATTGCCATTGGAACTAGGTCCCGACTTACGAATTGGTGTCAAGGGATACATTATGATCAAACGCCAGGAGCACGTCAAATCATGCTATGTCTGGGTTGGCGGAGAAAAGCCACAGATCGTCACTTCTTCAACCACACACATGGCCGACGATACCGCCCGCACTGTCGAAAAGACGGAGCTGCGGAAAGCCTACAAGTTTGGCGGGGACGCAATACTATTCACGCCTGAAGAGATTACCAAGATACGGCAATGTTTCGGTGACCCCATCATCCGCATCATTGGTTTCAAGCCTCTCTCCAGCGTACCCATCTGGGCCAACACCAACAAATCCACCTTCATCTACCCCTCTGAAGCCGACTTTATCGGCTCCACGCGCGTCTTCTCAGCGCTCCAACAAAAACTCCTCAAGTCCAAGAAGATGGGCCTAGCATGGTTCATTCCCCGGCGCAACGCCGCGCCCACGCTCGCCGCCCTGATTCCAGGCGAGGAGAAAACTACCCCAGACGGCGAACAAGCCATGCCGCCCGGTCTCTGGCTGGTCCCGCTTCCCTTCGCCGACGACCTACGCCAGTTCCCGCCACAGCCCGAAGCACCCCTCACAACCACGGACGCGCTAACCGACAAAATGCGTCTCATAATCGAGCAGCTGCAGCTCCCCAAGGGCATCTACGATGCCTCCAAATACCCCAATCCCAATCTGCAATGGTTCTACCGCATCCTGCAGGCGCTCGCCCTCGAAGAAGAACTGCCCGACCACCCAGATGACAAAACCATTCCGCGCTTCCGCCAGATCGACAAGCGCTGCGGCGAGTACATTGAAGCCTACGGCCGCGAATTCCAAGATGCATATGCCCAGCAATACAAGTCTGCGCTTGCGCACCGCGCAAAGCCCCCCGCGAAAAAACGCATTGCCGCTGATCCAGACGACAAGAAACCCGCTCCCAAACGCGTCAAGAAAGAAGCAAAAGTCAAAGACGAAGATGCGAGTGACAATGAAGACGGGGTCACGGATCTGCAAATGGCCAACCTGAATAATAGCGGCCAGATTAGCAAGCAGACTGTTGCAGCGCTGAAACAGTGGCTCGCTGCGCGGGGCCTGAGTGGCGTGGGCAAGAAAGCCGAGTTGCTGGAACGAGTGCAGGAGTATCTTGATGGGAAGGGGTTGTAGTGTGTATTTCTTTTTGGCCTGTATGGTCTCGTTTTCGGTAATGAGTATGCGAGGCGTTGAGGCGTGGAGAGTCGAATGTATGTAGGTAGGTAGGTAGGTAGGTAGGTAGGTAGGTAGGTAGGTAGGTAGGTAGGTAGGTATGTGTCTATGTATTTTCTGGGGCCTTCTCAGATGCGAGATTAGAGATTCCCGCCTATCTTCTTCTTCTTCATCTGTGTACGCATGCACGTAAGTAAGTAGAGTTTCTTGCTTCTGCTCCGACTGAGAACTGGTCTTTCATTGATGCTACAGCATGACGAATGGCCAACGGTATCGTGAAACACATAGACACTTGTCAAGTCTTTCTTATTTCCTTTTCTGCTCAGCCATGCATTTGATATGTCTGCCTATTCCTCACATTTTCCTCGTTGAAACAGCAAGTTCATTATGACATTAGCAATGAGGGAAGAACTTGATATGTTGCTTCTAAATCCATCTCTAGGATGACCTAGAGACACAATACAATACCTTGATATTTCGTCTATGTAGAGTACAACAAGTGCTATGTATGCTAAATTCAAAATCCCAACATGCATTTTTTGGACAAAGGAAAAGAACGATTATGAAGGATGTATATGGTTGCCTCTTGTGCTGTATCCCCCGCCCCGCGCGGTTCGAGTATTCTTGTTTTGTTCTTCTTCTTGTTTGCTTGCCATGTCGTCCGCGGCACGACGACTGGCCTGTTGACCAGAGGATAGGGATTGACTTAATCTTCTTCTCGGCCCAGTCCTTGTTTTCTGTGAAGACGCTTCCGAAAGACCATAATATACTGTTGTAATTTGTATGCCGATCGGGGGGATGGCGCAGTGGTGGAGCGCCTGGAAAATTTTCTGCTGTCTCACGTCAGCAAAGATCGAAGGTTCGAATCCTTCTCCCCTCACAACCATATTTATGGTCCACCCACATGAGAGAGTTACTCATTAAACTACCTATTCGACTGAGAGAGTTACTCGTTAAAACTTGAGAGGAAGACTCATTTAAAGTGAAAGATCTGAGAGAGTTACTCACTAAAAAACTACTAGGCTACGAGCCTCACCTTCATTTAGATAACCCCCTACATTGTACCTACTCAATTTGTACCTAGATTAAATTCTAGCCTACGTAGTTACTTGCAGGCCTTAAGCCTGCACGTCTTATATAGCCCTTTGGGCTGAGAAAGGACGTTAAACTACAATAATAATAATAATAATAATAATTGTATGCCGATCGTGAATACCCGAGTGCAGCAACGATGGCACTGCGGTGAAGGAGAAGAAAGGCTCATCATGTACAGTGAATAAATGTATGTACGGCGAAGAAAAAAGAAACCCGGGAACAGGAATGAGCAGGCTGTGGCATCACTCCGCAGGAGGAGCCACAACGGAAAATGTATGTGTGTCCATGTCGTATGAGATCCATCGGTTGTACTGTAGTGAAGCAAGTTAGTAGGCAATCGTACCAGTCACCAACAAAAAACCGACCTTTGCAAGTGTATAGCCCAGCCTCAACACCCTGTTGATACGATTCTTGACTGTGCTTGCCAGCTCGAGGTATCGCTCCTCCTCGTCCAGCTCCCTGTCAAACCACTTCTTGGGAAAGTAGTCTTCTACCCAGACGAGTCCCCTGACGAGATAATCTTCGGGAAGCGGGAGCTCGTCTTTGCGTTCGTCGGCTGCCGGGAACAAGTTTGCAGCGAGCAGGGCGTTGATGTCTGCAGTCGTGTTCTGAGAAGGTGTTTGCATGTGGTTTTCTTCGATTTTTAAGAGTGCGTTTAGGTAGGCGGCCAGGTCGGCCCAGGGAATGTCGTTGTTGAGCGTGGGGACGTATGTGCTGGAAGTGAAGGAAGCGAGCGACGAAAGGAAACAAAGCGTGATGTGCACGTGAGGAAGCACGTTCTTGTCGCCGAGACGACGGAGAGCAAGAGCAAACGTATCGTTGAAGAGAAGTTTAGCGTTCTTAAAGGTCCGTCGCGAGGCAAGCTGGGTGAGGTGCTCGTTGATCTCGCCTGGTGCGACGGTAGGCTGAAGGGGATCCTGCTGGTCGACTGTGGACGCTGTGCGTGGCATGTCTTCGATAGTGGTGGAAGCCGAGTTGTCTGTTTTGGCTGAGAGCTCAATGAGGAAAGCTTGCCGCAAGGCATTGCTGTCAGTTCCATAATTGAAGAAGCCGGCAATGTTCGTAACAGCAATGTATACGCCCTGGTCCTTCCACTTTGCGGCCACTCGACCAATGTGATTGTCGAGGTTGTCTAGGAACTCAGCCTTGGCCCCCAAGAACTCGTCTGATGGCTCCTCCTCCTTTGCCGAAGATCCCGAAAACTGGAGGCCATGTGATTTAATAAAGCTGGAATCAATCGGGAGGGCGTGGGTAAAGCTGGCGGTACTGCGACCGAGGATAGGATCCAAAAGCGTCAGGATTGACTCACGTGCGTTTCCAAACGGCCGAACGCACGTCAAAGACCGAGAATAGTAATACATCTGCAGGAGAGCGTTAGGACGCGCCAGAATTGCCAGATGATGGTATAATCGTCCCACAGTCGGGTTCTTGTCTGCTGCTTTTGTGTACCAAGATCGCGCGACGCCAGCCCAAGTGTCGCGGTCACGGACGTCCTCATCCTCGATTGCCATGCGGTACCTCCCAAGATCACCCAAACACTCGATCCAGGTGTCTTCAAAGGCGGGGACAGTCTCGTACAGCAAATCCATCATCTGGTACGCCAAATAGATGAAGGCCAGCATGTAATCAATACTATCAGGAAGACGTCTCCGCAGTAGCTCCAAAAATGAGTGTATGCCATGCTTCCACATACGGGCCGGCATGGAATACTTGATAGCCAAACGACGCAGAGCTGGCGAGGCAGAAGGATGCTGGCTAGCTAAAAAGAAGTCATGATGCTCATGTAAGAGCGTACGATGCAGGGCAATCAATGCCTGCCAGTGGTCAGGTGGCAGCTTTGTATTAGGGTCCTGTATTGCAGCCACCTGGGCGCGGTCAACATGTATACACTTAGTTTCGACCATGGTGAGCCCAGCGTAGATGCTCTTGACTTCAGATGCAAGTTGCTCTTGTGAAATAGGACGACTGTCAGGTTGCATTAACAAGTCAGGATAACGCGGGTCATGGCGCTGGAGCTCAATGATGCCTGGTTGGCGAGGAGCATTGCGGGGTTGGGGGGCGCTTCGTTGTTGTACGTGAGCCGGGGATTTAGATTGTGGAGACTGGAAGTTAATGCTTTTGGTAGCTTCGGCCGACCACTCGCTTGATGGCTCGGGCGTAGAGTGGTAAGGAGATGAGGCGCCTTTGGTATCTTGCTTTGGGTCGAAGAGCCGAGGATCTTGTGACTTTGGCCTTGTCCTATCCCCAGGAACGGTGTATGGAATTTTTCTTGAATAATCCGAGTCAGCCACCTCGCCATGAGTTTGGGCTTTCCCCCTCCTTCCAACCGCCTCTTGGTCTGCTGGCCGTTTTTTTCCCAATGGAGGCGAATTTGTACCAAGTGCTTTTCCCGAGTCTATGGTGAGGTTTCCAATGTCAAGGGCAGACCGGTCGCCGGCGGTTGCGTTGGACGAATGATCACATGGCCTGTATTTTGCAGCCAGTTCCCGGATTTTCCTGCGCGCATGCTGCAAGTGCAGCCCCTCAAAGTCGGAGGAATGTTCGGCCTTGCCGTGTTGGTATAATTGCTCAAAGGTTTGGAATACACGGCCCTCATGCTCTGGATACGGGCAACGATGCACACTAGTGGCAGCCAGTTCGGCCTTTCCTTTCTGGGTCCTCAGCGCCTTGGCGAACTGGGACTGGATGTAATCGCCTGTGTTGTCCATTCTGTAGCGATGTGCCTCAGGTGTAGTCGCCCGGTTGATGCTGTTTTCGTCTGCGTATTTGACGCGTATCAAGCGATCTCGAGCGGTGTGATATGATTGGTGGTCTTGGATACGACACCCACATAACCCAAGCGTCTGTATGTGCGCACTCGAGATGAAGTTGAGCCGAATACTCACCCAGTCCAGCTATCGCACTTTGCACGGAGCTGTATGCTGCTGAATTTGCGCAGTTTGCACACAGAGACGCTGCCAAGCGGGGAGCTGGTGGGGGCCAAAAGCAGGTTGCGGGGCCGTGGTTGAAAGAAACCGGTGAGGGCCGATGGCGACGTTTCCGGCGACAGCACAGCGACCTCGCGCGCGATGAGATGAGCGCCCTGAAGATAGCAAAAACGTATTGTTTACGGCGCGAGGAGCTGTTGTTCTTGTTGTTGTTGTTGTCGCATTGTTGTGAGTGTGTGAGTGTGTTGGCCTTTAGTAGGTGAGCACATACATATACATGCGGCTCAAGTGGCCGCCCACCAGGCAGCAGGCAAAAAAAGGCAACCACGGACCCACATTTCACTTGCATGCCAATTCCGGATTTCTCCCGCACCACCACAATTGCACATGCATCTTACTCAAGTCCTCCAGCGTCTCAGCCCTCTGTCAGGCAATGTGGTGGGCATCTGCCTGTTTGTGAGCTCGGCGACTTTTCGCTCAACCCACCCGTACGCAGGTCGCTGTACCAAGCTCGACAATTCTACTACCACGACGAGGCTTTCATCCCATAGCCCCAGAGCACCCCAAAGCTGAATCTATTGACCAAGAACCACTTGTTTCTCGCTCTGACTCCAGCCGCGATCCCTCAAGCTCGACCAAGGCCAACCACCAGAGACTCCTTTGGAAAGCCACAGCAACAAACGCTGCTGGAGTTTCAAATTCTACAAACATGTAAAAATGATAGGCCAGACCATCTCACAGGATTTGCTAACACTGGAACAGGGAGGCTGCCTGAGGACAAAAGGCAGACATATGAGCAGTCTTCTCCTATTGGAACAGCTGGAGACCGGCATGGTACTATGCGCGCGTCAAGTGTGGCACAGAAGCAAATACCCACCACCTCATCATAAGAAATCGAACAGTCTCTAACTGTATTCGGCCTAGTACTGTTCGATTTCTTTCGATGAGGAGGTGTACCTTATTTCCCCACCCATGCCACGTAACGCAATCGTCATTGCAACCGCACGCTGTGCTTCATTGAAATGTCCATATTCCAATCAGAGTCATAGGTCCTCCAATGCTCTCGCCAAAGCACTGAGAGACTGTGCCTGGAGAATGTACACGTGGTGAGATGCGAGATAAAGGCATGCACACTAGTCACACGAGTTTGGCTCAAACCAGAAAAGAGCAGAACACTTCATCATTCTAGTGTCACCAGTCAGACAACTACTCATCCGCATGCGGATGCAGCAAACAACACATCCTCTAGACAGGCTTCGCGGCTGCCCAAACTTCGTATCGAAGAGCCATTTGCTGCGGCAAGGGCGGTTTCTTCGGCCTCGCGAAATAATCTTCCGGGCAAATCCAAAGTAATATCAAGAGCGCTTTCAGCCTTTACGGTCCTTCTATGGCGGACTTCAGCCCAATCTCTGGGGCTAGTAATTGAGACAGGGCAGGCATTAGTCCATCTACCGAACTATACAATTACGCCTCAGCCTATGTACGATTGTGCTACCAATCAGAAATTGGCCGGTCCGGGCTAGTAGATCACAAATTGGCGTATTCACTACAACGATACTGTACCTTGAACTTGGGCAGTATTATGGTACTATTACATCATGCTAGTTGGTATCCTGGCCGAGGACAGAAGATTATAGCATCACTACCTTATGGTTCTCTAAGGCATCGCTACCAGTTTTAGATTTTCAACTGACGTATCTCAGCTCTCAGGACTATTCTTGACAAACTCAACGTTGCGAATATCACGTCGGAGTACCCTGTCCTCCATGCGATCCTAAAGGATTGAAACCCCCAATATGTACAATTTCCAGAAGCAGAACACCGGCGTCACACCATTCTAACATGTATTCATCATCATTTCCAAATATTCTTCCGGCCTCGTTGGTCCGGCGGGAAAAGTAGTAAGAGATAACTTGGCGTTGTCGCAGGCGTAACTAGGGTTTAGTGATCTTCGTCTACTATGAGCGGCCTCCCTCTGGCGGCTCAAAAAAACGCTGAAATAGCTAACTCGTTACAGCTAGCGAGAGATGGATTACTTTTGAGCAGGTGGTGCTTCGGGCAACACAAGGTTTCAGCTGGAGTCAGATGCTGGAGTCACGCTTGTCAGAAGCTCGCAAGTCTCGATGAAAGAAGCAGTTTTTCATGTCAAGCCATCCAGTTGCCTCTACTGTTGCTTTGTCGTCATGGAATGTGCCATGGTGGTACAGGAAGGGTGCGGGGCTGTATGCCAACGCAGCCTGATTTCCAGCCACTCGAACAAGGCCACCGCGGAACTCGCCCTGTACTCCGAGATTCTGACGAACTCTACGAGTCACCAAGCTTTTGGAACGGCGTCTAGATGACGAATTTCATCACACGACCTGGAGTAATACTCGTTGAGGTAATTTCTAGGGCAACAACCACTAGGCTTATCGCAGGCAATAGGTTGGAATGCGAGCCTCTCTCCGCCGATTTAAACTTTCTAGTAGCGCTAAATACACATACGGTAGGGCTGACCAATGCGGTTCCGCAAGGGCAAGACCTAGAGGACGCCTCACATGTCAAGCGATCATCTGGCCGGGAAACATGAGCTGTGAGTGCAGCCATCATGTATGATGCAAAACAAGCAATTCTCGACTCAGCTCTGGGTTTGAATGTGGAAGAGACATACTTACGCCTGGTAGTGTGATTAGACAAGGCACACCCATTGCATGTCTGAGATCATTACATGCCTCCGATAAGCGCTGTTGTGACAGCTGCATATCTCCGGGATGACTAGGCTTCAGCAAATCACTGCCGCAGTGACAATAAGGCTGAGTTTTCACCAGATTGTCACCCACATTCCTAATCCCAATCAACAGCCTTATTGTGACGGCGCAGCATATACTGAATTGTATAGACAGACTCGTCGTAGTCTATTGGCAGGCTAAGATCGATCTAGGCGTCCAGTCCTCTCCGTTGGCTGGGAGCCACATACCAGGGCTGAAAATTAGTGCCCCTCAACCCCAAGGACCAACCATGTGGACCAAGTATGCTTTCAGGACCCCTCACTGCCTTGTTTCGGCAACATCGCCTTTATTCGACCGGCCTCTCGCGCCCATGGTATTCTGACCCCCTCCCTCCCAGCTTGCCTCCACCACTCGATCACCTTGAGCGACAGACACATATCACCACACCGTCAGCCTAGACACAGTAAGAATGCGAAGGATCTGGAACAAAAACAAACGGTCAACTGCATATGCAGTATCATGCGCCGAGGCTGCCTAGCTGCCTTCTCCTCATTCCTAACCCGTGTCTTTCGTCATGCGCCAAAAGCACGCAATCCGCAATACATTCAATCACCGATCCACGCTATTTTATCACGCGACGTGGGAGGCGTCGACACTGTTCCGTTTGCGTGAACCTGATCTTCTTATCTGCATGAATCGTGGGACTCGTCGCAACCGAACCTCTTTCAGCCCTATTCCTGCCCCTCCCATTATCTCATGATGCAGAAAGAAAAAGAGAAGCACATACCGTCACTGTTCCCGTCGGTTACACTGCATAATGGCTTACGCATGGACCTTCCGGGGCCAAGATGCTAGAAAAACACGCGTCTAATCCCGGCTTTGGAAGATGATTTACCCGTCCTTGGGTGGTCGTTCCCGTAAGCCGGGAATATCAAGGTGGGGTATATGTTGTATGTATGCGGGAGGTACAAATGTAGGTGTTACAGTATGCATCCGATGGAAACCTATCGGTACATTTGCAGTTTCGGGTCCCAGCCACCCAGTGCCAGCGCTAGGTTACTTACTTCTGCAGCGTTGAGAAAGCGCCGATACTTACACGTGCTATAGGAACTTGGACCATGTCCATATGTCAGTATGTAGGTGTATGTATGCGCTGTACGCTTTTTGACCGCAATTTCACACAGCAATTCAGAAGGAATGCGTCCATCACCTTTGTTTTCCCTCTTGACATCGACTCTACAATTACTTTTTCCGCCCACGTAGGCTGGGACCAAGTCCATCGCCATACATACTAATCGGTGTGCAAATCAAACACGTATTATGTAGCAACCACATCGGCTGCGCGGAGAAACCTCTCCGAATCCTACACAGACACTATACCAATAGCAGTTCCCGATTCTTTATGCCGATACCACAAGCGTCTCAGCCTATTCCCATATATGTCCCTCAGGCTCACACATCACAAAGCAAGGGTTTGCACAGTCACAGTTATACTAACAGCAAGGCAGAAAAAACCCCCGCCATAATCAGGCAACAACGTGGGCCTCCATTTCGGTCTCTTACTAAAAAAGAACCCCTGTTTTATATGCAAGGCCACCTGCGGCTCTGTACGGTTTCCATAACCCCCCTGCATCTCCCAATCACACTTCCATCACCAACCCACCTATGCGCATTTTGGGGGCCAAAATAGAGGTACGTAAGACGATGCACACTGGTGGCGTTTTTTTTTGATTTCTTGGGAGGCCCCCACAGCGGGAGTGCACGCGAGGCTGGGAGGTGGGTCCGTTCGCACGGGATCTTTTTATTGTGTTTGTCCGGGATTGGATGGAAGGGGTGTGTGTGGGTGGGTGGGTGGATAAGCGGTAAGCGGTAAGTCAGTGTAAGCAGAGAGTAGTTCGCAGATTTGCGAACCAGATTTGCCTGGTTGCCTGAAGTTTGAAAAGTATCCCGGAAGCACACTCAATGGCGAGAATAATTGGTGCCCCCCTTTCTCTCTCTCTCTCTCTCTCTCTCTCTCGCGGCTCCATGGCTCGCTTACACACGGGGCGTTTGTCGCGTACGATACGCCCTGCTGTCTGTGCACATATTCAACAAGTCGCATCTTTGTCCTCGATGGGATGTTGTTGGATTTGGGGTTTCAGCCCCAAGTACGTGATGGTGTGGTATGTAGTCATGATGGCTCAGCCGCCCCACCTCCCCCAATCATCTGACTATTTTCCTCCCCCATACGCGTGCGCGCGGGTCATTACTTTAAACCCGTGAGTGCGTGTGTGCGCATATATTCTGCATGTCTCATTCGGAGCGCCCGTGAGTGCAGAAAACGGGGCTACCGTTTGCTGCATCAGGGGATATATAAAGTCCCCGAGCTGGTGGCGGAGGCGTATAGTAGGCATCAGAACACAAGAACCCCCCCCCCCTTTTTTCCCCTTCTTTCGAGAGAAGTGCGGAGGGTGGCCTGGAAAAGGTAAAGCTGGAACCTTAAAAAAAAGGGGGGGGAAGGACGAGGCTGATGAGGATCATGATGATGATGAGGCCTGGATATTGGCCCTCCGCTCCCGTACAAGCTGAAAACGGCAGTTTGTATACGAATACTCACTCATTCGATCTTTCTGTGTGAATTGGGGGAAGGGGTGGGGGGTTATGGTTTAGCCTACAAAAAAAAAGAAGCGGCTTGCTGGGTAACTAGTTACTTCACAGCGATATCCATATCCATCCATGCAAACCTATGCCTTGAATACCCGCAATCGCAAGCCACCATCTCCATCTCCATCTCCATGTCCAAGTACAACCGCCGACTTTACCGGACGTCCTAACCTGTATTCCGCCGGAACGGGGGAAAACGCCCATTTTTCTTTTTCTTTTTCGGATCGTCGCTAGACCCCCCGTACTTACTTACATGTGCTTACGTACCACTACTTACCCACTAACTTTTCGGCCAAGTACGTATGCACGTCATAAGTAAGTAGCCCAGGCGGTGAGCACTAGCCCCGGGGCGAGTATCTCGTAAGTAGTTCCAATATTCCATACTGTAGTAGAATCCTAGTCCTGGTTCTGGCCCCGGCATAGCCCGCTCGCCTATCGCATCAAAGTAATGTATGTACAGTAGTCCTGCAGGCACCGTCTCGCGGGGGCGGCTAGCGTGGTGCCTGTTTACCTTCGTTCACCGGACGGTGGCGGGCGGGGGGGCGGGGGGGGGGGGGCGGCGCGGCACGGCATAAAGGGAAGGCTTGCCGCGGGAGGTATACTTATGTCTGTGTGTTGGGTGTATGAGTCGTTAGTTGGTTACTGTAGTTGGTTGGATGTGTGTATATGTGCCTTTTCAGCTTCTTCTTGACTCGTAGGAGAGAGAAAGAAAAAAGGCGCGGACATGTTATACGCACTCTCCGATTTGAGAGCTTGGGGAAAGGGAAGAATTGGGAGATGGTGTGCTGATGGTGGTGCGTAAAAGTCATTACTTGATTTTCCAATTATTTCTCTGGATATGATGGAGGTTTGCTCGGCTGGGGGAGTAAGGCAAAGGATGAGGAATTTAAGGGGTTAGAGGTCTTCCCCTCATTTTCCCATTGTTCCTTTCTTTTTTTTTGCTCTCTATTTGATCTTGGGATCAAGATTGAGTGTCCTTCCTCCCGCTTGTTGCCCCTTGCGATCAACTTTCGCCCGTGGCTTTCTTGGAGAGAGCGAGGCTGACAAAGGCGCAGTATATATATAGGCCCACTTCCTTGGTTCTGATCTCATTGCCCAGTCTCAGTTTCTTGGATCACATTTAGCTGCGGCGCTGGCTCTGGCGCTGGCTCTGGCTCTGTCTCTCGTGCTGACCACCTTAACGTTATCCTCAGCAAATAGTAAACATCACAGTAAAGCTGCAGCAATCACACAGCCTTGCTTTACGCGTTCCTCCAAAAACAGCATCTTCGCCACGCTTCTGCAGCTGCAGCAAAACAGCCACACGGCGCTGACGACGATGCGAGTGGCTGTGCTGCTCACATTCTCACACTAGCGGTCGCAAAGGTAACGATAAATGGCGTGGCTTGGATTCCTGAAAAAGACCCGAGTACAGGATCCTTGTTTGTGCGTGGTGTTCTGACAAGTCTCCTGATTTTCTTTCTTCTCTTCTAAATGGACAAGGAGACTGGCTAGGTCTGTGATTATGGCGGATGCAGGTTGAAGCCGTACATGAGCAGAGATGATCAACGGGAAATTTGCGCAGTGGAATGATGCTGGAGGAAATAACACTAGAACAGCTAGTTTTAGACGGTGTCGAGACAAGTGCTGATGCGGATGAAGATTATTCTTAGTAGATATTCCATCCGACTCGCCAGCCATGGTGGTTTTCTTTTGGGGATCTTGCAAGATTTGGAATGTTCTTCTCAAATAGGCAAGAGAGGTGAGTTTCGGAGGAGTTACTCTATTCGGGATATCATCATCTGTATTCGCTGTAGGTAGGTCTCGGAAAAGAATTAAGCAATGACGGATAAGTAACGCATATTGGATGCGCAACGCTCTGCAGGAGACCTATAATTTCGGATACCTGAAAAACCAGCACATGCAAATTCGCATGGACAGCTCCAAATTTTTTTTTTGCAAAAGTTGAAAGATGTGCATGTAGTATTAGAGGACTGCAAAAGAGGGGGGATCGCACGAGTGGATGATGACATAATCAGAACTCGCCCAGCCGAGGTGAACATGCCGTTCAACGTCCGAGATTGCAAGCTTGTCCGACACTAAGGCAAGCATGGCAGCGCAGAAAAAAAAAGGGCCGACAAGGCGACTGAAAGCAATCACGATTCGCAGGCCAAATGGTACTATAATCAACGGCCCGTCCGGAACGTGTCACGTCGTTAGCGCGCAAGGCAGGAAATGGGCACTGTAACAAGGACTTTGCCCAACTGTTCGGAGGGGAGTCATTTCTGCACCAGGACCAGTCTGTATAGTACAGACGCTCTTTTGTCCAACACGTCGCCCCGCATGCCCTTATCCGCGCTCAGCGAGCAGCAGCAAGCCTTCATCTCCAGCCGCGCCAGAGTGTGGGAAGTCCGGCGATTTTGCCAGGTGTTGCCGTCTGTCGCCCAATACGTGCGCGGCGCAGACTCGCACTTGATAAGCAGCAGCAGCAGCAGCACGCCACTGAGACCGCATCAGAGGTTCTCTGCTAATGAGCCCGATGGCGCCCTGGCCGCCTTGCTGCGCTGCCTGGTGCACCGAACGGGCGCCGACTTGGCCATGGTCAGCTTATTGGACGACCACACTCAGTATTTTGTGTCTGGCGCCAGCCGGACTAACATGCATGATGTAAAAGTTACACTAGGTGAGTGTGGCCGACCCGAGGGCTGTTCTCGCGAGAAGACGCGCTATTTGTAATCAAGCGACTCACCCGAGACAGACTCGACCAAATGGTATGGCTGCGAGTCAGTGTCCCACCATGGCGGTTTGTGCGAACGCACCATTACGTTGCAGAACCGGCCGGGCAACATGGCCATGTATGAAGAGCTCGACATGGCAAAGGTAGAGAGAACCAAGAACCTCACGTTTGTGCAGGGCGATGTCGCCAAGTTCCGGTACTATGCGGGCGTCCCGCTAAACCCATACCACGGCCCAAACATTGGCACCCTCTTCATCTTTAGCGAAGAGCCGTCGGAACAGGGGCTCTGTGCCACAGACCGTGCCTACATGTTCGAGACAGCCTCGCACATTACAAAGTATCTTGAGCAGGCCGTCGAGGCGCTCGAGGGCAAGCGAGTGCTGACATTCAACAAGAGTGTCGCCTCGTTGCTCGACGCCGAAGCATGCACTCGAGTAGCCACTGACACAGCAAATGGACTGCCTCTTGCAAATTCCCATCACAAAGAGCTCATGGTGTCAAACTTGTATACTGAGCCCATCTTGCGCCTGTACCGCCTGGCCGCCACTCTCCTCCATGATACCTTTGACTTTGACGGCGTCAGGATCCAAGAAGTAGACCCGTCTGGAAGCCATGTCAACCACAATCCCGATTGGAATGGATCCAAGGTGTTGGCCCAGCACATGGAGCCCATGGAGCAAGAGCCTGGAGATCCATCGCCGGCGTTGACAGAGAGGCTACTGGAAATGTTCCCGCAAGGCTGCATCATGCAAAAGCTGGAAGACTCGGACGACATTGTTGCTGCCACCAGCACGGGGCGGGTGGTTTTTGTCGTCGACGCCCTCCTAGCCACTGAGCTACCCAAGATCTTGCCAAAGGCCCAACAGATCATCATCATGCCCTTGTGGGACACGCATCGCGAGCGTAACATTGGAGTGGTGCTTGGCTTTGCTAACAACCAGTCTCGAATCTACCTGAGTTCGACAGATCTCCTGTCCATTTCCGTCTTCTGCACCACGCTTATGACGCAGGTCCGCCGGCTGGAAGTGCAGGCCATGGATAGGATAAAGGCTGATTTCCTGGGCTCCATGTCACATGAAATGCGGACTCCGCTGCACGGGATCCTGTCTGCGTTGGAACTCCTTGCCGACACGCCGTATAGCACTGATCAGCGCGATCTGCTCGAGACAGCACGGTACAGCGGCGTCTTGTTGCTCGATACGATTGAGCGCGTGTTGCATTTCAGCAAGATCAGCTCCACAACGCGGGTGCTGGACGAAACGCGCTCCACTGGATCCAGTGTGCGGACTACGCAGCAGTCGAGTCCGCTGTGTCCGCCAATAGGTGCTACGCCGCACAAGCGGCAAACATCCAAGATGATTGATGTCTGCGAAGACGTTCTACAGGGCGAGGCGCGGAGGCTGCGGCTCAAAGAGTCGATGCAGTCTCAGCTTTCTAGCCATGGCCAGCGCACACACAGCCGGCCGTCGTCGCCTACGCCATCTGCATTTTCGGCTGGACCGAATCGCCATCCTGTTGTATTGTTCGATACCAATACTGCTTTGTCTTGTACGCTCGTGGCTCTGGCTAGCTTTCGGGCGGTTTTCACACACTTGCTAGTAAGAAACATCTGGTGTAGCGCGTGGTATATGCTGACGCCCGCAGAACAATGCTGTCAAGTTTAGTTTCCCGACTGGATGTGTCCGCGTGTCCTTGGACGTGGGCGAAACTTCATGCACCCTTGTCTTTAGCGACGCGGGGAAAGGAATTAGTCCGAATTTCCTTAGATACTCCATCTTCGACGCGTTTTCCCAGGAGGATCCGCTCGTCGAGGGCACCGGACTCGGGCTTTCTATTGTCAAGCGCACGGTTAGTGCACTTGGTGGTCATCTGAAGGTCGACTCCAACGAGTCGCGTGGCTCGACTTTTACTACCACTTTTCCTTCAAATCGGGTCGTGTTTGATCCAGGCCATATTGTCGAGCTTGGGGCTAGCAGTTTACCCCGATTGCAGATGAGCCTATTTGCACCGAGTAGGTGGGACAAGGAAGATGGACTGCGAGGTCGCCGATGCGCCGAAATGTTGTCGGAGTCGCTGATGCGGGGATTGAGCCGGTGGTTCCGACCTACCGTGACGCCCTGGGGGTCTGTCAGTACGGATGTGCGGCTGCTGGTGGTGTTGGAGGAAGACGTGGCGGATGCCAGAAGGAGATTTGGCGGAGCATTTGACTACACCAAGTGTCTGGTGCTTTGTCCGGATTTTCACACCAGTCTCGGCACACTGGAAAATATGGCAACGATTGTAGGCCCTGTCACCTTCTCCAGCCTTCAGAACGCCTTGTCGTGCTTATTTCCTGACTGGGTTACAACCCCCGACAGTCATCATGACGATGATCAGCTGGGTGTGTCGGTGGAAGAAGCAGGCGAGGCTATGCCCGGCAGAGGAAGACGCAAGGAAAAGGCAAATGGGATAGGGCTGGTGGATGGATTGGCCCAGGCGACATCCCGGCTTGCCATTGAGCAGGTGTTTGAGGAGAAGGGCACCATGGACGCTCTGTTGTCCGAGGCGATATCCACCGACAAACTCAAGCACTCGTTGGACGGCACGGTGACTGGTACAGCCCCAGCCAACAACGTGGGCAATGGGGAGCCAATGAAGCATCAGCCCGAAACAAGGCCTCCCATGCTCCCCAGAATCACCATGAAAGACCTGAAGCTGCTGCTCGTCGACGACAATCCCGTCAACCTCAAGGTGCTCAACATGTACGCACGGAAATGCAGCAGCACAGCAGCAACGTCGGTGGACGGCGGGCAGAAGGCGATTGATGCGTTCAGAGAAGCCTTGTCTGCTGGCGACAACAACAAAAGCCATGAACAGCAGCGGTTCGACCTCATCTTCCTGGACCTGTCGATGCCCGAGGTGTCTGGGTTCGACGTGGCGAGGCAGATACGGGAGATTGAGGCACGGAGTACCTGTCAAGCGCGCGTATACATCTGCGCGCTGACGGGCCTGTCGAGCGACAAGGACCGCAATGCTGCGTACGCGTCAGGCGTGGACCAGTATCTCGTCAAGCCGGCGCGACTCAAGGACCTGCAGTGGGTGGTGGGAAGATGGCGAGATAGTTTAGCGCGTGAATGAAAGCGTCGCGACCACGTCGACGACGACGACGACGTTCATCATGGCGGGGTTCTGACGCTATACGCCGAGCAGCATGATAAGACGGCCCCGAAACAGGAGCCGGCTGCCTGTCTTGTTGGCGACCAACCAAGCGTGCTGGACAGCTGACAATTAATAATGTCGCCCAAAATCGTGTCCGAAAGTGGAGGGAGGATTGGTCAGCCTCATGCGGCTTGGACGCATGCTAGATAGGCTTTCGGCAGGTGGACGCGGCCGCCGCCGCGATCTGATTCGCGAAGACGCCAACGTCATGACGATTGTATGATTTGAGGCGGGCGAATCCTCCCCCTACATGTACATGCCCCCGCCTCGCCCAACGCTAGCTGGCGGAATGTCGCTGACAACCCGTCGAGCGCAAAGCAACTCTCTGCCTCCCCTCGTGGCCCCATCACCGTCTTGTCGGCGCGGGCTGTGTACGTGAGTGAGCGAGAGGCGTTCTATTCTTGGTAAGCTGAAGCCGCGCGCAATGTCCGAAGCCGAACATGACTACGGGCGCACCCAGTTACTTACTTGTCATGACGCTACCGTCTCGCGGAGCGCTGGCTAGCCCTCAATGGACACGGCACTAACAGAAGAAGCAGTCGAGTTACAGCAATGCGCACGCCGTCGTGAGCAAAACACCACCCCTCACCCCCCCGGATCCCCACCATCTGCGATAACGACCCCAGCGTCTGCCCCAGCACAGGGTGACGACAAGACCCGCCCCAACATGGCCACCACTACAGACGCAGTCTTCGCCGAGGACGTCGATATTGAGCGCGAGATCCAAGTCCGTGCCAGAGGCTCCAGGAGGTCGCCAAAGTCAGGGGCAGCGTCGCCAGGCCCGGACAGCGACAACGACCACGAAGACGCGCCGCTCCTGAATGGCGCCGCCGACGATTATGGGAGCAACCACGGCGACGGCGACGCAGCCGAAGAGGATGCCTGGGCTGGAGACGCCGACTTCCGAGGCCTTCCCTGGTGGAAGCGCCCTTCGGTAGGCCCATGACGACCCCCCATACCACAACGTCGACGATGGCTGACAGGCACAGATCTACTGGCTCCTCCCCCCGTTTCTGCTCTTCACCACAGCCTTTGGCGGCATCATCGTGCCCAAGATCAACCTCATCATGGATCTCGTCTGCGAGGACTACTACGCCGCGCTGGCAGCCGACCCCATATCGTCGCCCATGGACCCCGGCCAAGATCGATGCCAGAACGACGCCGTTTCCTCGCGCTCCTCGCTCTTCCTCCTCTACGCCAGCCTGTGCTCGGGCATGCTGTCAGCCATTGTCAGCCCCAAGATTGGCGCGCTGTCAGATCGATACGGACGCAAGAAGTTTATGATTGCCAACACGTGCGGCACGCTGCTTGGCGAGATCATTACGATTCTCGCTGCAAAGTTCCCCGAGACTGTGCACGTCAACTGGATCCTCGTTGGCTACTGTCTTGAGGGAATTTCCGGTTCTTTCATTGTCGGCATGGCCTGCGCGCATTCGTATGCTTCCGACGTGGTCTCGCCCCAGCGGCGAAATGTAGCCTTTTCATACTTTCACGCCTGTCTGTTTGGCGGCATTGCCATCGGACCCGTGCTTGCGGGCTACATTATTGATGCGCGGGAAAAGTACGTGGGCAAGACGGAAGCTGTGCTTCTCATCTTCTACATGGCCTTGGGCGCCCACTTCTTCTTCATTGTGTTCCTTGCCTTTTTTGTTCCAGAGTCGCTCAGCAAAGCACGCCAGGACGCGGCGCGCGAAAAGTACTCGGAAGAGCTGGACCGACAGGACCCGTCGTCGGATTGGATCAACCAGCTGCGCTCCGTCAATCTCTTTGGCCCACTCAAGGTTCTCTGGCCCACGGGTCCCGGCTCCTCGTCTGCCGTGCGCTGGAACCTGGCTCTCCTGGCTGCCACCGACACCATCATGTTTGGCGTCGCCATGGGTTCCATGAGCGTCGTGCTGGTCTACACGCGGCGCCAATTCGACTGGCACGAGCTCGAGTCTGGCCGCTTCACCACAATCGCAAACAGCTGTCGTGTCTTCGCTCTGCTCGTCATCCTGCCGCTTCTCACACGCATTTTCCGCGGCAAAAACGGCGCGGCTCGTACGCGCAGCTCGGGCTCTGATTTATTCGATCTCTCCATCATCCGCCTTGCCATCTTCTTCGACATGATGGGATATCTGGGATACGCCGTTGTACGCCGAGGCGAGCTTTTTGCTCTTTCTGGTGCTATTGCTTCCGTCGGTGGTATAGGGTCGCCTACACTTGGGGCGGCTTTGACAAAACACGTACCGCAGGATCAGGTTGGCCAGTTACTCGGCGCCACGGGCTTGCTGCACGCTGTTGCACGCGTTCTCGGCCCAACCATTTTCAATGGCATATACAGCGCCACGGTCGCGAGCTACAGACAGACGGTCTTTGTGTGTTTAGCTGCCACGTTTGGCCTGGCGTTTTTGTGCAGTTGGTTCATTCGTCCGCATGGTACGTTATACCAACATTTCATTTTGATGATTAATGAATACTAACGTGTTTGCAGTCCATATCAACGACGAGAGCAAGTATACAAGACTGGCGCAAGATGAGCGCGATGAGTAAGAAAATTTTGTCGAATTATTGCTGTCTTCATGCTTTGCTAGACCTAGTAGAATGGTTGATTTGGATGCAGAAATGCCCGCTTTTGACACCGTTTTCGCAACTTTTTGATTTTGGTTTGGGAGTTGATTGAATGGAGGATACATATGGTGGTGGGGGGGCAACATATACCAGGTACCGACACATACACGGATGGGGTGATTTTTTTTCTGGCTTTGCATTATCGATGCATGCGCTGTACGCGTAGACCTTTTGCTGCTGTTGCTTGCTGTTTTTATTTTCTGGGATCTTGCAATAATATGTAGTCAGCTGAGAGTACACACACTCTCTCCAAACTCTGCCGTGTACTCAAGAAAACGTTACTATTACTTCACTGCAAGATTTTTGGTCGACTTAGTTGAATTCCGTGCAATACTAACACATGTCACACCACCACCATGACTCCATTTACCTACCTGTCCCTATTTAAGGTTTCCCAAGTATGTGTATACAAACTTTAACATCACTCCACTATTAGCAATCAATCAACCTTACTGTACCTGCACCTGCACCTGCACCTCGCACCCTACCCAGTCCCATCTCATGTCATCTCACCCCTCAGCGATAAGTAAGTATCAGCGTTTCACCCCGCATACACAACGCCAATACACTCCACACCAGTCGTCGTATCTAATGCAGAATCTAGGGAAATCCATCGCAATTTAAGCTTCCCCAGCTGTAGAGAACAGCTATTTTACTAGATTAATATATTACCTGTACCCCCCGAATGCAGGGCGCGGACATGGCACATGGGGGCTTACCTAACGCGGCGGCGCTGCCCCTCGGCCCGCTGACGGGGGGGAGAGGAAGCTAGTGTAAAGTTGCTTCATTCGCTGCATGTAAGTACGTCAGCTTCCACGTTGCATCTTCTCGTGCCAATTGGCTGCAGCCCTTTCTTTAACATACATACGTACGTCGGGGCAAATCCCGCCATTGTGCCCACAACGGTTGTGTGTTATTTTATTTTGGCTTTACTTTAGACTATACGAATACTACTAGGACAGGATTCCTCGCGTTTCCGTCCTTCACTCGCTCGCTCGCTCGCTCAATGTCACGGGCTTTCCGGTAACGGCTGCTTTTTTTTGGGGAGTCCTTGCGGCTCTCTGTCTCTCTCGCTCTGACGCTCTTACTTTGATTTACCATTCACCACACGAAACACGGAAATATGTCAAGAGAGAACCGCGCGTTTGATACCGAGGCGTTTGGGGCTGGGTATGGCTTTGAGTCGTTTCCGACGAGGGCGGTGGAAATGCCGCCGACGTGGGTGCTGGGCGTAGGCTTGGGCTTCTTGCTGTGTGCGCTGGGGTTCTGGGTAAGTCTGGTACAAGCACACATACGTACATGTACCTGTACACGTGCGCATGCATGTGTGTGTGTGTGTAGGATCAGGGTCTATAATGCAAACTTGCGACTGACATTTCCTCGACAATAGGCCTACGTAGCGCTGACTCTGGTTGCGCCTGTACCGCGCCCCCCTCGCCGCTCGGAGAAGCAATACATTACGATTCTGCCCGATGGCGCGCGAAGCGGTCCCCAGGAATTGCCGTGTTGGCTGGACAAATGGGCCGCAGAGAAGGAGGCGGCTAAGCAACGCGCGGCAAAAGAGCCAGGGAGCAAGGTGGTGGTGCCGCCGCAGATGCCAATTGAAGAGGCAGAGCTCTTCATCAGCGTCGTGGTGCCCGCGTACAACGAAGAAGACCGGCTGGAAGGCATGCTCGAGGAAGCCGTCGAATACCTGCAATCCAAGTACGGCGACGCGCACGCGGGGGAGAAGGGCGGCACGAGCGAAAAGGGGTGGGAGATTCTGATTGTGAATGATGGCAGTTCGGACAAGACGGTGGACAAGGCGCTGGATTTTGCAAAAGAGCACCAGCTCAGTCTGCATCCCAAGGCGAAGCCCGGCCCATGGTCGACGGACAAGACACCGCATTCAACGCATATCCCCCACGGCAGCATCCGCGTCATCAGCCTGGAGCAGAACAGAGGCAAAGGCGGCGCCGTGACCCACGGCATGCGGCACGTCCGTGGGCGCTACATTGTCTTCGCCGACGCCGACGGCGCCAGCCGCTTCTCGGACCTCGGAGCTCTCGTCCAAGGCTGCCAGAGCATCGAAGACAAGCACGGCCGCGGCGTGGCCATCGGGTCTCGCGCGCACCTGGTCGGCAGCGCCGCCGTCGTCCAGCGATCGCGCCTCCGAAACTTCCTCATGCACTCGTTCCACCTCCTCCTCCGCATCATGACCCCGCCCGCCACCGCACGCATCAAAGATACCCAGTGCGGCTTCAAACTCTTCTCCCGCCCATCCCTCCCCTACATCGTCCCCTACATGCACTCCGAAGGCTGGATCTTCGACGTCGAAATGCTCATGCTGGCTGAAAGCGCGCACATCGCTATGATCGAGGTCGCTATTGGCTGGAAGGAAGTCATGGGTAGCAAACTCAATGTCGTATGGGATAGCCTTGGTATGGCTTGGGGTCTCGCCCTGCTGAGGGCCTGCTGGATAGCCGGCATTTATCGCAGAGATTAGATGTTAGATTTGAGTGAATAGAGGGTGTTTTTTTGTTGTTGTTGTTGTTCATACTTTCATACCTTTGTGGAGTCTGCACTATGTGTGTGTGTGTGTGTGTATGTGGAATACATGTGTTGAGTGAGGTTTTAAACAGAGTATATGTAGGGTGCGGAGCATTCATATATCTGAGATTTAAAACTGCGTATGTAAGTAGACTCCTAACTAACTAGCAAGTAAGGTACTTGGGAGTTGAGGTTTAATACAGCTAAGTAGCTATATGTAAGGAAATACTCTGATCTGTAGAGAATACATCGAGACTAACAAATGTGTATTGATTATACACGTATTTCATACATATTATCTAGACAATCACAGTAGATACACACCACACGGTGTGGAACGACACTTGAATATGCATTCCCCCAATTCATACCTGTTTTTTTTTGTGCAAGAGAAATTCCCACAGTAAAATGTCAACACAGCAGAACTTGTCTCAGACCAAAACGTAAATACATTACCTACTCGAACTGCGCAATCCAGCCATCGCCCACCCTCTCGCCCTTGGCATCCAGCCCACCCCAAAACACCACGCTGTGCCCTGCCTCCACGACATCGGCGCCAAAAAAGGCGCGCGGGCCTGGATGAAGCTTTCCGGTGCCCTCCAACTGCTCGTCGAGCTGCTGGTCCCCCGGCACTTGCACCACGGCTTCGGCCCACGAGAGATGGCCTGTTTCGGCGCCAAAGACTGATCGAACGGCGTCTTTGAGCTTCGCGGGGTGGACGGCTTGTTTGAGTGTTGCAGCGGGTTTGGGGTCTACGTCGCTCGAGGGAAGTTGGAGCGCCCAGGTATCGCTGTATTGTGTTATGTCGCGCGAGTGGCTTGCATCTTCTGGGTCCGTGGTGCTGGGCACATCTGAAGCAGAGTCTGAGGCAGAGGAGGAGTCGCGGGCGCCCAGCACATGCACGAGGTAATTGCGGCCCCAGCCCGTGGTTACGGGGAGTAAAGCGCCGTTGTGGCGGGCTCGCGGACCTGGGGCGAGGGGGTTCGTCGGGAAAGTGGAGGAGATCCATTTCTTTTCTTCGGTGGACGAACTCAGGCTCATGTGGTGTAGCTGGCTGCTCAGCGCGTCGGTACCGGATACCAGCCATAGCTGCCCGTTTGCAAGCGCTGCGTTTGATGTTGCGGCTGGCGCGGTGGGCAGCTGAGTCCAGGAGCGCGCGGCAACGTCGAACTGCCAGAGATCGGATGCGTGGGCGCCTGAGCTGTCGATGCCACCGAATAGGATCAGGTACTGCGCATGTGCAAATAGGTACGCGTTACGACGGGGTCCGGGGCCAGTGGTAATATCATTGCTCTGCGATGACTCAACGATATCCCACGTCTTTCTTTCTGGGCTGAACAGCCACACCGAAGACTTCTCGTCGATGAGTTCCCCGTTTGAATCGCTACCACCATACACTGCGACGTTGCCGTGGAAAGCACACGCTGCATGGTTGGATCTCGCCAGTGGTGTCTTCTTATTCTTAGAGTCGGACAGTGCTGGAATCATGCTGTAGTCCATCTCTGGTTTCCCAGACTTCTCCAGAGTGACGGCATGGACGTCGTTGCTGGCGAGAACATTACCTGCCGTGTCGCCACCGAAGATGTATGCTTTGTTGCCGATTACCGTGACTGTATGGTTGGAGCGGGCCAAGGAGCGTCTGATGGTCAGTTTGAGTGTGTGAGACAGAGTAGTAGGTTACGTACTCTGAAGAGTCGCCTTTGGCTGTAGCTATACGCGTAAACGTTACTTTGAGAGGTAGGGTTGGCTTGGATACAAGGTAAGCTGCGTAACCTGCTTCTGCCGTATGCTCGACGACTTCTGCTGCTACGAATGCGCCTGCTGCTACTTCTGCCATTGTAACTCTAGAGTTCGGTATTGCTTCAGTTTGAGGGTTGGCAGTTCAAAAAGTCAGTCAAGCGTCGATGATGAGAAATAGTGACGAGGCGGAGTGTTGAGAGTAGGCCTAATGCAGGTACGCGATCGATATGACGTCAATGGTAGGTGCGTGTGAACTGGGTTTTGTGGAGTGATATAGCATGCTGGACTAAGCCTGTTGTGTCATGAAGAAACAGTATCTAATTCCATGCTACTCTCATGTTCAACGATGACCTTGGAGCCACACAGGAGTGTCACTACCCAGGGGCTTGGGCATGACATCCCATCCGACATCAAGGTTGAAAATCTTCGCAGCGTATTTGACAGCCCTCAGAGTACCAAAGGCCGTATCTCTCGACTCAAGGTACTCTTCTACATCTTGCGCTTTCTCAAAGTCTTTGCGGTCAAAACCACTCTTACCTTCGTAGCGACCCAAAGACCGTAGGTATTTCATGACGCCAGCCAGCGATACCGCCACTTCATATGTACCTCCTTCGGTGGCGCGTTTGTACAGTGCGGCCATAACACCGGTTGCTAAAAGGTATCCAGCACCGTGATCAAAAGCTTGACATGGCAACACGCGTGTAGGCTCGTCTCCACCGTAGGCTTGAGCTTCTGCAACATTGATACCAGAGCAAGCTTGTACGAGCGAGTCAAATCCACGATTCTTACTCCATGGTCCGGATGGACCATAAGCATTTAGGCTTGCCACGATCAAGTTTGGATTGGTCTTGTGGAGTTCTTCTGCAGATAGTCCTTTCCCCGCAAGGCTTCCAGGACGATAGCTCTGAATGAAGACGTCAGCTGTGGAAAGTAGATCCAACAGCGTCGCTTTGTCTTCCTCCTTCTCGATATCCAGCTGTACCGTGCGCTTCCCGCGGGATAGATCAATGTCGAGGTCTGGAAGAGCTGGCAAAGATGGCGACGTGACCCAGATTACGTCTGTCCCATGTGCGGCTAGTGTCTTACCCGCAACTGGCGCGGCGATTACTCGGATCATCTCAACTACACGAATTCCTTGTAAACATTTGTCTGCCACTGGTGGCATCGAAGGTATGTAGGGGGTGGTGTGAGTGACCTTGTTTATCAGTATCGGAGAATCCGCGATAGCTTCGGCTTGCGGTAGTGCGTCCCATTCCTCAAGAGATCGCACTGCGGCGATGACAGCACCTCTTCGAAAAGCTTCAGTTTCTAATTCGACAGCTTTCCACTTGGCCACCTCTTTTACAACATCGTCCTTGGAGGCATCAGAACCCAATCCTAGGATCTGTAGTGCATTTCGCCGGTGGTTCGGAAAAGAGTCGTGAATCCTGACGTAGCCGTCAGAAGCCTTGTGTAGTCCACCAATGGTGCCCCAGGGTGGGGATGCAGATTCTCCGTTAAGAGTGTAAAGTCGCTCAGATTTGAACTCGACACACGCATGCTCGGCTGGAACAACGACGCGCGGTATGGTGTTGTTGTGCTGAACGGACCAGTAAAGAGCTGCCGCAAGTGCAGATACACCAATGGTTGACTGTGCGAGAACATCGACCTTGAAAGAAGACGGGAAGCATTCAGCATCTAGTGGCAACTCGAGTGATGCCAAAGCAACCTCCGGAAGACCTAATTGTTTCCAGATTCGTGCAGCGGAGTCATACGCGGAGATGTTTGGAGAATCCATGGACAGTGACGCAAACGGAACATGCAAGAAAGTGTTCAGAATGACGGGCAATGATAAATATCCCTTAGACGTCTTGATGATGGAATAGACGTGCAAAAGTCATCAAGAGGTTAAGTTTCCGAAAGACGCCATTCTTGGTATGGCCAAGGAAAAGGCAAACGAGAATGGGATCCGAAAAGGTCATGACTGGAACGGCTCCACACGCAGTCGGAGGCAGAGGAATGCCGAACATTGTTATGTAATCTCCTAGCGTCAGGCCTCCCGCTTTGTACCACCAAGTACACTTCTCCTTCATTCTTTCCATTGCGATTCTTTTTCTTAGCATATGCCGATCACGTAGTACTGACATGTGAATCTCATAATCTAATTGGGCTGGTGTTAGCGTATGTCGGGCAAGTTATTCTGGGATGGAGTGACGTCGCTTCTCAGCCTGATGGGCGAGACACCGAGAAGCCGACAGTCGGGTGTCCGGCTTGGAGCACTTGGCAAATGGTATATAAACTCATTTCAAACATGATTGAATCCGCCACGGAAGAATCAGACTTGCCATGAGTCACATCAAGAACATTGTCGTTTACGGGGCACTTGGTGCTACCTCTCTAGTACGTTGCTCAACTTCACAATCGAAGAAGGATGTCTTACTCACTACTATAGATTTTGTGTAGAATTATATACAATATCTTTTTACATCCTCTGAGACACTATCCTGGACCGAGACTATGGGCTGCCACTCGCCTCGCATGGTCACACTCGTTGCAATCAGGGCAGTACCATCTTAAACTCGACGAACTGCATAAACACTATGGCCCAGTCGTGCGGGTTGCTCCTGATGAGCTGTCTTATATCAATCCCGAGGCCTGGAGAGACATATACGGTAACCGCAACATTGTAAAGAACCGCGTATGGGCCGGGCAAGAGGAAGAACACCATACGATTAGTATTGTCAGTACCGATGAAGCAACGCATTTGCGAAACCGCAGAGCACTTGCCGCCGCATTCACTGAACATGCAATCGCTGAACACGCTACGATACTCGAAGGTCTCGTTGATCTCATGATGCAGAAGTTCAGCGAAGCAACTGCACAAGGCCAAGGGCGCGCGGTGCTCGATCTCAAAGGTTGGTTCAACTGGCTGACCTTTGACATATCGGGCTCTCTCTCCTTTGGAGACTCATTCGGGAGTGTAGCCGACGGCCGTGCACATCCCTGGGTTGAAATCAGCTGCAGTTTTGGAAAAGGCATTGCCCTCATGGCGTCCATCAACTTCTTCAGTCCGCTGAACAAGCTGCTCAAGCTTGCCATGCCGAGAAACGTCATGAAGAAGATGGCATATCACCGAGAGCTAGCTCATGAGAAGTTCATGCAGCGTCTCGCCATGGAGACCAAGGCCAAAGCTCAAGACTATGTAGGCTCAATCATGGCGTACAACGAAGAAAAGGGCGAGGTCAAGATCCCGGAAGATGAGATCGAGGCCAACATGACTTTGCTCATTTTTGCCGGTAGCGAAACCACGAGCACAGCCATGACCGCGGTGATTACGCAGCTTCTGCAGAACCAAGCTGCTCTGAGCAAGGTGGTTGAAGAAGTCCGTGGGAATTTTAGAAATGAGAGCGAGATCACTATTGCGACGGTTGCGAAACTGGATTATCTCTCTGCCGTGATCCAAGAAGGAATTCGCATGGGTCCGCCAGCAGCTGTAGGACTGCCTCGTATCACCCCTCGAGGCGGCGAGAATATCTGCGGCCGATACGTACCAGGCAACGTAAGTCATACTCCCGAGGTTATGCAAGACTGTGTGGGCTGACATGGTGTAGACGTTTGTATCTGTGAATCAGTATCCAGCTTTTCGTTCGACACTCAACTTCACCGACCCTGATAGCTTCGTGCCAGAGCGCTTTCTGCCCAACTCGCCATTTCCCTCTGATCGCCTCGATGCCTTTGAGCCATTCCTGCTGGGCCGACACAAGTGCATTGGGCAGAAGCTTGCGTGGGCAATCATGCGGCTGACGCTTGCGCGCGTCTTCTTTTCATTTAACCTCGAGGCAGCGGAGGGGCCGGTGCATGACTTTGGCGTACAAAAGACATTTATTTTCTGGGAGAAGCGAGTGCTCAAGGTAGAAGTTCGGCAGAGACATTGAAAATGATTTTGGGTGGAAACTTGGGGTTTGGGTGGCTGTGTAGGCGACATTATGGGGATGCACCCTTTTTATAGTCCAGGCGTGCATCTGCACGCATTGCTTGGCCGCAAGTGGTGCGCCCACCAGAAAAAACAAGGCGACCGGCAGTTCATCACACTGTGATCGCATGGGCTGAGATAGAGTATGCGGGGCTTCCATATTTGTGCCCAACCGAAGCAGGTGATTGGTGAGACGCCTTGTCGGGCGGCATGATGTGATGTTAGGCGCATGGTGGCTGAATCCAAGGAATTCGTTCTGTGTTTGCCTTTTTTTTCGCCTGGCTGCCTGCTGCCCGGTGGGCGGCCCATCCTTAAACACGATCGTCATATTTAAAGGACGAACGCTCAGTAGGGTAGTTGTCAGTGCACGCATGAGATGCTTTTTTTGGGCGCACAATACGGACTCTTCATCATATTATAAGTCTAACTTTTTATTTTCTCGGTAGCAACCAGCGTATCAGTGTTATCCCCCCTCCCCGAATAACCATGTCGGAACGCGAGATGCCCGAAGAGACCAAGTACCCGTAAGTCAATCCTTTGCTCTCCCAGCCAGCAGAACTATGCAGCGCCTCCATAGCTCCACTTGCAATAAACAAAGGGACCTTCATTCTTGAATGTCTCCCTAATAATGATTTATTGTCTCCATTCTAATGTCCGACATTGCACACTACAGTCCCCAACTCCACCTGGATAGCATAGGGAACCAGAAGCCAGGGTCAGCATCCTCGCCTATTGCCGATCCGCCAATCACACATCGTCCGCTACTCCCCATGCAGTTAGCGTCACATGCCATCTCCACATTATCCGCTAGTAAGACCCAGACTACGGGCACCATCACGACGACGTCAAGCACAGACCAAGCTACCAGTGGTGGCAAACTTCTTACACCTGCCAGCCTGGCCCGAAAAAACGGGCGCTACGACGCCGGTTTCGATGCGTTACAGGGGGCTGTTCGCGCACGCGCTTTGCAGGATGCAGGCAGAGAGTTGGGCTTCGAGCTCCCTGTTCAGTCCTTCATGCACGACCGGTGGCAACTTGATGGCTGGCTCGCTCAGCAGTCAAAGTAAATGCTTGCTTGCTTCCTGTCACCTTTCATTTGTGCGCGATACATTTGTTTATTTTTTTCTTTCATGTCCCAGGTACAAAGACAACGTTGACGTATCGTTTTTGTAACCAAAATGTGTATGTATGTGGACTTGGGCTGTGGCAAAAACCTACCCACTTATTGTAGACTAGTTTTTATTCCAACCTGTGTAACCATTCTTGAAACAAAGTGCTGGTAATATGTAAGTACCGAATTTTTGTGTAGCAATATTGTGATTTGTTGTCGTCGTTGGGCACACTAAAAAAGGTGAGGAGGAGGAGGAGGAGGGGGGGGGCGTTAGAGAAGAGTGAGAGTGCATAAGCTGAGGAGGATGGAGGGGGCGCTATGTCGCTGATTGGATGTGGTGTGAGGCTCTTTGTCAGCACATGATCAGGCTCTCTCTCTCTCTCTCTCATATTAATGATGTAAACGTCCCTACAGCTCGTGGCGGTGCTGAAAAGGGGTGCAGGTTTAGCTGCTTTGCTGTTATTTTGCCTATTCTGGCTATTCCCGCCATTCACGCCATTCGAACATCCAGCCTGTAACCAAGTGGCTTCGCGTAACTAACTGAAGACGGAAATTCCTAACGTCTTCACATATATGTAGGTAGTAGACAAATCACAGCAGCAGGGCTTCTTCGAGCCAGTAAGCGTCGAGTTTGTTGATTCTGTCCTGCAATCTAAGCGTCTATCACATGACTGATTTATTACGCAGCTCAAGCTGCTGTTAGTCATCTTAGGTACCGGGTAGTCTTTCGGGATGTGTAATTTTCTATGTTTTTATTTATGATAGATTCTTCATTTCAAGTTCATGTTGCCATACAGAGAGAGAAAGAGAGAGATACCCGCTTTCTAGTTTGACAACACGTGCTATGCAAAAGACGGACTACATAGATGATGCGCGGAAGCTGAGAATGCACTTGCAGATGCGGCATGAAGGGAACAGAAGGAAATCTTGTTTCCGTGCGTGGCTGTCACACAGCAGAAAAAGGAAAGTCACCCAGAGCTCGCGATTAAAAATACCTACTTGCGGGACTATAGTGGACAGAGTCATGGTAGTGTTGCTTTTGTGGTGCAGCCAGTTATAGTGGATGCTATATTTACAGGGAACATTATGCGCATGCTGGGTGTCAGATCCGTTGTGATTTGCGGAGCTAGGCTTTGGTGGCGTAAAGGCTCATGGATCACTAAGTAACGATCTTGTGAGATGCGCGCGCTCATGGTCAATGCGCAGAAAGTGTGAATTAACCAGGTGTAACGTATGTGGCAAGCGAGCGCCGCAGGTAAGCGAGCGCCGCACCCCACCAAACCTGCGCACCTCTCCTATCTCAACGAACAATAGCTCAACGTAGCGCTACTCAATTAGCTTTAAATAAAGCAGATATTCAGCTTGCTATTTCTTCTATTAATCTCTATTAAACACAAAGTAATCGTCGCGCTGCTGCTGTC
>NW_007360266.1:1810576-1873096 GCF_000359705.1 Exserohilum turcica Et28A | reverse complement strand
CTCGGCTAAGCTAATGCGCGATCAGCTCGCCAGCCTTGAGAGGGCTAATGAGGCAGCAATAAAGCGTAGGCAGCGTAGAAAAAAGCGGATACAGAAGCGAGGAGTACTTCAAAGGGAGCTGGAGAGGATCTACTCGCTCAGCGCGAGGCTGATCAGCAGATTGCTCATGAAGAGCGTCAGAGAGGAGAGCGATCAGGTGTTAGCCGCCAGGCTTTGGCGCGCTGTAGTAGGTGCAGAGAGACTGGCCATAACTCGCGTACGTGCAAGAAAGATACTCTAGGTACTGCTTAATCTATTATGTTAATATGTAGTAAAACAACTATATTGTGGTGGAACTACAGGCTTATAGAGGTGCGCAGGTTTGGTGGGGTGCGGCGCTCGCTTGCCTGCGGCGCTCGCTTGCCACATACGTTAAGTGAGAGTAGGCGACACAATACATAACATATGAAGAGGCCGCTCGAGTTCACCAAATTCACTGAGAACATACATCAGATTTTACACACCGCAGACATTTACACCAAATTTTACTATCCTCTTGTTGTTTCGGAACCTCGACACTTATACAGCCTTGTAACAAGTATTATTGGTCAATCATGAGTAGCCAAAACACAAGCATACAGACTACGGGCACCTCCAACGGTAGTACTGTGGCGTCCTCACCTGCTACGTAAGTGTTGCTGTTCATATTGCTATTATATTGTTAACAAAATATAGAGAGCCAAGTCACACCGTCCAGCTCTCCGAAGCAGCACTAAGGGAGCATAACGCCAACGACGCCTTGAACGAGCAACATTGGGCTGCAGAGGAAAAAAGGAGGAAGGAGAGACTGCAACAGGCGGCAAAGGAACTTGGTTTCGAACTTGACGCACTTGGTTTCGAGAGGTGAAGATTGGTATGGATTAATGCTGATGTGGTATCGAACGTCTAACGGATTCTTTCTTGGATGGCTCCAACAATACTCTTCAACCCGGCCAGCCTCGTCTCTCTATCCTCCCCCAGGTACAGACTGGCAACGGGCCAGGCGTGTATTCCGCCTTTTTCTTCCCAACTATCCACTTGTTTGCCTGTTTTCTCTAGTAATGCAATTAAATTTCTGGTTTCTGGCCCGAGCACCTCCTCGCTGCCGTATAAAAAGTACCAGCCCTTGTCTGGTGACGCCTCAGCCCATTTGTCAATATCTTTGCAGTTGCCAGGCGAAACCATTGGGTCGTCTGGAGATACTTTGCTTCCAATGTATTGACGGCCGTATAGCGCCAACGAGGAGCTGTTGAGATAATCCGACGCAGTGTTTCTGTTGTTGCGCGACAATATCGTGACCCACGGGCTGATCATGATTGCGAGTCCAGGCTTTTGGTGACGCAGTTCGGGGTGCTCAGACAGATGAAGCAGGAAGCTCAACATCAATGTCGCGCCGGCAGAGTCTCCACCAACAACAATGCGAGTGGAGGACTGGGCCCAGGATAGTACATACTCATAGCCAGCCACTGTCTCGGAGAGCTGAGTGGGATAAGTCGCATCTGGCACAAGCGTGTATTCTAGGGCAAAGAGTGCCGGATTGCGGTACCCAGCGGCTTTGAGTAGCGCCACCCAGGCTAGCAGGAATTCCATGTAAAAGTAACTACTTCCCATGGAGAAACCGCCCCCGTGACAATAGTAGACGATCACATCAGGCTGTTCTTGTTGATTGTGCACAATCCACACGCCTTTGCAGTTTGGCCGCTTGATGTCGACCCACCGGATGGGGCTGGTGACGAATCCGTGCCGCAACATGCGGAACCTCAGGAATGGAAGTGAAACCTGCTTGGAGAAAAACACCCGGCCTAGGAAGGCGGGCATGTTGGCGAATGCATAGCGGACGCAGCGGATCACGAGGTCCTGGAAGGGTGTGGCCTTTCTCACCCAGGGGCTGCGGTGTTCATAGGGGATCAAGAACCGTTCGCGGATGAACTGGTACGGGATGACAAGCACTTTGAGGGCTATCAGAATCAGCACATCTGGGGATCCATAGGCGTTGATACGGACCAAGTGATGGTAGTTGGGGGAGGAGCCATGTCAAAAGGGGTATGAGGCCAATCTGGATGAGCAATTGCGGCGCGAGGAAGACGAGAAAAGCGAGGCAGTCCAGATAGGACACATGGCTCAGTATCATGTTCGCGACGACGGGTAAGGGTGAAGTCAGCCGGCCTCGCTCTCTGTCCGCGCCATGTCGAGGGACAACGGCGATGACGGCGTCAAAGGGTCCAGCTAAGCCACAAGGGCTTAGCGCCTCAGCCACCCCAAACTCAATGCTTCTGCGCTGACCAGGGCACACGTCACGCCACGGCAAAGCCTTGGGCGCGGAATCCGATTTTGCACTCGAGACATGGTGAAGAGCGAATGCCGCAACACGGGCGCCTTGGGGCGGCGGAATCGCAGCACGTGACCGCCGTTAGTGCCTGCGCGCACAGACCAACCGGTCGGTCGCGACTCTCAGAAAACTTGCGCGACTCACTCAGCTGTCACTACGCAAACACGACGCCAGCGACTGCAATCACCCTCGCCTGCTTGCCTGCGCCTGCGCCTCGAAGGACCGTCTTGCCTGCCGCTTCTTCTGCCCCTCCTTTCGTACGCTATTTTAATGGAATAAAGCCCGGTGGCGACGTCAGTCTCAGTTGTTCGCGCGGCAGCCTTAGCCCCAAGTCGCGAGCTTGCAGAACCTCACCATGGCCAACCCCGCAGCAGACCCCAAGGCAGCGCCGCTTGCCGACGAACTCAAAGAGCTTGCTCTGTAAGCAGCGGGCTGCGATGCATGCATGTCTGGCCATTGCTGACTTGTCCAGATCGCTTCCCACGACCGCCTTTCCCAAGAACTTCTTCTGCGCTCTCTGCAACCAGCTGGCCTTCGACTCGTACAAGCTAATCTGCTGCGCCAAATCAGTCTGCTCATCATGTATGCACCCACTGCGGCCTTCGCTTCGCACGACTCGCGCCCGCTGACATTGGCCCAGGTCAAGCAAACCTCCAGTTCCCCACCACATGCCCGTCGTGTGACCACTCGCCGCTCGAGGCACATTCGTGCATCGTGAACAAGTCGCTCCGCAACACGATGCGCGTATGGCTGCAAAAACAGAAGAAGAAGGAAGAGAACAAGGCTGCGACAAAGCCAGCTACCCCGCCTGTCGAGGTGACACCAGCCGCGCCAGAAGTGCAGCCGGTGGGCGAGGGCGCAGAGAAGCCTGTAGACAGCGTTGAGGAACCGTCCAAGGCGGAGAACGGCGTTGCTGAAGAAGTCGCTGGTTCTGCGGAGAACGCGGAAGAAAGTGGACAGCGCGCCGGCTCTGCCTCGGCCCAACCGAACGAGGTAGGTACCCAGTGTCTTTCATTCTGTTCTCGCGTAAGCATGTTGGATTCGTACGATAAAGAAAGAGGAAAAGAAGAGAAGAAGCCGAAGAGACGCCACGTCTCGAAGAATGCAAAACTCGTTGCCATGCGTGCCAATGACCATGAAGTGTCTCTACTCTACTTGTTGCTGTCACTAACCTAGACCAGGACGGCACCTCTCAAGAGACTGGAGCAGAGCGACGCGGGAGCACCGCCTCTCAGAATGTCTCGAAAAGCACCGACCCTGCAGCAGCAGAGAGCTCCACTGAGGAACAGAACAGCATGAATGGGGCCAATGGCATGACAGGCCCCAACCCCATGATGAACAGCATGCAGGGCCAAATGGGCTTTGGCTTTCCCGCTCAAGGTGGCTTTAACAACGGCATGGGCTGGAGTGGCATGCCCAACATGATGGCCAACGGCAGCTGGAACGGCATGGCTCCTATGGGTATGTTACAACACCAAACATGCTAGCCAGCGAGCCAACGCTAACGTCCATCTAGACTTTAATAACATGAACGGCATGGCGAACGGCATGTACGGCAACTTTGGGGGAAACATGGGCATGGGCATGAACGACATGTCTGCCATGAACATGATGCAGTATGGGGGCGGTTTTGGCAATGGTTGGAATGGCATGGGAGGGGGCTATGGAAACTTCAGCGGGCCCAATCAGATGGGTGGCTATAATCAATCTGGAGCATATCCCGAGATGATGAACCAGTTCCCCAAGAATAATTTCCCAAACCAGAACCAGAATCGTTTCCATGCCAATCAAGGGGGAGCACATCCCCAGCGAAACAACAGGAATGGCAGCCAGGGTGGCTTTGGTTCTAGTTTTCAGGGCGCGAATACCCGTCCGGGCAGTCAAAACGTACGTCCTATCCAACAACTCTCTCGCTCACACCCATATAATCGGGTTGGCAACACTTGGAGAAGCCGAACTGACGCCACTTCTTTCACGCAGCGTGACGGCCAGTCGCCTGACGGAAACGCCGCCTCTGCTCCTGAGGCCAAGGCCGAAGGCGAGCAAGACAAGGCATCCGCAGAGTCCACTGAAGAAGGTAAGGAGAGCGGCGACGCCAGTGCGGCCTCGAATGAAGCGCAAAAGAACGAAGCCAGCGCTGGTCTTGATGCAAGTCAGGCTGCTGGCAATGACACTAATGACACAGGGGACGGTCCTAAAGAAGCAGCACAGGATGGCGGGCTGAAGCCGATTCAGACTGTCGATACGGGCAGTGCAGATATGCAGGATTATGAACAGTCAATGATGGGTAATGGCATGCACGCCGGCATGCCATATGTGCCGGGGATGATGAATCAGTTCCCGGCTCAGCACATGAATGCGCCCTTCAACCCGAGCATGAACATGAACATGAACATGGGATACAATGGAAACTACGGTCCTCGTGGCGGATTCAACAATGGCGCGTATGGCGCTGCGACGGTTCTGACTGGCCAACCTCCGGAGCCCATGGGTGTCGGAGTCAAGGGTGCGCCCACCGGACCACGCGCGATGCGAGAAGGCCGGCCCAACACTGGATTCTCAAGCCGTGTCACCAGCGCCCGGTATGCTCCACCACCTCCTCCGCCTAAGAGCGTTGCATCCGCCCAAGAAGCTGCTCCCAGCAGCCCGCAGCGAAGGGTTCGATCGTAAGTCCATGTTTGCATAGACATCAGCATCCGCTTGGCTGACCATTGTATAGAAAATCTCCCCAACGAGATGATAGTATGCGCGTGAAGGAGCGGTCGCCCACTCGCTCTCGATCCAGGTCGCGAGCGAAAGAGGAAGACAGGGAAGAGCATCGTGAGCGATCGCGTTCCGCAGACCGTCACTCTAAACGTGATGACCGTGGTCGATCAGTCACGCCATTAGATGAGGATTACGACAGCCGCAAAGAGCGCAAACACCACCGCTCATCCCGTTACGACGACCGTGAGCAGGAGTATGATGACCGGCACCGCGACGAGAAGAGCAGCCGCGGTGACCGGACACGGACCGCTTCAGCAGACTCAAGGTACCGCAGCAGTCGCCGTGACAAGGACAAGCATCGCTCGTCGCGCTCGCACCGTGACAGAAGCAGAGATCATAGACGCCGCCACCGCTCCCGATCGCCCCGTCCTGATGACAAGTACGATGACGAGGACGCCTACGTCAATGGCGAGAAGGACTCCGATGGTAGCTCTCGACGCAGGCATAGAAGCCGCGACAAGGATCGGCATCGTGATCGATCGCGCGACCGATCACGTGATAAGGAGCGTGAGCGAGACCGCAAGGACCGCAAAGAGCGAGAGCGAGACCATGACTACGATCGCGAGAAGGACCGTTCACGAGACAAAGACAAGGAGCGCAGGCGTCGCCGCGACCGCGAAGCTGAAGAAGAAGAGCGCGAATACGATGATGACAAGTACCGCTCCTCTCGCCGGAGCCGCAAAGACCGAGACCGTGAGCGTCGCGACTACGACGACCGTGACCGAAAAGAAAAGCCGCCTGCTCAAGAGAAAGAAGAAGACGTTGTTGGCCAGATGATGAAGAAGCGTGCTGTTTCGCCCCCTTTGAATGCACCTACGGGCCCATCAGCAAATGGCTTCAGCATCAAGGGTCGTTCGAAGAATGCCATGGCACCGCCTGCACAGCCTCCTACCGGCCCTCGGGCATTCCAACCCCCGAAAGGCCCAGCTGCTGACCGAAACAAGGACCGCACCAGCGAGGCTCGAGACCACCGTAGAAAGAGCAGCGTCAGCTCTCTTTCCACGCCGCCGACTGGCCCTGCAGCCAAGGAAAAGGACACACAGGACCACTACGCTGCTGAGAGGGAGCGCAACGCCCGCGAGCGCGACAGCCGTGAACGCGTCGAGAAGCCATCTGCCAAGTCCCTGCACGCACGCATCTCTTCCTCATCCTCATCCTCACGCCCCGCCCTCTCCACCAAGCGCTCCCGCGACGACCTCGACGACGAGCCCGCCGTCCCCAAAGGCCCAAAGGCCGACGTCAAGCCCCCGACCGGACCTGCATCACATCGTGACAAGCGCCGCAAGAGCGGCACCACGGGCGACGACAACATTGCGAACCTGTTCACGGCAGGCCTGAGGAAAAACGCAAAAGCAAGGCGTGGCGGCGTCAGAACAGAGGGCGACGTGGAACGAGAAATGATGGAGCGTGAGAAAGAGAGACGGTAGGAAGAGCAAACAAAGGTTCTCTGCTCGAAGAACATTTCTTAACGCACTTACTTATTTAAAATCAAGGCAGAGAGTGAAAGAAACAGAGAGAGAGAGAGAAGATAAAATAACTACTTAGGCAATCCCCCCCCTGCGCACGCGCGTGCAGTGCGAACATGGTGTCTTTCCGTCTTTTTTTCTCTCTCTCTCAGGGGGCTGACTGGATGGGCGTGTGTGTATGTGTATGAGTGAGTAAGTGTGTGAGTGGGCATTTTGCACACAGGGTGTACCCTGTGAGCCATGCGCGGGAACAACGGGAACTTTGTTCTTTTTCTGAGATGATTTTCTTTTTTCTTTCTCTCACTCTCACTTGCTGACCTGTGTTTTTTTGTTTTGTATTATACCCTTCATTGCTAGGAATGGGGCTTTGAGATGAGAGTATGTATGCTGTAATGAGACCTAGGGGACACCACTATATGTATCAATAAGAACCACACATTTAGTCAGAGATGTCGGCGTGCGTTGAAAAATCGTGGTATCATCTTTTTTTTACGTGTTGTTGTGCTATGGCGAAGGGGAGGGGGGGGGGCTATGTATGCACGTTTTACCGTCTGTGGTTCACAAACTCTTTTTGCTCACCTCCGAGCCTGGACGCGACGACAGTGGCCTCCCTGATGGCCTTTGCAACGGAACCACGAACGCCGTCTTCCTCGAGCGACATCAGGCCGCCGATGGTGCAACCGCCAGGGGTTGAAACCTTGTCTTTCAGCACGGCGGGATGCTCGCCGTTGAGTACCAAGCCAGTGGTTCCTCTCATCGTCTGCGCAGCCATCATCTGAGCCTCTGCCCTGGGCAAACCCATGGCGACCGCACCATCCGCCGCCGCCTCAAGCACCAGCGCAAAGAACGCCGGACCAGATCCACACAGAGCAGTCGCAACATCCATGTTCGCAGGCGGAAGCGTGGTGACACGGCCAATGGAGCTGAAGATGAACTCGACCAGCTTCTGCTGCTTCTCGCTGAGCGGAGGATCTGACGTCTGAATCACAGACATGGATTCACCGACAAACGACGCAGTGTTGGGCATGACTCTTACAACCCTGCATGCGCCCTCCGTCTTCTCCGGCCCATCGGGGTACAAGAAAGCCTCGATTTGCTCTCTGGTTACGCCCGCTAAAATACTGACTAGCACTTTGCCCTTGAGCGCCTCCCTCATACCCTCCTCGCCTAGAATCGTCTTGAAGCCGTGGGGCTTGCAGCTTAGCAGCACAATGTCGGCTTGCTGGACACCCTTGAGGTTCTCGTTTGTGAGAGTCTGGAGCGAGAAGTTGTAGTGGCCGAGGGCTTTGCGAACGTTCTCCTCGGCGGGGGCCCACTGGTCGCAGGCGACGAAGTTTGAGAGATTGGGAACGTCTTTGGGTGCGGAAGAGGGGTCGATGGTTGCTTTTGTGCGGGCGGACGCCAGAGACGACATTACGCCGCCCATTATGGCGATGCCCATTGTTCCTAGGTGGTGTGTCAGTGACCTGGAATAGTGGGTATTGAGAATGGATGATCCTTGAGACCGAATATCGTTTGTTTGAGTAGCCACAACTAGTATGGAGTTCTACAGTGTGGTTCGACGGTACTCATAACTTCTTGAACATGACTGCTCATGTGTCATGCGGGGCATTGGAGGATATAGACAGCAAAATATAACATACCTGAGCCGAGAACGGTCAATGTCAAGGGTTTGGATTCCTGTGTGTTCGCCATCTTGAGTGGTATTTCCTGTAACTTCCCTGGGGCAGTGTTTGAGTGAATGCGGAGGATGCTGGCTGGGTGACTTCAACGCGAGATCGGCGGCCTTCCCCACGTTAAGTAAATCCATCTCAAGCTATGACCACCAAGCCGACGGTATGCGCGCCCCAGCTCTCCCAGCTCTCTCCACTTCACACCAAACTGTCGCTAGTTCGCCATACGCCGCCACGGCATACTGCAATAGAAGTAACGAAACATTCTAACCCGGATACTCGTCGCGGAATAACTGCCCGCCATGGCCGATCCATTTGAAGTACGTCAGCGCTTCACGACACTCCTCGCGCACCTCAGCGCATCGCATACGTCCCTGCAAAAGGCCGCTCTGTACGCGTTAAAAAACCGAGAAATGGACGAGGACCTGCATTCTTGTATTCTCGAGCAGCTCGAACGCAACAATATGAATACGCGCGCGAACATCATGTTCTTCATCGAGTGTCTATGCGAATACGCCGTCAAAGAGAACAACGCGGGAGACAGCAGCGCAATGGGCTACGTGCGCATGCTCCAGCGCGATATTCTGGCAGTGGTAGAATGTGTGGTGGGCGAGGAGGGTGCAAACATCCGCGTTGTGCGTAAAGTGCTTAAGACGCTAGAGAATCTGCGTATCCTCATGCGGGAAACGGTGCAGGAGCTGGAGGCTGTGCTCAAGTCAAGAGAAGTAGCGCACCCGTTCATGGCAACGGATGCCGCGGGAGATAGTAAGAATAGTCCGGCGCCGACCGGTAAGAATGGCGGACAGCGTATGGATAAGCGCCAGATCGAGCAGAGGATAGAGGAGGACAGGGAGAGGCACAAACGGCTCAGAGAGAGTATTTGGGCTGTTCCGGGCGAGGGGTATGAAGAGTTGGACAAGCTGTGGGAGGAATCAAGCGATATTAATGAGGATGATTATACTACGGCGAGGGAGGACGCAGAAGAGAGGAAAAAGGTCATTGCGTATGGTTAGGATCCAAGCAGGGATGAGGAGAGGATGTTGGAAAGGGTGAAGAATGGCGCTAGTATTGCAGCCGAAGATGCTGCTTTCAATACCGCTGGTGCTGGAGAGCAGCCTGTAAAATGCAGGCACAGCGGGCATGCGTGGACTGTTTAGCATGGTGAATAGACGGGTTTGGAAGGCGTTCACAGGTGGATATGGATGGATATCACAACATCAGTCAGGCGTTACGGTGGAGAGATACCACGGGCTGTCTTACGACACCCCATTGTTATTGGAGTTTTGAGATATACTGAATACATCCATCATCATTCCAAACATATCTGTACACGCCCACGCGCAATGCTATGATACAGTGTCCGTCTCTTGTTCCAAACCATCGCCTTTTGCTTTTGTATCTCTACTCCAAGACAACAGTAGCACCGAGCGCCTTGAGCGTCTCAACAATCTTCTCTGCCTCCTCCTTGGGCACACCCTCCTTCATCACCTTTGGCGCACTTTCGACAAACTTCTTGCTGTCCACCAAACTCAGGCCGAGCATGGCCTTGACCTCCTTGATCACCTTGGGCTTCGCGGCCGGGTCGAACTTCTCGAGCTTGACGTTGAAGAGCGTCTTTTCTTGGGCTGCGGGCGCGGCTTCCTCCTCCTCGACAGGGGCAGCGGCGGCGGCGGGGCCAGCGCCTCCTGGGCCAGTAACAAAGCCGCCCATGGGCATGTCGGGGATATTCAGCCGGGTCTGTGGGTGGTCATCAGCATGAAGTTCTTAGTGAACTGGCAATAAATTAAGCAGCTAGCTTCCAAGCTGAGTACAGCAGACCCTTCTCGTTCTAGCAGCATCATCCCACTTCTTCAAATATCCATGCATGCCTTAACAAGGAATTCGTTTCGCCCCGGACCTGCAATTGCTTTCCCCCGCCTCAATTTCCGAGTTTCTCCATACCTTCAGGGTTGACACCAGATCCGCAGTCTCCAGCAGAGTCAATTGGCTAATCTGGTCGACAATGGTGGCAATCTTGGGGTTTGTGGGAGCGGCCGAATCCGATTGCCATCTCCGCTGTATCCTCTGCTGTGTGGCGCCAATCGTCGGCCGTACGTATGCGGTCTGCTTAGCGGTGCAGATACAGCGCCTGAGAGCGCGGGATGCTGGTGCTGCCATTGTGCTGCCGAGGGACGCAAAGGGTCGATGATGGGTGTACGTTGTAGTCGTGCTCTGCCATCATGAGATTTTGCGGAGCGGATTACGCCGAATCGGGTTACTGCCTTGGCGCTGGCAGAGGATCCGCAAAAAAGTTAGAGAACTTCGAGGCACGCAAACCTCACACGCCACAACACCCACCTTTGTGGCATAATCAAGCGTCGAAACTATGGGAAGGCGCCCCGAAAGCCAAACACGACACAGTCCTTACAGAAATGGAAGGAATCAATAAACGCAGTGCCGGTAAAACGGTCAATATCAACGCGCTCGCCACGGAAGCGCTCAAGCCTGGCTCGACCGACGAGATTTTCGTTCAACATGGTGGATTGTTCGCAGAGCTGTGCGCGCGCTGGATACAGTCTGGCGCAGAGACCGAGGCCAAGGTCGCAGCTTTTGGACGAATTTTACCGCTTGCGCCTCATCTTGCCGAGCACGTGGAGCGGTTTCTAGAGCATAATTCGAATTCGTCCATAATTGGATCCCAAACTGCGGCAACTTCAGAAGCACCCACGCTCACTTTGCGCGATTCGGATCTAATCGAAGTACTGCTTGGAACCTTTCGACTCGTCAGCTATGATTGCAGGAACTTCTCTCACTATGTGCGGCCGCGCGTTTTGGAGAGTTTGTTCCGGCATTCGAATCAGGTTGTGCGATATGTGGCTGTGCGAATTTTTTGTTTGTACATTCATGCAGCAGACTACGCGACGCAAGAGAAGGTCAAGAGGATTGTAGGAGACGGAGACATTGAAGGACTCTGGGAAGGACGCCAAATCGACTACCGTTTCCTGTCATTATGGGAAGAAAAGAGATGGAAGGATCTCCAGTCAAATCTGCACCAGGAAAACGCAAGCGCCACAACGGATTCTGTATCCACAGACCAAGAACTATCTCCTTACACCGTCAATGTCAGTGGCGTCCTTTTGCCCCGACTAGATGGAGAGCCCTCGAAGGAAAGGCCTTCTGAACTCGTCCCGACAGCTACCACAGAAGAAAACCTGAAGAACATCGCCCATGGACTTCTCCAGCCCAGCCCAATCTTGCTCACTGGTCTTGCTGGATCTGGAAAAACTCTACTTACCCGGCATTTTGCCTGGCAGCTAAACAAGCTTGAGAAGATGGTTACTCTTCATCTGAACGAGCAGAGCGATGCGAAGCTTCTGATTGGAATGTATACTACCGGGACAAAACCGGGGACATTCAGCTGGCGAGCAGGTGTTTTGACTACGGCTGTTCGAGAAGGGAGGTGGATCTTCATTGAAGATTTAGATCGAGCGCCCAACGAGGTCATCAGCACACTCCTGCCACTGATAGAGCGCGGTGAGTTGCTCATTCCCAGCCGAGGGGAGACTATTCGAGCAGCGCGGGGGTTCCGCATCATTGCAACCATGCGAAGCGCACTGAATCCGCGAGGCCAGGAGATAATACCGCGCCAAAACATGATTGGAAATCGATTCTGGAACTACATCACAGTAAAAATGCCCTCACTAGATGAGTTCAGGCACATCATCCATGCAAAATACCCAATATTACAAAAGCACCTACCTGGTATCATGCAGGTTTATGCGCGGCTACTAGAACTTTACTCGGACGCAAAGTTTTCATCTGAGAATGGCACGTCGCTTCGGGCCATGACGCCAAGAGACCTGTTGAAGTGGTGCGATCGCATAGCTGTCCTCCTCGAACAGGCCGGCTCGTTTAGCGCTGCCCAGAAAGACGACATCTTCATGGAGGCCTTCGATTGCTTTGCGGGAAGTTTACGGAGCGAGACTGCACGCCAGACGGTGATGACCTGTGTAGCTGAAGAGCTGCATATTGATCCCCAGCGACGCGATCATCTGCTGAAGAATCGCGAGGTAAAACTTCACCTGCCTTCAAAGACAACGGCTTCTGGCACCATTCAAATAGGCCGCGCGAGATTGTCGAAGCACAAATCATCAAAAAAGACAACGACAGGGCGACCATTTTCGACCAACGACTACACCTTACGATTGCTAGAAAAGGTGGCCGTGGCAGTCGACCGTCAAGAGCCACTTCTTCTTGTCGGTGAGACAGGTACTGGAAAGACAACATGCATCCAATATCTAGCCGAGCAGCTGGGCCGTAAGCTTGTTGCATTCAATTTGTCCCAGCAAAGTGAAAGCGGTGACCTACTCGGTGGCTTCAAACCAGTCAATGTTCGCAGTCTCGTTATTCCGCTTAAAGACGAGTTCGATGAAATCTTTGACACGACTTTCTCCCGAAAAAAGAACCTGCGCTTTCTCGAAATGCTCGGCAAGCGTGTAGCAAAGGGTGAATGGAACCGTGTTTGTACACTTTGGCGCGAGGCATTGAAAATGGTGGATGCAGCCCGAAAATCACACGAGTCGCAAACCTCGTCCCCAGATCCTGAAGGTGGTCAGCCCAAGAAGAAGCGGAAGACTGATTCCTTACTGGCCAACTTCCCTACCGCGCGGTGGGAAAAGTTTGCAGCGGACTTGCAAAATCTAGAAGCTCAGCTCGCAAGTGGCTCGGAGGCATTTGCCTTCTCTTTCCTGGAAGGCAACATCGTGAAAGCAGTGAGAAATGGCGACTGGGTGCTTCTTGACGAAATCAACTTGGCTTCTTCGGACACATTGGAAGCACTTACAGATCTGTTGGGTGGTGGTCCAGATGGCAATCCGTCCATTCTGTTGACTGAAACTGGCAACGTCGAACGAGTGGTTGCGCACCCTAACTTCAGAGTATTCGCAGCGATGAACCCAGCGACAGATGTGGGAAAGAAAGATCTACCACCTGGAATTCGATCAAGATTCACCGAATTATACGTCGAAAGTCCGGACGGAGACGAGAAGAGCTTACGCAACATCGTGGAGAAGTACTTGGGCGGCGATGGTACAGACCCAGCTATTGTTCGAGTTGCACGCGACGTCACCAGCCTCTATCTGGAGATCCAGAAACTTGCCAAAGCCAATATGCTTGTGGATGGTGCAGACCAGAAGGCTCACTTCAGCTTACGTACCTTGACACGAACATTGTCTTACGCTCGTGACATTGCCCCGTTGTGTACTGTTCGAAGAGCGCTATATGAAGGCTTCCATATGAGCTTCTTGACATTTCTGGACAAAGCCTCAGAAGACCTCGTTGCTCCACTCATTACCAAGCACCTCTTCCCACAGAAAGCATCCATGAAGGCTGAGCTTGGTAAGCCACTTCAGCAGCCGGCTGATGGCCGAGAGTACGTCAAGCAGGGCCACTATTGGCTTCGTCAAGGCGCACACCAAGTTGAGGACTATTCCCATTACATCATCACGCCGTTTGTGCAGCGAAACATGAACAACCTCATTCGAGCAGCTTCGACACGGAAGTACCCAGTACTGATTCAGGGACCTACATCATCTGGTAAAACGAGTATGATTGAGTATCTCGCGAAGCGATCTGGCAACAAGTTTGTTCGCATCAACAACCACGAACACACCGACTTGCAAGAATATCTGGGCTCTTACATCTCTGGCCCTGATGGTAAGCTCATATTCCAAGAAGGTATTCTTGTACGGGCTCTGCGGGAAGGCCACTGGATAGTCCTGGATGAACTGAACTTGGCACCTACGGACGTTCTTGAAGCGCTGAACCGTCTTCTTGATGACAATCGAGAGCTTTTGATTCCAGAAACACAAGAAGTCATTCGACCTCATGATGACTTCATGCTGTTCGCTACGCAAAATCCGGCAGGTCTTTATGGTGGCCGTAAAGTGCTATCTCGTGCCTTCCGCAATCGTTTCCTAGAACTGCATTTCGACGATATCCCAGTGGATGAGCTCACTGAAATTTTGCATCGCCGTACCATGATCCCTGAGACGTGGTGCAAGCGCATTGTCAAGGTTTACCGCGAACTCTCCACACTCCGCCAGGAGAATCGTATCTTCGAGCAAAAAAGTTTCGCGACGCTTCGAGATTTGTTCAGATGGGCACAGCGAAAAGCAGACACAATTCAAGACCTTGCAAATAACGGATACATGCTGCTTGCTGAGCGTGTGCGTAAAGAAGAAGAGCGAGTTGCAGTCAAGAAGATCCTGGAAACCGTGATGAGCGAGAGAGGCCCCAAGGTGGCGATCGACGAAGACGAGATGTTCAGTGCGGATAGCTTGTCAAAGATGGAAGGCTTCAGCCAGGGAGCAGCTATTGATAACACCAATGTGGTGTGGACCCGCGCGATGCGTAGGCTCTCTGTCCTGGTGGCGCAAGCGCTTCGCAACAAGGAGCCGGTTCTGCTCATTGGAGAAACTGGATGCGGAAAGACGACTGTCTGTCAGCTACTCGCAGATCAGTTCAACAACCAGCTTCATGTTGTCAATGCTCATCAGAACACCGAGACGGGTGATTTGATTGGTGCACAGCGTCCCATCCGAAATCGGGCTGCCATTGAAGACTTGGTCAAAGATCAGGTGCTCGAAGCGCTTGCCAATGTCCCCCGCGACAACCTTCAGCATGACCCAAACTCATTGGGATACGATGACTTGTTGTCGTTATATGACAGTATCATCAAAAGCCTGCCCGATGCAGTTCCCGATGAAGCCCAGAAGAGCATACTCATCCACCGTGCTAAAGCTGGTGCATTGTTCGAGTGGGCGGACGGTAGCTTAGTGCATGCAATGAAGCAAGGCCACTACTTCCTTCTTGACGAGATTTCGCTGGCCGACGACTCTGTACTTGAACGCTTGAACAGTGTCCTGGAGCCGTCACGTACAATTCTGCTTGCTGAGAAGGGACCTACAGACTCTCTGATCACGGCAAACGATGGCTTCCAATTCCTCGCGACCATGAATCCCGGTGGAGACTACGGAAAGAAGGAGCTCTCGCCAGCGCTGCGCAATCGTTTCACTGAAATCTGGGTTCCCGCAATGTCTGATCTCGATGATATTCTCGAGATTGTGCGATCCAAGCTGAAGCCCGAATTGGTGCATCATGCCGGAGTCATTGTATCATTCTCGCAGTGGTTTAACGACAAGTACAATACCTCGGTCGCTTCCTCCATATCCATCCGTGATACTCTGGCATGGGCTTCGTTCGTCAACAATTCGACTCATCATGATCCCATCTTTGGTATCGTGCACGGCGCTGCGATGGTATTCATTGACACTCTAGGTGCCAACCCTGCTGGGCTTCTAGCAATTTCTGCATCTACGATTGAAGCTGAGAAGAAAGCATGCCTTCATCATCTTAGCAAGCTCCTCGGAAAAGATGTCGCTCCCATGTACTTTGGTACGATTGACATCTCGAACACAGACGAGACCTTTCAATTAGGCGCCTTCTCCATCCCGAAGTTCTCATCAGCAGCGTCACAAGCGTCCAACTTTGCGCTTGAAGCTCCAACTACACGCTCTAACGCCATGCGAGTGGTACGCGCTCTGCAATTGCCCAAGCCAATTTTACTGGAAGGAAATCCCGGTGTGGGCAAAACTACACTTGTAACCGCACTCGCGAAGGCCATTGGAAAACCATTGACACGTCTCAATTTATCTGAGCAGACGGATCTGATGGATCTTTTTGGGTCCGACGTGCCAGTAGAAGGCGGCGCAGCGGGTACGTTTGCCTGGCGTGATGCACCTTTCCTCAAAGCGATGAAGAGCGGCGATTGGGTTCTACTGGATGAGATGAATCTTGCATCGCAGTCGGTGCTTGAAGGTCTCAACGCTGTGCTCGATCATCGTGGTGAGGTTTACATCTCTGAACTGGACCAGACATTTCACAAACACAAAGAGTTCAGAGTTTTCGCGGCACAGAACCCGCATCACCAAGGTGGTGGTCGCAAAGGTCTCCCAGCATCTTTTGTCAACCGATTTACAGTTGTGTACGCCGACGTCTTTCGACCAGAAGATCTGACGCTCATTTGTGAGAAGATCTTCCCAAGCATTGAAAAGGAAGAGGTTACCAAGCTCATTCGATTCGTTGCTGAGTTGGACGAACAAGTCGTCAATCGCCGCGCTTTTGGCAATCTCGGTGCACCATGGGAGTTCAACTTGCGAGATACACTGCGCTGGCTGCAGCTCCTTGCCGGGACCGAATTTCCTGGCTCAGCACGGGACTTCCTTGACATTATCTTCCTGCAGCGCTTCCGTGCCGAAAGCGATCGCAGTCGACTTCTCAAGCTATTTGAGAACCAATACGGTGCACACGACTCTCGCATGAGCCTATTTCACAGCTTGAGTACCAACGCAGTCCAAGTTGGCCTTGGTTTGCTTCCTCGCGACATGGCTGTAACGCGTCCAGATGCTGTATCAGCACTCAAAGTCCCGCAGCTCGGACCCATGGAAGCGCTCGTGGTTAGTGTCAAGCAAAACTGGCCAGTCATCATCGTTGGTCCTCCCGGCTCAGGCAAGACCGCTATGATCAATCAGCTGGCAAGCTATGTTGGCACTGACTTGGTTACGTTCTCCATGAACGCAGATGTGGATGCAATGGATCTTGTCGGCGGATACGAGCAGGTTGACGCAATGCGGGAAGTACATCAGTGTCTTCAGAAGGTGGAAGCGGTCATACGGAGACATATCGCAGTATCCGAGCAGCCGGCACGGACACACATCGAGCTTCTTGAGCTCCTGCAGGCTCAGTCAGTCATCCTTACTAGCGATAACATGCGCCCAATTCTCGATCTGCTTGCAAGTATTGATGCTGAAGGAGCTGAAATAGCTCAAAGCTTACAGAATTCGCTTCAATCTTCGAATGAGCAGATCGATGGCGCTCGTTTCCAATGGGTCGATGGAATCCTGATTCGCGCACTTGAGCAAGGAAAATGGCTGGTTCTAGACAACGCCAACCTATGTTCAAGTGCTGTCTTAGATCGCCTGAATTCTCTTCTCGAACCCAATGGCTATCTTTCCATCAACGAGCATTCCACTGCTGATGGTGAGGCCCGCATCGTCCGACCACATCCGAACTTCCGCATTTTTATGACCATGGACTCGAAGTACGGGGAACTCTCTAGAGCCATGCGTAACAGAGCTGTCGAGATATGCCTACTTGAGCCAGGACATGAAACTGATCAGGCACATACACCAGCCGTGCAATACGCCCTTGACTCCACCAGTTATCGCTTCCGCAGCTTTCAAGGTCATGAAGATCATCTCTCAATGACGCTGCAACATCAATTTGAGAGCTTGAGTGTGCAGGATAATGATTTGCTAGAGAGCTTTACACGCCAAGTTCGACAAGGTCTCGTGTCCGGCGTACAGACTCAGATGAATGGTGTCAGTGGCCATGGCCCAATGCAGCTAGAGCCTGCAACATCGACAGCACGACTGGAAGATGCAGTTACACATTTTGCTCACTTCCTCAAGAATTCGTGGGCAGCGCGTGCTCAATCGGTTTCAACTCGACTTGGGACAGATGCTTTGGCCCAGCTCGTTCCATTCCATCCATTAGTCAACGAGCTGTTTGTCAGTCGCACTGAGTCATCTCAAGTTTTGAGTAAATTCGGTGCTTCGGTCTATGAATTGATGCTTGACCTGTACAACATGCAGAAGGCAATCCAAAACTTGCCATCCGCGCGATTTGAGCGGCGCAAGGAAAAACAAAAGCTGCCTGCTTTTCTGCATAGTTACTGTCAAGGTCTGGGTAAACTCATAGATGGATTCTGGCAAGAATTTCAGCACGATCAGCTACTTGATCTCTCATTCCTCCAGCCATTACGGAAAATGTTCTGGGCTTTCCATTCACTCGCAAATTCTTCGACATTCGATCGCGCAACCTTCCAGACATATCTTAAAATGTTGGCGTCTGTAATCCCCACATCTGGACCATCTTCTCCTATTACCCAAACCTTTTCTTCGACTCTGTCCAAGCAGGTCAATGCGTTCGGATCCGACGTTCAATTGACAACTGGGTTAGGCATGGAACGTATCTGGCGTGTGTTCAAGCCGTTGACACCCAAAAATCAGAGCCAGCTCGCAGCTATCCTCGAGCTTGAAGCTCTGGCTGATAGGTTCGATGCTATCATGTGGCAATCGACTTTGCGTGTAGATGAGATGATCCAGATCCGCGAACGTATCGCCAGTTCCCTGGACCTAGTTCGACGAGATCAAGCGGATGCTACAGAGCTCATCACTGCTCTCAGTGCAGCGATGCAAGAGCTGGAGCAAGGCATTGGCGAAGACAACCTGGTCATCACACCCTACTTTGAAGATGAGTTTGAAGGACTATGTCAATTCTTGGACGTCGTATCTCTTGATGGATCGACCGCGCAAGACGCACTGCCCACTGCCGCCGTCTTATCTACGCGAGCCAAGTCATCTCTTTTTGCCAGAAGACCCACAAAGTTCTCTCACACGATACATGGAAAATCTCAGGATGCAGCTGAACAGTTTGCGAAAATCTATCGACACCTCGGCCTCACGCGTCAGTCGGCAAATGCGATGATACTCCACAGCCGATTCCACATCTCAGTACTTGGAAAGCTGCATGGTGCCGATGAGGTACAGCTCGCACAATTGGACCGTTTTGAATCAGAGTTACAGGTGCTATCGCAGCAAATGTCGCTCGATGCGGGTCACATGACCCACCACCAGGCTGATGCCCTGCAAGCTCTTTATAGAAGCATTTACGATCAGCTGATTGCTTCTCATACTGGAGAGATTTTCCAAGCTGTAACCAAGGGTCACATCGAGTTCCAACCGGATGTTACTGTTCATGACACCTATCGATCAACCTTACAGACTGGCGTCGCGTCATGTGCTCAAGCTATGGAATCTTCAATTGGTGCAACGGCGTGGATACAACTAGGACTGTTTGGTTTGCAGTTGTATGTCCCCAACTATCCACATGACCCTGCCCTTCGACCAATGATTGAGCGCAAGATGTTCAATGTCGAGAAGGATACATTGCTAAACGCATTGAATGCTTTGAGACAATTCCAAATTGACTTTACTGGCCAGGACACCAGTCTCCACATCCGACAGATTGAGGAGACGATTAACAACATGGGCCAAGAACCACCTGTACCAGCTATCGTACGCCCTGAAAGTTCGGAGCTTGACAGCCTGCAAGGCGAGTTTACAAACCTGCTCAGCACCATACAGCCTCTTCTCAACAACTCAATGTCGGTGCATGAAGCAGCTCGTGACCAAACCTTGCAGCAAAACCTTGTTCGTATCGTTCAACGCTTGTCTGAAGGGTACAGATCGTACGACGACATCACAGACACTGCAGTTGGGTTCCTTGTTTGTCTTCAAATTGGTCTGATTCTTGGTCAAGTGGAAGAGGATCAACAATCACATAGTGCGGTCAGAAACAGCCTGGCATATCTGTCTTCAAAGACGCCCTTCTTTGGACGTTCACGTCCGTTGGAGAGACCAGAGTTGCTCCTGATGTCAGTTGAGGAGGATCTAGGCCAGCCAAACCATGCCGTTGATTTGAGGTGGCATACACTCCACTCGATGCTCTTTTTCAAGAGCACGGACCCTAAGACTATGACTATTCCAACGGCCAGGAACTTACTGAACGACTTGTTCGCCAGTCTGTACGGTGATTGGAAGACGAAGCTGCTCCAAGATCAGGAGAAAGAAGCCAAGAATTCAAGCTTGTACACATACCGAGGCATGGATGACGATACGGAAGAAGAAGACCCAACTCTTCTCCCCAATTACGAAGCGGATCAAGAAAACCACGATAAGCCACCGAAACTACCGTCAAACTCCCGAGATTATGCAATTCGACTTGCAGACATCCATGCAGAGCTTTTCATTGATGGAAAGAACGCTCCAGACTCCATCAAAGCCTTGCTAGAGTGGTGTGCCGCTGAGCTGAATCGTGTTTCGGATGGCAGAAGTCATGGTAGTAAGCATGAGGATGCGCTACCAACAATCTACCTGGAGCTGGAGAAGAAGGTCAATGCTTTGTCCTCAAGTTCCGCAGGAAGACACTACAACTTCTACTTCGATTCCAACCTTTCGGAAGCCAAGCGATTCATTGCACTCATACATTGCATTCAATCTCGCTACCGCCAGATCCGAAGTGTATGGCCTGAGCACGCTACCCTGTCGGAAGTCCTGCGCACATGCGACGAAGCTCTTGAATTCCGACATGTTGACCCTGTGGCTAAGTTCATCACTAAAGCTGAGAAGCTCCATGCCTATATGCATGAGTGGCAGACGGTCGCTAGCAAAGAGTACAGCGCCGCGAATCTGTACGATGATCTCACAAAGCTCCTTGTTAGCTGGCGAGAGCTTGAGCTCACTACTTGGGCAAGGCTCTTTGACATGGAAGAGGACAAGTACCGTAATGACGCTAAGAGCTGGTTTTGTGTGGCATACGAAACGATCATTGCTGCATCAGAAAGTATCCAGACCGAGAAGAGCCTACAAGTTCATTCAAAGGAGCTGCTCAAATTGTTGGAAGGCTTCCTTGAGACAACTACACTGGGTCAGTTCGAACAGCGTATCAAGCTCCTGCAGCAGCTTCGTCAACATGCATTTATGCGTATGGAAGATGTGAACGCCTTTCAGACCGTTTACGCCTCGCTCGACAATTTCCTCGCCTATTACTCGCGCTTCGAGAAGCCTGTGCATGAAACGATTGCGAAGGGCCGAGAGGGACTGGAAAAACAGATTGCCGATGTGATCAAGCTGGCAAGCTGGAAAGACACGAACATTGAGGTGTTGAAGCAGAGTGCAAAGGCCAATCATCGAAAACTCACCAAGCTGGTCCGCAAGTTCAGGGCATTGCTCAACCAACCAGTATCTGGTATTACCAGAGCTGGCTTACCAGAGGAGACACACCCTTTACAAGACATCTCGATAGCGAGAGTGAGCACATCAGTCAACCCTGCAGCGCTTCAACTTTGTGAAAGCAGCGTACCGGGATGGGCGGAACGACCTGCGCGCTTCAAAAATTTGGACGTCACCTCTTCGATGATGCGCAATCTGATCACTCCGAAGGCGGATTCTGTTGACGGCGCTTCATACATCAGCGAATTCATTGGCGAACTGTCAACTTCCATCGTTGAACTTCAAAAAGCCACGCCCACCACGCTGACCGAAGAGAACAAGGCATCCGTGCAGCATCTCAAAACACAGAAACGGAAGCTCTACGCCGATACCATGAAAGAGCTACGACAGATGGGCATCAACTCTAACTTGAGCGTGGATACACTGGCAAAGCAAGACGAACTGTCGACGATTCTTTCTACAATGCCACTGGTTCAGTGTGACCAAGGTGTCGGACATGCAGCAGAGTATCATCTACACAAAGCTCTCAATGCTATGCCACAAGTCCGTGCAGTGACCAGGGAGCACTCTGCTGATCTGACTCCAAACGATGTTGCAAGAAGTATCGGATATTTGGAGGGCTTACTGCATGCTACGGTTCGACAAAGAGCAGTATTGAGCAAAGCTTCGCAAAGCCTGAGGCAGATCTGTATGCCACTGTCGGTGGTTGCAGAGCTAAGCAACCCTAATCTTGGTGACCTTTCATGGGTTCACGAACAACATATAGAAGCTACTGTCTTCACACAAACCCAGTTGCGATGGCTTTCGGCGATGCTAAAGACCGGTACTGACATCGTGAATGCGCAAGCCAAGCTGGGAAAGACAAACGAGCTCGACCTCTTGATCCGACAGATGATAGAACGGACCGCCAGGACCTCTGAGCTTGCAGATATGCACGACCAACTTCCAAAGCTGCCACCCAACCTCCAATCCTCGTCTCATGAAGCTTTAAGCAATTCCGTCAATACACACCTGTCGGACCTTCGTGATACGTTCCAAGGATGGATTGCTGAGAGCGACGTGGCAAGACCAGTGCTTCGACATATCGAACCATTCCTCTTCACCTATCCTGCAATCAACACTGCTCCCTTTTCTAAGAAACTACAGATCACATTAGACGGACATGTGAAGGATGTATTTTCTTCTCTCGACCTCATTCTAGGATCGATGCAGGATGTCGAGGCTGCGATACAGGCTATTCCCACTTCCACAGATGACGCATCCTGGCTTGTCAAGGAAGAGCAAGCACTTTCTGCTGCGCTCAGTGCTTTACATGCCCCACAAATCTGTGAAGCACTAACTTCCCTACTCGACAAGATGCAATATCTCAACGAAAATGCCAATCTGAGGGCTATGGCTGCTCTAATCTCCTCCGTTAAGCCTATCCTGGAGCAGTATGTGGCATCGCACAAGTACATTCTCGGTCGCTTCGATGCGCTGCATGCATCGACGGCAAATCTGCTACATCGTTTGTCAAAATCTTTCATACAAGTCGGAACACAGGGCTTCTGCCAGCCCTCGGAGAAATCTGACGATGCCCAAAAGGGCAAGGACGACAAACTTGAATCCGGAACCGGTCTGGGTGAGGGCGAAGGTGCCGAAGACATCTCCAAGGATATTGAAGATGACGAAGATTTGGACGAGCTAGCGCAGGAACAGAAAGGCGAACGAGAGGGCAGTATCGAGGAACAAGAAGATGCTGTTGACATGGGAGACAAAGAAATGGAGGGCGAAAGCGAACAGGTTGAGGAGAAAGAGGACAAGGGCGATGAGTCTGGCGAGGAGGGAGATGATGATGCACAGAGCGAAGTTGGTAGTGTCGACGACCTCGGACCTAGTGCAGTCGACGAGAAAATGTGGGATGACGGCGGCAAAGAAGACGATGCTAAGGACAAAGAAGGCAAAGAGGACGTTGGCACCGAAGATCAAAACGAACAAGTTGCTTCTGAACAAAAAGAGAAGGAAAAGAGTGGAGAGGAAGGAGAAGAAGGTGAAGAGGAGAAGGAAGACAAGAAGGAGGCTCAAGAAGACGAAGATATGGAAATGGAAGGTGAAGACCAGGATGAAAACGTCGGCGTTGGCGAGACTGAGCAGATGGATCCGCATGCAAAGGAAGAGGAGACTCTGGATCTGCCTGAAGATCTCAACATGGATGGGAATGATGACGAAGGCAAGGATGATGATGACTTTGGGGACATGGATATGGGCGATGATCTCCCCGACGATCAGCTTGATCCCGAAGTTGAACCGGACAAACCCGAGACTATGGATGAAGACATTGGTCCTGAACAGGAGGGTGAAGAGGAGAAAGAGACCACTGGCCACGTCGAAGATGAAGAGCAGAAAGAGAGCGAGCAAGAAGACAATGACGAGGAGCCAATGGACGACGACGCTGTTCCTCTGCCAGATGAAAACGTACCAGAAGATGAAGCTCGCGACACAAAAGACACGGACCAGAACGATCCTAATGCTGAAGCGGGGGCTGGCATGGATGCAAATGAAGAGGCGCACAAGAACAAGAACGAGCAAGCCTCCGCCAGTGCTGCCAATCAAGATGAAGGCCAAGAAGGGGATTCTGCCCAACAGCAACAAGCACCCACGACCGAGGAAGGACAACTCGGAGAGACAACAGCTCCAGAAGCTGGTGGCCATGGAGACCAGCCCGAAGAATCCCGTGAGAAGCAGTCTTTCAAGAAGCTGGGTGATATGCTTGAAAAGTGGTACAACCAGCAGAAGCAGATTCAAGATGCAAAGGAGAAAGATGAGACTCAAGTACAGCAGATTGATAAAGAAATCGACATGGCTGATGCGGACTTTGAGCATCTTGAGAACGAAGAGCAACAAGCCGATACTCAAGCGCTGGGTACCGCGAACGAGGATCAAGCAAAGGCTTTGGACCATGACATGGCAATGCCGATGAATGAGGAAGAGGAGAAGATGCCCAGTCGTCCTGAAGACAACGACGAAACGATGGAAGGCGACAAGGATGTTGATATGGATGACGCTGAGCACCAGAAAGATCAAGAACAAGAGGAAGATGCTCAGCAAACACAATCCAATGCAATGGAGGGCCAACCCCAAGCCTTTGTCGGAGAGCAGCGTCCACCGCTAGAACAGGAGGATGAAGACATGGCTGATGCAGTACCATTTGGTGATGACGCTTCATCAACGACTTCTTCTGCCGACAACATCGAAGCTCAGCTATCAGTAACGCATCTGGATCCGTCCTCCATGGATCCCACATCCGCACGCGCTCTATGGCTCGCACATGAGTCGTCTACGCACACTCTTTCCCAACAGCTTACGGAGCATCTTCGTCTCATTCTCGCGCCAACCCTCGCTACCAAGCTTCGCGGTGACTTCAGAACCGGAAAACGTCTAAATCTCAAGCGCGTCATTCCTTACATTGCTTCAGGCTACAAACGAGACAAGATTTGGCTGCGACGCAGTATGCCCAGCAAGAGAAGCTACCAGGTCATGATTGCACTGGATAACAGTGGCAGTATGGCTGATAGTGGGGCTAGCGGCCTCGCGCTCAAGACGCTCACACTTGTTACTCGATCTCTCTCCATGCTGGAAGTCGGTGAAGTCAGTGTGGTCGGGTTTGGCGATCAAGTGAACGTTGCACACGATTTCGATAAGCCGTTCACCTCCGAGGCTGGTGTAAGAGTCTTCGAGCAATTCGGCTTTGACGCTAAGAAGACGAATGTGAGAGGTCTGGTCGACAAGAGTCTGGAGTTGTTCAAGGATGCCAGACAAAAGGGTAGCAGCTCTGCTGGTGAAGATCTCTGGCAACTGATGCTCATCGTCAGTGATGGTATCTGCGACGACCATGCCGAGATCCAGCGTCTCATCCGCAAGGCTCAAGAAGAACGCGTAATGATTTTCTTCATCATCATCGATAGCTCTGCCGCTTCCCCTTCCGCGCCAGTGCCAATACCATCGGATAACCCGGGCGCACAGCCTCCAGCGCCAGTTAAAGAGCAGACGAAGACTTCTATCATGGATCTGCAATCTGCAGTCTTCACTCCCGAGGGAAAGATTGTACGGTACAAATACATGGAACAGTTTCCGTTCAGGTACTACCTGGTCGTGAGGGATGTACGAGAATTGCCAGGCGTGCTTGCTGGAGCACTGAGGCAGTGGTTTGGAGAAGTTGCGGGAAGTGTTTAATCGTTTCATATCAAGGATTTTTGTGGTAGATTTGTATGCATTTTCCAGGTGTAACGGTGTTTTGGTTCTTGAACTTCTTTTCGTTAGATTGTGGCATGGGAAGGCGTATTCCAAGTATTTGTATCTAGCATAACATGGGACTTGATTCTGCCTTGCGTTACCTCAACAATGCATGAGACTATGATGTTCACTGATACTCTGTCGAATCAGCGTCTCGTTATCCTCTCTGCCTTGCTTTTACCCCGCTTGGTGGCGCAGCCTTGTTCCGTCTCCTCAGCTCAGATAAGCCTTGTCTTTTTTGCTTGTCCATGTAGATAGGAGGCTTTTTGCTAGTTGTCTTATTCTTATAACTCTTTTGCGTGCGTGGGTTAAGAGGGTCATTGACATTACGTGCTGGTCGTATCTTATGCAAGAAGCAACAGGAGTAGGGTTATCAAGTATTCAGCCTTGTCATTACCGTGTGTGCCTTGGCTGCTACGTGTCATTGTGGGTGTGGAAGTATGCCTTGTTTCAGCCTTGTCGATGATTGTCAGCATCACATATCTTGCAGCGCACCCATGGGATTTCTATTCGGATCCCTACGACCCGCTTTTCCTCATAAATCTCTTAATCAACTCTACAGCCTGGATTTTACCTACCTTCGGTACTGTCTACATCTTACAGTGATGGCAGAGCTCGGTGCTCTAGCCAGTGCCGTTCAGCTGGCCGACGTAGCCTTGCGCACGAGCAGCGAGATTCGCAAATTCTTGGATGCGTATGGGCATTCAGACCGAGATTCCAAATCTTTGAGAGATGGTAGTATCATTTTTTGTCTACACAAGAAACCGGCTGACGGCAGAAGCATTATCTGAGGTGGAGGTCAATGTGCGAAACCTAAGAAAACACATCCTCGGCTTTTGCAAATCCAAAAACGCCACTGAAGGTGATGGGGATCTTTTCGACACGATCTTCAAGGCTTTGAAAGGCTACGATGCTGATATTCTCCAAACAAAACGACTGTTGCCCCACAAGCCGGCTGAGAAGGCATATGTAAAGATTCACTGGGTGTTGAAGAAGCGTGAAGCACAGGAGGTCATGCAGCGTATATTCCGACGAAATTCAAATCTTATCGCTGCTTTAGAGATAGTCGGAAGGTACAGTACATGTTCTTCTTTGAATCATCGCTAATGATTTCCAGACAGCAAAGCTTACGCATTCGCGAGGATACTCAAAACATTCTCGCAAAACAAACAGCCTCGGACGTCGCCACCTCAAAACATCTTACCGAGATCCAATCAAACATACGGAAACAAGAGGAAAACCATGCTGAACTCATTGCCCACTCCAAGACGATCATCCGTGAAAATCGTGTCCAACAAGCCTCCTCAAACCAGCATCATAAAATGTTGACTCTCTTGACATCAAAACAAGCTAGTCGTACCAATCGTAGGCTACGGCACATAGAAGAAACTACTTCACAGATAGCTTCAAGCACAAGGTAAAGCAACACTGGATTCCAACAAACAGCAAACAAGATGCAACAAGCCATTGATAACATGGCTTCCAAACTGGAGAGCATCGACACAAAAACTGAATTTGTAGCTTCAAACATCGAAGCGGTTCCGAGAATAGTCCACCAAGAAATCAGAACCACACTCAAGCTTCTTGTTAATCAAGCGCTAGAGCGAGTAGAGATACGCAATGAGCAAGAGATGTGGAGCCTCGGAAACTTCAACAATACGATCACGCGCGACATTGGTTCTGGTATCCAAATCCAAAAAAAATAGGCGAACGAGCAACTTGGACCTTGGCCATTCTGAACACGGGGAAAGTTTCAGGTGTAATCAATCTGCTGAGAGATCAGAGTCAGCACATCATGATTCAGATATCTTCCAGCCGCAAACTATGAACCAAGATGGTGCTGGATTTCATTACACTGTGAACACTTAAAAGCGTAGGTGGCTGCACCGTTGCAGCTTCGGTACGCTCGATATAGAGATCACGCATTTTCATCATTGAATTGACGGGTCTCCGCAATCGAAATCGCATGTGTCTGTCAGAATACGCCTCATGCCGAGCTGTAGATTTCTGAGCCACCCCGGACTTTTTGGTTTTTACAGTACAGCACCCACTCCAGAGGGCTATTATCAACTAGCTCCTATAGTTTCAGTGCACCCAGTGATGGATATGGACTACCCAGTACACTCCGCAATAAGAATTGGTGATCTGCTAATGCTCCAGCATATGCTGGCATCTGGAAAGGTTTATCTGAGAAGTCTTTGTCCCGACGGAAAGACCCTTTTACATGTATGTATATTACAGCATTTATTGTGTAAAATCACCTGTACCATGGTGTTATCCATACTTGTGACGCGGTCTTCATACTGAAAAAAAAACCTGTTTGTACAGCTCAAGATCTGCCACTCATTTTTACAACCAGGTTCAGCTAAGTCGTACTAAATCATCTTGTTGTCTTCTGAGAATTTCCACTTACATGAGCCTAGCTAGCGTCGTTTACCAAAAAATTGGATGTCTGTAACTTCCTTAGCGGTCAAGGTCTTTCTTGGTACGAAGCGCGACTCGGTGGGTAAGTCATCACTATCCTCCTTTTCCCGCAACTTATAGGTCTATGCATCATTCTGAAACTAGCCAGCTCAGCAGCCACACCACTCGATATATTTTTGGTGTACCCTTTTGTGCGCTGCAAGGATATCAAGAGCCTATATGAGATATTCAACTTCGTTGATACCAAGGACACATCAAATCGCGGGCATCTAGTTACACACCTTGTAATGAGCGGGCACCTTAAATACGTGTATTTGAAAAACCCTTTATTGTGCACTAAGATGAATCGATAATTGCAGAAAAGGTGGCCAAATAGTTGGCCGGATTTCATGGCCAACATTCATCTTAGGGGTCCCTTGATATATAGTTGGGATCACATTGAGTTGAATCGTTTGCTCCAGAACGGGCTCAAACCAAGTGCCATTTCCTACGCCGGTCAATGTCTGTTGGGGAGGCTAATTGCAAGATTTTGATCGATGAAGCGGAGGATTAAAGAAGCGAACCTCAAGCAACAATTAAAATGGGCGAACATCAAGCGATACGAAAAAAGGGTGAAGTTGCAACTTCCAGAACCATCTCGTCGCCTCAAAAGAAACGAAGATTACCTCCGGTGGAACGAACCAATGGCATTTGATAAATCCATAACCTTGATAGTCTTATTGATAGCCTGGGGCGGGGATATCTATGCCATAAGATCACACCACTTTGACAATTTACAGCACTGGAGCGATCTGATTACACACTGTACGCAAGCAAGATTAACAGACGCCTTCGACGAATTCAGGTTGGCTTTATACTGGAGCGAACTAGATCCTGACCAGGTCTTTTTGGAGGATGAACGACAGCGCAAACCAGCATTCAAACTGTACGGTGCGACTCGCTCAGGGATCGACGAGACAGTACTGGCCCTACCGTCTGTTGATGGACTTCGCTGTCGCCTTTGTCGCCGACAATATTGCAATAACCATTACTTTTCTCAATCGAAGAAAACAGAGAGCCCTTTGAAGTGGTACGAGTACCGTTAATACACAACATTGGCGCCTACGTCCTCAATGCAGACTTTTACATACCCTCTTACCGGTTTCCATTCGATACTTTGAGCTCAACCTCCAATCAGATGCAGATATGTTTCAGATAAAACAACCAGAAAAAAACCATGATTCACGTGGCCATGAATCTGGCAAATTTACCGTCTGGTTGCCTCCCAAAAGGCTATCGCCGAGCCGAGATCTTCGGGTGAACGATCTCGACCCCATCGAATACTGCACTCTCAGTGATCAGAAGTCAGATAAAAGGTTTCTCCTTCCTGAAAAAGGCGTTGAAACTTGAAGATACTCAAGTAGGATCCTTGATGCTGTGTATTCACACTTCGTGTCGAAAATGCGCAAAGGAATTTCCTGAATTTTACTTGTCTCGGGTTCGGTACAGTGTACTTCATAATCCCGATCTTCCATTCTTGTAACCAGCTCCAACAAATTTCTTTCAAATCGATCACATATTTGTCAACAGCAGCATGTAATCATGCATCATGAAGAAATCATTTTAGAAACTGAGTACCTCTGCTTTGACAAGCAGAGTGTCAGAAATCTCATTCATGTTCAGCCTCAAAGTGCGGAGCGACTGCAAAAAGTAAATTAATCACAAATTTCCATGTTAACACCTAATCAGCCATCTTAACAACAGCTCTTCCAACAATCTTTCCTGCCTCCATATCTTTTATCAATCTATTAAAATCTTCTAGTCTGCCATGAGTTAAGATCGGATGAACCAGGCCCCGCGCTGTAAAGTCAAGTGCCTTTTACATACGTCAGTATCAGCCCGAGAATGAAAGAAACGGTCGTAAGCAGCGGTTTTACATACCTCTTCGACTTCCTTCAGCGTCCCTGTTACACTTCCCACAACATTCAATTTCTTCAAAACCATCAAGGCGGGCGACGCACCTACTACCATGCTCAAATCTTTAGGGATTCCTACGCATACCATTGTCCCACTGGGCCTCAACAGGCGCGGCGCCTGCTCATAGCCAGCCTTTGACCCGGCAAAAACAATTACACCATGAGCACCATACCTTGTAATCTTCAGGACCTCCGTCACGACATCGGTACATTTGGCGAAATCAATAAATTCTTCTGCGCCAAGCTTCAGACATAGATCGCGCTTTGCATCGCCGGTGTCTATAGCAATGACGCGCATGCCCATTTGCTTTGCGTATTGTATGCCAAAGTGGCCCAGTCCACCTCCTGCTCCAGGAAGCACAATCCATTGGCCGCTGCGAACCTGGCTTCGTTTGAAAGCTACGTATGCTGTCACACCGCCGCACATGATCGGGCCTGCTTCTTCGTCTTTGACGCCATCGGGAATCCTGGTCGCATACCGTGCATCTGTTACACAGTACTGTTGGAACGTGCCTGCAATGTGCAGACCGCTGTTTTGTTGCTTGGGGCAGCAGCATTCATCTTGCCCGTTGGTGCAGAATTCGCATCTGTGACATATAGAAGCAACCCATTTGATTCCTGCTCGATTGCCAACTTGCCACAAATCCTGGACGTTTGAGCCGACGGCTACTACCGTGCCGGCACCTTCATGACCGCAGATACCATTGTCGAACTCCTCGATTCTTCTTGGCAATTCATCGTGCAACATAGCCTTATCTGTGGCGCATAGTCCGCTGTAGTTGATCTTAACAAGAATTTGGTCTGATGACGGGCTCGGAACGGGAATATCCTGAATAACAGTTATGGACTGATCTCCGTAACCTTGCTTGACGGCTGCTTTCTGTGTTTTGGGTATTTCCATAGTGGCAGTATTATAGAAGCAAAAGGTGATATATGTAGTGTAGAATGATGTGATGTAAATCTAATCAGTCCAAATCTCTACGTCGTGCTGCTTTTTATTCCTTTCTCATATTAGCCCTCACACAAAGCATGACTAGCTCTACCAGAGCCATGGCAGTCTTCTGCAAGCTGAATACGCAACTGAACCTGCATACCCCGCATGCACGACAGACCAACCTACAATTTAGTGCGCCTGATCTGGTGGATTTCAAGGATTATCACCTCGGAACATAAGTACCCCGCATTTCGATTGTTCTTTCGAACTCTACTCCGACCGGCATACGAGAGACTAGAGCCTACAGAGCAGTACTAAGTGCTAGGTCTGTCCAAGGTGGTCTAGGGATGTAGGGTATCCAGGGTCTAAACTTGAGTCGTTACAATCGACACAGTTGACTGTTTAACCGAGGGCCATGAATTCCGCATTAGCACATGGTACTTCCACGAGATAGCCGAAAAAAATGTACTGATTGGGTAGAGCCTAGTTCCTCTTGGTGATTTCGAAGGAATTTTTAATCAACTCGATGTTGGCCTATATTAGTAAAAAGCGTTGTTTCATGCTCGGCAATCTTGCGGACGAAATCAGGGAAAGGCTTTCCCTCTTCACTTACATCAGACCTAACGAGACGCATTTGTCATTGTTTTATTTTTTCGTTGCTACTTTTTCTTGCAACGGTGGCATTGACGAGGGGTTGAACCTCAGCTCTCGTCAATGAAGAGCGTATCATAATCGTACAATTTTCTTTCAAGCGTATGCCGAAAACTGTACGCCGACCGATGCAGCCATCTATATTTCCGGTAACGCCGCGCTAAAAAGTCACAATCATGTCTGCGTTACCAGGCAGTAATATCCTCGACTTCCGCCTCACCAAAGGTACTGGTTTTGGTAGCAGCCATGCCAGTATCGGGTGTGGCGGTGTCCAGTGATGGTGTTTTGTTCATGATCTCTGGAAGCTCCACATTCATGAAGCCGAGCAAATGTTTGTTGACCTGCTCAAACTCGAGCAAAAAGGCGTCGTGACCATCCGGTGAGTCGATGGTCTTCAATGCAGCATTCGGGATATGGGCGGCCAACTCTTGTTGCTCGGCAAAGGTAAAAAGACCATCCGACTGGATGCCAAGAACGAGGGTAGGTTGCTCAATCAGGGATAGTGCATGATGGAGTGCCGGTACTGGATCCAGGGTTTCGGGTGTCTCGCCTTCCGGGTACCGATAGCGGGAAACGTCGTGAGTATCGAGTTTCCTGGTTATGGCGATGTAACAATTGGCATCAAATCTCTTGATGAACTTGTCGCCTTGGTAGCGCAAGTAGGATTGGGCAGAGAAATAGTGCGGCGCAAGAGGCTTAGAGGCGCGCGGAAACTGGTTGTTAGTGCTTGTCGACCCTGACTTTTGGGATGGCGATTGAGCGGGAGTTGAGGCATCGTGAAATTCAAGGTCAGCATGCGCCTGTGCAGAGGCGGGGATGGCGGTACTACTGTTCGACCTCGACAAGGTTCGTGGTGATCCAGCATTCTTATGCCCATGGTTGTGGATTGCCCAATGCTCATGCGAAGGATTCGATGGGGTTGTCGGGCGCGGCACCGTATTGATGCTTTGTTTCTTGGATAGATCTGGTGTGTTACGACCAAACCTTGACTCAAACGAGTCGCGACTCCGATACGTAAGCAAGGCAGACATTCGCGCAGCTGCGAGACCAGTAGATGGAGGATCATCGTAGGAATAGTAGCCGTCGTCATACTTGGGATCGCTGTAGATGCTCTGGCGCTGCGCCTCACCCCAGCTGATGCCCCATGCACTGTAGCGGGCGGAAGTGGCAATTGGTATAATGGTCTTGACATAGTCTTTTCCAAAATATGCGAACTCGAGAACAAGCATTCCACCCATGGAGCCTCCAATGACTGCGGCAATCTGTTTTACACCGAGATCGTCCAAGATGAGCTTGAAGATGCTGCTTTAGTCAGCAATTGCTAGGTGTAACCAAAATGACTAGTTCAACTAACTTGACATCATCTCGCACTGTTGTCAGGGGAAATTCGGGTCCGTAGGGGCCCAATGAAGCGTCGCCGTCCTTAGCCGTAACTGGACTGGCGCTTCCATACGGGCTTCCTAAGCTGTTCATGCAAACGACAAAGAATCGCGAAATATCGAATGCTTTTCCGGGGCCTCCAAGCAGCGGTCCCCACCAGTCGCCCACGTCAGCGCTGCCTGTCAGCGCATGACATATGACCATGGCATTGTCTCCGTCTGGTGCTAGGGTGCCATAGGTCTTGTATGCGACGCTGACATTGTACAACGCAACGCCAGATTCAAGGGTAAACTCCGGTATAATGGCGATGGTTTGGTCGGGGATCAGTTTGGCGTAAGGATTCTCGGGCTGTGACGAGACTCTTGCTATGAAATGTCAGTTTTAGCCATCATGATAGAAATCGTGGCCAACGAGATCATAATCACTAGCCCGAGCAGATCCATACAACAATCATCTGCTGAGTTCACTAGTAACACGGCGACATGTTTGGTGCTTCCATTGCACAGCGTGACGTCCGTCTTGCATGTTTGCGACAAGAAAAATAATTTTTGGATGCGACTTACTGTACTTCTGCGACCCGTTGGCCGTTCCGTTGTTCACTCCAGAATTATCCATATTTGCTATATGTTGGAGTCGAGAGGTAAGGAATGTAGAGCCTGGAAGGCAAGTGGGGGCGTGTTCGTCACATTGCGGGGAGTCATTCTGCTGGTGTTGATGCTTGCGATCCCCCGCTAGACGAGGGCTCTGACGTCTTGGCGGATGACGTGATTCCACCGATTCGCTAATGGTCTAGGGGCCTCTCTGCCTTTGACTCTTCTATTAAACATCCCTAAACTTGATCGGCTTCTGCACAAATTGGCCCAGGTTTCGCATTACATCAAGCATTACTTTCAAAGATCCAGTCAAGTATAGCGAATCTCGGCCTTGATGCCTTAATTGGTCTTTGAGGCACTACAATGCCGGTACTAAGCCTGTGTCACAACTGTTTGCCCCGACAGTGTTACATGTTTGACTCACGCGGTGTTTGCTATAGTGCTAGATGTTCTGGTCTGTACCCGAATACGAGATTATCGCTGCTCATGATACATGCTCGGACCTCAGGTAACATACCCCTTCAAAGGCATTCATACCAGTCCTCACAAGCGAGGTTGGCACGTTACTAGCTGTGTCCATCCACGCGCTCGATGGTCTCATTACATATTTTTTATCATGAGTGGGATCCACAGGCGCGCAATGCGATTGTGACCAACTGTCATACGCATCACAACCACTAAATTACCACCCGCATGTTGGGCGCAAACCCCCAGCCAACGCGAGATGTATTCTCAGCATTTGGAACATAAGTAAGGATCTCAGCATATTCTATCAGCTGTGAACTTGGTCAGTAACCTCAACACTCCGAGAAATTCAACACAGAATGCAGTTCCAAAAGACACCACTCATGCGTGCTGGAACGGAAGGCTCTTCATGTCAATCTGGATACAAAAGCTTCAATACGCGCCCACCACATAGAAACATCAGATACCACTTCATTCCATACGGTTACTCCACACATCACAGTCGTAAAACAGAAAACACGCCGTGCAAGTCTCAGAAATCTCAAAAGTCTCTCTACACGGCATGTCACACAGAAACCACGACACCAGGATCAGAGATGATGGCCATACCCAATACTGCACCCAAGATTCACATACCGGAACACCCGCAAAAACACCTGCAGTTCACAATAGGAGGCAATGAAGACGCTTTCTATACTGTCTTGAAGGCTCCAAGAAGTACAAGGGGTCAATGCAGAGAGGATATCGCACTGGAGGGGCCTGCTGAGGTTGCACTTGATCATGTTCATGTTCAGAATCAAAAAACAGCACTTGAACAGCTGGCCCGTCAACAATTACGGAGAAACCGAATGCCCAATTATGTCGCCCGCTTCAAGAAGAATCAAATCATTCTCATACAAGAGGAAGAAATGAGATGCTTTTGCGAAGACGTAGCAGGCACGCCTCACATTAGTGAGCTTCAAACTGAAGACGATGTGGTCGCAGTGCCGCGCATTGAAGTATTTGGCCTAGGTGGCGAGATTAAAAATTTCCAGAGCTATTGAAACATGGATGAAGGTGATTGGCGCAGATAGTCCTATAAACTGCAATCCAAAATATGCTGTTCATGTTTCTATTCTCGCATGGAGTGTGCACGAGCCTCACGCTAAGAAAGCCACATGTGGCTAGTGCAAGGTGGATACACTAGCTCTCTTTGCCTCCATCGGTTCGCCATCTTTCTCACATCATCACCATTACTGACATGCGATGCGACGGGTAGTAGTAACCGGCTTGGGCCTTGTAACGCCTTTGGGATTAGGTAATGAATCTACAATCTTTTTCTAAGCCACTTTCACTGACTATTCAGGTGTTCGCCAAACCTGGAAGCGCCTCATTGATGGACACTGCGGCGTCGTTTCTATCAAGGATAGAAGCCCAGAGTTCGCGTTGCTTCCGAGTCAGGTAGCTGGCTTAGTGCCTGAAGGATCGAAAGATGCCGGAAAATGGAATTCAAAAGACCATCTAAGCCCTAGTGTGTGTAGCGCGCCATCATTGCAAGGCCTTCCGCGCCACCACTAACTACATGACAGGACGAACGTCGCATGGCACGCTTCGCTCAATATGCCATGGTAGCATCAGAGGAAGCGATGAAAGATGCCAGATGGTATCCGAAGAAGGAGGAAGATCTTGAAGCCACGGTACTAAAAGCAAATGCTTTTCACGTGCATACTACTTACAACACCTAGGGCGTCTACATGGGCTCTGGTATCGGTAGCCTGGATGATGTATACGACACCACTGTCGCATATGAGAAAGGGGTAATCGGATTGTCTCGTCCATAATATACAGAGCTGACTTTTTAGGGCTACCGGAAGGTGTCGCCACTCTTTGTACCGCGACTCTTGATCAACCTCGCTGCAGGTCACATATCCATGCGCTACGGCTTCAAGGTAGGTTACTGTGCATCTGATTGCAGTATGTAATACTGATCATATATCAAAGGGACCAAATCACGCGGCAACCACGGCATGCACCACTGGCGCGCACAGCATTGGCGACGCATCTCGTTTAATCCAGTTCGGCGACGCGGATGTCATGATTGCGGGCGGTGCTGAGTCATGCATACATCCCCTCGCTATCTCAGGCTTCGCTAGAGCTAGAAGTCTTGCAACTGAATTCAACGATCGCCCTACCGAGTCAAGTCGTCCGTTTGACAGGCAGCGCGACGGCTTCGTTATCGGAGAGGGAGCGGGCGTTGTTGTCCTCGAAGTAAGCAATACGTCTTAGATTTATGCAAAACTCATCAAAATAGGAACTCGAGCACGCCAAAAGAAGAAATGCACACATCTATGCTGAGGTTGCTGGCTACGGATTGTCCAGTGACGCCTACCACATGACGGCACCTCGGGAAGACGGCCAAGGCCCACGTCTTGCCATGAAGAAAGCTTTGCGACACGCTTGCATCAAGCCTTATGCTGTTGATTATGTCAACGCTCACGCTACAAGTACTCCTTTGGGTGATGCCGCCGAGAACAGAGCGATAAAGGGACTCTTACTGGGCGAAGATGGAAAGACTGAAGCCTCTGAAATTAACATCAGCAGTACAAAGGGCGCCATTGGACATTTACTTGGTGCTGCTGGTAGTGTGGAGGCAATCTTCACCGTGCTGGCGATACATCACGTGAGCCAATCCTGGAGCTACAGGGACATGTGCACTGACAACAAGCAGAATACACTCCCGCCGACACTCAATCTTCTCAACCCAGGCGATCCATCGGCTGATTTTGATTGCAATTATGTTGCTAATGAAGCCCAGCAGCACAATATTAGTGTTGCGCTTTCAAACAGCTTTGGCTTTGGCGGCACCAATGCCTCGCTCTGCTTTCGGAAAATTTAAGTTTATAATTTTACTATTACACAGCCATTTGCAAAAATTGACGTTGCTAGCGTCGGCTTTGGCAGACTTGTGTGTATTAGTAAATCAAGTCGGTAATTGATCTACAGCCCCGCTAAGTTAGGTCACATTACTTCGTAAGATAACGACGACTTCCTAACCCCACCTTGCGCCATCACATCCCACATAGCGCTGCAGGAACGATTCCTTCCGCCCATACATCTTGGCTTCCTTCCTACTTTCTTTCTTACCACTTTTCTCCTTCGATCTCCTCGCGCTGCACATCTAGCTGCGGCTGTCTAGACCAAGGCTGGATGTAATGACGACTTCACGTGCCCCGTCGCATGCGGGCAGCGACCCAGAAAACAAGCCATCTTTCCTGCGCAATGCATCCAACAAGGCCTCAGAGTACCATGCGCAGATTCCGTACCTCAGACGACTTCCCTTCGCGGTGATCTCCATCATCATCACGCTTATCTTCGTCAACCTGCTTGTTTGGGCGGCGGTTGGCGTTGTCCTGGTAAGCTAAGGGGATGCGTCAAAAAAATTAGCCGGATACTAACATGTCGCAGCACTGGCATACGCCCCTCATTTCCACGGCAGTACTGTCATATACGCTAGGATTGCGCCATGCCCTGGATGCCGATCACATCTCGGCTATTGATCTAATGACTCGCCGTCTCATAGCGTCAAATCAACGACCAGTTACCGTGGGAATGTTCTTCAGCCTCGGACATTCGACTGTAGTCATCGCCACTTCTCTTGTAGTTGCAGGTACTGCTGCAGCTGTACGAGACAAGTTTGACAATTTCGAGCGCGTTGGCGGCATCATCGGAACTTCAGTATCTGCAGCCTTTCTTCTCCTCCTCGGACTCATGAATGTCTACATTCTGTACAAGCTTATAGTACAGATGCGAAAGATGATTGCAAGTGAACCTGGGAAAGAACACGAAGAGTTCAAAATCCAGGGCGGTGGATGTCTATTTCCAGTTTTGCAGAAGCTGTTCAAGTTGGTCGACCGGCCATGGAAGATGTATCCACTGGGTGTTATGTTCGGTCTCGGCTTCGACACGTCATCTGAGATTGCCATTCTAGGAATCAGCTCGATTCAAGCAACGAAGGGAACATCAATATGGCTTATCCTAATCTTTCCCCTTTTATTCACGGCTGGCATGTGTCTTTTGGATACGACTGACGGTGCGCTGATGATGAGCTTGTACACGAGTACCCAGCTTGCGCGCGACCCAATCGCAATTTGCTACTATAGCATCGTGCTCACAGTCATTACAGTCATCGTCGCGATCATCATCGGGACAGTGCAGTTTCTCAACCTCGTGCTCAATGTCGCTTCGCCCGAAGGCAAGTTCTGGGACGGCGTCGAGAAACTGGGTGATGCATGGGACATAGTCGGTGCGTACTATCTTTGAATCGATGCTGAGAATGGTACTAATGATGTGCAGGTGGGGCGATTTGCGGTACCTTTATCGTGTTCGGTGGTCTGAGCGTCCTGTTGTATAAGCCCTGGAGACGACGCATCGACAAGAAGAGAGTTAGCAACGCGCACTTTGAGCCGTTGTCTCAAGACCAGGAGGCCATGGGGCCAAGTGAGGAGGACGACGTACCCGGACCAGATACCGCGCATACCAAAGATGTGAATGTGACTGTCGAGCCTATCGAGGCTACTAATGTTGCTGGTCCTGCGCATCGATAAAGTCTTCGGAGGTAGCATCAACCATCTTAATGGAATGTTATTTGGTAAAAATGTTCATTAAACATGTCATACGCTTATAAAGCTAGTCCGCGAATACGACGATGAAATTCTATTGAAAGAGCAACTTTATCAAGACCAGCCGAGGCTAACATCAGTGCCTCACAGCACCGCAACCTTGACGATAAAAGACACGAATGTGACATATATCGCTTGAGAATCACGGTCCCAAACCGAGAATATGCTATCCAACCTGTATAACTCCAAGTATCCCATCCTTATAACGCCATGCAGCAAGGGCAAAGTCGAGGCTTATTTGTCGTCGAACTGGCTACCGATGTAGCCCAAGGCGGCGTCACGCATGGCATTGTTTCGTTCAGGCGCCACAACAGGTTGAGGAGTGTGAGAAGCAGCAGTGCAAGTATGAACTTGGTTGCCTTTGATGTCAAAGACGCAGTCGCAGGTAGCGGTGGTGCTGGAAAGAGAGGTTAGAACGCTGGGAGCTCTTTTTTTTGGCTCGGTACGAGAAGGAGGGGGCGCAAAGGCATTTCAGGAACAGAACATACGTACGACTGGGTGCCGGTGGCCGGTGGCGGTGGCGGTGCAGACTGTCGCTTGGAGCTCATGGTGCTGGTTGGGCGCTTGGCGGGCTGCGGTGGGTATGGCTCGAGTAGTAAATGTTCTGCGATGGTGGTGATGCAGTTGATTCGAAAGTAGGGGGAATACTGACTTAATGTAAATGCTTCAGGATAGACTGGAGGACTCTTTGCGAGGTGCCCGCCATGTCGCAGGGCTGGTGGGCGGGGCCGGTCGAGCGAGACTGATGATATGGGCGACCGTGCGTTTCAGGGTAAAACAACCCTTACTACATGCTGTTCGGACAGACTCGATTCTTTCCCTCGTAGGTCATTGGCCGCGCGACTCGGTTCAGCTCACCTCATGCGACGTATCAGGTATTAAAGGTAGTTTCTATGTAAGACGTCAACCTATCAGACCACACATCCACTCACCGATGTCGCACCCGCTATGCTGAATTTGGCACGCAAAATGGGACCAAATCAACACCTTATACGGCAGTATCTTGACCGGCACCTCTGCTTACGACCATGATCTAGCCTGAAACCGAAAAATGAAGCAAGGCGAAGCAACTGCGCATCACGTGCAATCTCATGTTCCGTCTCCAAGCTGGCGAACATTTGCAGCCCAAGCACTGCCTCTATGACAGCATACATTTGCACAACCTTAGCAAAGACATGAATGCAATAATACTATAGGGACTGCGGCTGGCGAACAGTCCAGAGCCGGTATAACGAGCACGTGACAATAAAGGCTACTAATTATCCCCATTTTCACAGGGTGGGTGGTTAAAAGTGTTTCGCTCTATCTCCTCAGCCGCATTGCCAAGACTGAGTAATGACCCTGATGCGGATTATTGTCACCACGTGGCGTTGTAAGCGATCGATGCAGACAGATGTTAGCGCAGTTACCGATCATTGAGGTCAGGTCGACGCAGAGGGAGAGAATCGTCAGTGCACACCCTGTCCCATCAGCATCCCCATTAGCATTCTGATACCTACGCGACAAGGGTGTGTCTACAGCCGCCCCGCCGCACGTAGTACGTAGGCCCTGCGCTTACTGAAGATAATCTCCCGATGAAGCAAGTAAAAAAGCATTGCGCATACGACATCAGCATACCGCGCCCGTCCCACCCCTGCCCGCATTGCATCGCGCAGCTAGGTCCAGCCTCTCCACCCCCGTTTCCAGGCTGAATCTCAAGTACGCGCTGCAGTCCCTCCCCTTCTACCCGCCGAGCCGCCGTCTACATGATGACATAACCAAGATCATGTGACATGAACGATCGGTACGAAAGCATGATCCTTCGGCACACCGATTTTGTCCACGTGAACTGCAGGTGAAATCTTGGACTCTGGAGTAGCAAGTGTAGTCTTCTTGTTTTGGTAGACTAGGCCCCACAATGGGCCGGGTACCCTAGCACGGTACCCGTGCTCCTCTACGCTTGGACGCTGATTGGACGACTAGATTCCGTCTACTTTGATTATGTAACTCTCCCTATGGAAGTATCACGTGATGGCAATACACTCGGAATAGTCCTTCTGTTATCTGCCTTTACCCGCTACTGGTACTACCATCACTTTCAAAACTACTACTACCCAATAGCCTACGCACCGAGGAAGCCTCAAGACAGCACCAGATCCTCCATACCAAAGATCCGATTAAGAGATACCGTACTCCGCGCATCTCCATGTGAATTTCCAGTCTATGTTTGCGCGCGCACCCTACGTCACCAGGACGCGAGTGCTATTGTTGCCGTTGCTATCTGACTATCCCGGGCATCACCCCCCCTATGTACATAATGAGGTCACGTGACCATCGTGTGACACCCCACTAGTCGAACGCCAACATCACTGCCACGATTCCTAGGGAAACAAAAATCAGAGTCTCCACTTCCAAGCGCTGTGGATCCCGAAAGAAAACCCCTGTTACCCTAACCTCATCGCAGAGCATACTAGATAGCGTCTGGCTTTACTTGGCATCGTCGAACTGTGCGCCTACGCTCATCAAGTCGGCAGATTGGGTAGCAGCGTCTTGTTTCGGCGCTACGATCGTCTGAGAGTTGTAGGAGAGCGCCGTGCATGTGTGTGCTAGTTTGCCGGTTGCGCTGTACACACAGCTGCAGTTTGTGGCGGTACTGGAAGCGCGTGTTAGCATGTTGGATACAACAGTCCGGTGTGTTAGGAACAGCATCTGAGAGTACAAACTTACGAGCTGGTATCTTGTGCTAACACAGCATGGCTGCCTTGCTGGCTGCGCGTTTGAGTTGGGTGAGTTCTGGAAACCATTTTTTTGCGCAAAGATGATTTTTGCTGGTTTGCCAGTCCTCAGTATAACGCTGGCAAAGTCGGGTAGGGGTGTTTTTTTCTGCGATGATACAGAGGGTGGCAGCGCGACTTGAAGTGGACTTCATCTTAAATATGCGTGAATGCTAATCGAGTCCTGTGGTGAGGGATGCGAAAGATCTGTTGCCACAGATGCACCTTCACCATTGTCCTCGAGTCTCAGTCAGCCTAGCAGTCCAGTGGATTGCGTACACGTCTCGCTATTGGCATGTGAATGAATCATCCTTGCTGGCACCCGAATTATAGTGTTGAAAGCTGTATGGGAGTGCTTCGTGGCAGCCCGTTCCCAGAGATCAATGAACGAGGCTGGAAGTTCGGGTATCCGGTGAATTAGAAGAGAAAGTCTGGATCACCTGGTTCTTGCTCCATGCCCACATCTCCAGGATTGCATCACCTTGGTCCAATAGCTGTATTCCCGCGCTGCACAGTTATTGTTCTGGTTTCACATTTTCCGCGCGAGGGACGTAGTCGGTCGCCACTAAGTACTGGGATTGACAACTGTACTCGAGTGAACAAAAAAAAGCTTGCGACAACCGTGCACTAACATGGAAAAACTGGGGACCAAGAGCGATGTAACAGGGCCTGCATACGCATACGAGCACACGTTGTCCGTCCCAAAGGCTCTTGGGTGGAAGCGATCAGACACCATGATGTGGCCAAAGCCTGGGTTCTTCGGGCCTCGACAAGCAAGACTTATGCAGGGTGTATGGCAGCCCCCCACCAGCAAAGCCACGACACCAAGAGGCGAATCACGGAGTCGCCGAGAATTGGGCAAGCTGAACAAACGATAACAACAATTCACAAACGCGGTCCGCTAAGCCCCCAGCCTCGCAACCCCCTCGTAAGCGGATTTCCGCAAGTGATGCGCGACACCCACGAAGGGCATTGCTTGGCAGAGGGGGAAGGATCGCGCCTAGTATCTGCGGCTTCCCATGGACTTGTGAAACCTGGGATACCTATAGATAGAAAACCGATCTACGCCTACGGCCTACTACTACTACTACTACTACAACACCACGTTGATTGCGCCATGCTGTATTCACGGTACCTCACCTTTTTCGCCTTGGGCTCCACGCCCAACTCTCTCACATGCTAAGACGTGGGTTTCCAGCATTACGTACGTGTGCTGACAGCCAGCGGGTACATACGTACATGTTATTGCCCAGGACACGACTTAGTCGTCGGGTTCCTTTGACCCAGCTTGCTCCCAGCCCCATGAGTCAACGGACGAGGGATAGGATTCCAAGGCGCCGCGGCCACGGCTGTTGCGATTCCCGGTGCTGCTGTCAGCGCAGAAGCGAGGAGCATGCCCATCATGTACACTAGATGGTGTTTTTTCATCCCAGCCCTGCGTCATGCACCAATACCCCGTGATTAGGATTGCCATTTATCCGGTGCTGAATCCTTCCTTGTGGCGCAAAGGACATGTGGCGCGACGAATAAGCGGTGCGCTGGCTACCCCCCTGATACACGACAGATGTGGGTTGTAGTGCTGGAGTGCACGTCCGTAGCTGAAAAAAAAGCCAGTAGGATGCCTCACGTGGTTAGGATGTGCTGTGTGACCTTCCGAGCCATTACCTACTCGTCGCTCCAGTCCATCACTGCGCGACTACGTCTGACCGGTACAAACTTAGCGCGTGGCGAGTTTCAGGCAGCAAAATGGCCGTTGGAATCCAACATTTTTATTATTGGGTTTGCTCTGTATTTACTTCCACACTGGGCAGGTCGCCCAGCTGCACACCCTCAACCTCCCCCCACGTCGTTAGTTTAGCGGCACTGCTTCCCCAGGTACAACTTGATCCAGAGTCCACTCGGCGATTTTCAAAACGGCTTCTTCGGTTCCGAAAACCCGCAGTGTATTTCCAAACTCGGACCAGAATCTTGAGTCGAAAGATGGGATGAGCTCCATCGGCCGTCGCTCCATTTGCTCAAGGGGCACCCAACCAGATCGGTCCTGCATATAAACGTCTTCTGCCCATGACCCTGTGGGTTCTCGTGATTGCTCACGCAATGCACCTTTTTGTTTTGGGGCTGTAGGTTCCTCCTCTTCGTCTTCTTCTGTTGAAGACGCGCCGTCGCCATTCAGTGTCATTTCCTTAAGAGTGTCAAAGACATTCTTCGTTTGGAAGCGCTGCTGTTCCACCTCCTTGCTCTTGGCACCATTCTTCTTGCTTTTCGTGCGCTTCTTCCGTTTTGCGGGTACCGGGTCTTCGAGGGGCGGTAGCGGGACGGGCTTCTCCACCTTCTCGCGTCCGTCCTTTACAAAGTCTTGCAAGTCTTCACCAGGGATCTTGTGGACACCTGAAAACGTATTCAAAAGTGGCGGGACTATCTTTTCTCCTCGCTCTGCACCGAGCTTAGCGGCTAGCTTAATCATGATTGTGGCTGTCAACAAGCTGTCATAACCAGCTTCGTGGAAAGCCTCAATATCCTGGTATTTAGAGTGATCGGCGTGAGTGATGATGTTGGGTAGCGGTTGTTTGCTAAGACTCGACGCTATGTCTTGCAGCGTGGGCGAGGCGTTGAGGTCGCCCTCAGCATAAGTAGCTAGGTATTTTGTGTCGATTATCCTGGGGAACAGCTCGTGGATGGCATCCTGGAATTCCTGTAATGTGTCCTGACAAATCATGTTAGATCAACACAGACGGAATCTCCTGGTTACATACAGGCAACGGTCCGACGAATGTGCGGTAAAAGTAGACAATGTCGGTAAACATATTGTGACCCACAAGCACTGGCTGCTTCGTCTTTAGTCTCTCGATAGCTCGATCGTAGCGATTGCGTATAGCCTGCGTGTCGGCCGCTGATGCCATGCCAGAGGTCCGAGCAACGTATAGCAGTTCAGTTCGATCAATATTGCCGTTTTTGGCCAGAGCCTCAAAGACCCAGCGAAAGCCAGTTTGCCGCAGGATGGACTCGTTGACGCGAGTCTTCATCTTGCGCACGTTTTCCGCCTCGCGCAGAGGATCTAGATGGATGATGCGAACGCACTCTGAGCGACCCATGGTGACCAGGTCAGGGAATTCAGCACGCACAAGCTGATGGACCAGACGCTTCTCAAAGCGTGTGATGGCGGGAATGACCGGTTGCCTGGGCAGCCCAGTGTGGGTTGTGACATCCAAACCCGACGCTTTGCTAGTTTTCCATGTGTTGATGGCGTTCCTCACACGGCGCATGAAATCCAGCGACTCAACGTCTTCCTCTTTTAGTTGCAGGTCTGGGACAGTATTCTTTTTTTCGAGTCGATCCCACGCCATTTGTTTTGCGCGCTCTGCCTCCTCACGTGACAAGTACTGTACGCCACTGGCAAAAGGGGAGCCCAGGTCGAAGCCATTGTTGAGCAGGAACGTGCAGGCGCCGCTCTGGAATCTGATTTCGCGCTCAAAGTCCATCCGCTCGTCGAGGAGCGGGCTGATGGCGATGTTGTAGGGCCGCAGGACGTACTTGTTGGCAGTGTAGTCGAACCTTGCACAGGTGATGCCGACCTGTAGGATCTGGTAGCGATCGGCGCCCATCTTGGTCTCGGCGTAGCGCTCCTCCATGGTAAAACGTCCGGGCCCTCGCGGGGGTTTATCCTGAATGCGCGAGGGGATGCCCGAGAGCTCGAGGTCAAAGGAGACAAAGTCGGCCTCGGAGATGTGGATGAAGAGGCCGAGCAGGTGGTGGGGGAAGGAGGCTGCGTCGACGTCCATGGCTGTGGAGATGGTGGTCGCGTAACATGGAAATTAATATTGGGCGATGCAGTGGTAGGACTGTGGCGGCGGGCTGGTAAGCGATGGGAGATGGTGGAGGTGAGGGTAGTGGTAGCGGTAGTGGTAGTGGCAAGGCCAGCGGCGTGCAGAAAGTAATGAGGTCAGCCATGTTGAGGCGCCCGCGACAATGTCGCACTCGGTGGCGCAGAGCGTGTGTCGCAAACGAGATGTGTCGAGCCAGTTGTGTCGAGCAAATTAAGACAGCTGCACATGAAGCGATGTATGGGCGGCCCCTTGACAGGAGGGGAAGCATGGCCGTGGGCAGGCGGTCACGTGGCGCAGGCGGTTTGGCGGCTCGGGAAGCGCTGACGCGCCAAGGCAGCAATGGCAGGCACGGAGCCGAGGTCGAATCGAATTGTTGTGACTACGCGGAGTCGAAAGGCGTAGGACCGAGCCGCCCACCCACAACCCCCCGAGTCTCACCGCAATGTGCTCGTGAAGCCAGAAACACACCCACCACGAGCATCTCGATCCATCGCGTCGTGCAGGGAGCAACTATGGCGACCGTGTACGACCAAGTCAGCGGCTCGCGCTACCTGTCGTCATCCATCTCGTCGCTCTCGGCCTCCCGCCAGCAGGCGTCGCAGATAGCCAAAGCCTACCGCCAGGCCGCCCAGCTGTTCCTGACGCGCCGCCTGCCCGAGGCCCTCTCCACCATTGAGCCCATCATCACCCCGCCGCCGCTCGACGACGACAATGGCGCCCCCACCGACCTGGCCGGCTATGCGCCCGTGGCGACCGCGTCTCGCGGCACCCGGGTCAAGGTGTGGAGCTTCTATCTGACCTTCCTCAATGCCGTCATCGAGCTCGGGGCCGAGGACGGCAAGCATGCCTTTGGAAGCACCCGGTGGAAGCAGCTCGTCTCCAAGTGCCGCGACGGCAGCATCTGGGACGACGTGGTGCGCGATGGCTATGCCGGCGTCGAGGGCGATGTCGATGCCGACGTCGTCATCAACTTGTATGTGTGCCCCCGGCGCCCCCAGAGCCCCCAGAGCCCCCAGAGCCCCCAGAGCCCCCAGAGCCCCCAGAGCCGCCCCCCATGCTGACCCGGTGCAGGGCAACGCTGCTGCTCACCCACGCGCCCTCGCAGAGACTGAACCAGCAGAAGCTCGAGACATACCTCTCGGCCGCCGCCAACCCCATTCTCGATGTCGCCTCCCACATGTCGTCGCAAGCATATCTCGACAAGCGCCCCGGCAGCAGCAGCAGACAGCATGCCGGCACAGACACCCCGCGCGACCTGGAGAAGCGCATCAAGCTGCTCGAGCTCTACACGCTGCATGTGCTCCCCCGCAACGACGAGTGGGACTATGCCCGCGAGTTCATCACCATGTCCGAGGTCCTGGACGACGAGCGCAAGGAGGCCTTTCTGCTCGCCCTGCACTCGCTCAAGGAAGAGAAGGAGGACACCGAGGCAAGAGAAGAGAAGCTGCGCCAGCAACAACAGGAACAGATGGAGCAGCGCCGCAGGGAGACCGAGGCCCGCCGCCTCGAGCAGTCGCGCGCAGAAGACGAGCGCCGGAAACGCGAAGAAGAAAACCGCCGCCAACCCCGTGGCTCAGACGACCGTTTCCGCAGGTCCCACCCAACACCCCAGCCTACTTCCTCCCAGTCGTCACGAACTTCACGCACCCCTTCCAGGAAGCCCATGTCACCCCCGCCGGGCTTCTACAACCGCGCCTCCACCCTCATCTCCAATCTCCAAGCCATGATATCCAACACAGCACAGTCCATGACTGCAAATCCCATGGCATTTCTACGCACTCTGCTCTTTTTAATTGTGTTTGGCCTTGCCCTCGGACGGAGAGATCTCAGAGAACGCATCCTGAGAATCATACGCACGGCATGGGACAAGGTTAGGCGAACGGTGGGCATGGGTGTCAAGGTTTCTTATATCTAATATACTGCACACCCCAGAAGTGAAAAATATATGACAAACTGTTTTTTGTTTTCGTTACTCTTTGATACCTAGTCTGTGAGTGATTTAGGGGGGGCGGTGAGGGAAGGTTGGGTAGATTTGCCAAGAAAGAATTGGGGGGGACATTTTTTCCTACGTCTTCTGTATTATTAACAGCATGCATCTCATATGTAGTGGTAGCTTTGTTGTAGTATAAGAGAAAGAAAAACAGGTCAAATGGGGCCGTGCATTTGCAAATCTCAAGCCTTTTTTGTATAATAGAGTTGGCTGACGTCATGTTAAGTTTGCGAGGCGTGTTCAGCCAGCCCGTTTGATTGATTGCTTGTTTGTTTGTTTATTTGTTCCCAGCGGCTAGGACCATGGCCTTGGAAACGGTGGCTTGTTACACAGCACAACCATGTCTAAATCAACGTCGGCCATGACAAAAAGAGCGTCGTTCGCAGCACGCATAACCAGACCTTTGAAATCAACTCTGCAAATTCCCCACTTCCTATCTTTGGTAAACAGCGTGAAAAGAAGCCTCAACTCACTGCCGCTTTCTCGTCGATCCAAGCGTCTTCCTCCTCTGCTTAATCATATACGTGTACATTGTATACGAGCCTACATCTGATCAGCACCTGATTCCGAATCCGAAAAAAAATAACATAGTAGATATGTACTTACCAGGCACGTAGAGCATCAAGCAAAAGTAAAAAACAGGTGGAATAACCCAGCTGATCCGCGCACCGGGCTCAATGGCGCGATACAATAGCCACCACTCTGCGCCAATGCCAATGGGGTACAGGGGGTAGAACATGGAGTATCTAGCCATTGTCAGTTGAATCCACACGAACAAACAAACGACAAAAAGCATTTACATGCACATTACCACGGAGTGAGAAGGGGAAACGCACCTCAGCCATACAAGCAACGCAGGGGCCTTGCCGTGCATGTTCAGCGCTAGATACAGATAGCGGATACCGTCTGCTACCGACCACGCCAGCACCAGCGCGACATAGGCACTCGACGACGCAGTGCTACCCGGGAAACAGAACCATACCATCCAGACCTGGATTACGCGCGTGACGACTTGCAGTGCGGTTGTGCTAACGGGGGATTTGATGATGCCTTTGGTTGTATTAGTTCGGCATCTTGTGGAGAGAAGTACGTAGGGTACGGGGGGGGATAGTAACGCACCAAACGCCGCGTGTAGTACTTCAACTAACGATGCTGTTTGCACCCAGCGCGCTGCAGACTCTGTCGCGGAAAATATGTCCGCCTTGCTGCTTCCAGCGCGTAGGTGCGCCACGGCTTTTATAAAGATGGAGGCCCAGAGAAGCGCAAAGATGATGTTGTACCCGGTGAGATAGACCTGGCGTAGCGACGACGGTGCTGTGTGCGTCTTGCGCTGCTGAGTCGCCATCTTCGGACTCTTCCCTTTTTGGTGAGTATCAGTCCAACCCTTTCTTCTCCTCGTTTCTTTCTTTCTTTCTTTCTCGTTTTTCTTTTTTTTCCACACTGAAGATGAATCGTGACAAAGCTATGGGGGGTTTTTTTTCGAGCAAGTAAGCAAGCCAGTAAGAAAGAAAAAAATTGCAGTTACTTAGTGTCGTGTAGTCTTTGATCCGGCCACTACGCTTGAATGCGGAGCGCTGCCCCGAGCCGAGGCTAAGTACTACTTGATTTGCATTTTTGCGATGCACGCTTGCAGTCCTAGTCTACACCTCATGTATTCCTGCACCCAGTTTCCCCTATATCCATATCCCGTGCTGCTTTTGTTGGTATGCGTGGGGCCGGAGGTCAGAACACAGGTATACATAGGTGGTGGTGCGAGTAATGCGGTACCTGGGGTAGTCTGTGGACGGACGAATCAGAGGCGCGCATGGCGTGTGCGCACAGGGGCCATGTATACCTCGTCCCACATGCTCATGCTCATGCGAGTGTATCCAGATGGGATTTGAGCTGGGATCGTTTCGGCTAGGATGTGATGCAGCTTGATAGATCTGGAATACTGGCTTGAGTAATCGTGGTGTGTTGGCGGGTCCAAGCTGAGCTCTAGGCTCCACCTTCTATTCGCAGCACTTGATTGAAGACTATTCTGCGTCTCCATTCGATTTCCCAAACACGTATATGCGGACTTTGTACCATAACATGGCGATGTATATCGTAACGCAGATAAATGTCTGAAAGCAAATATATCACAAGAAGACATGGTAAAACGAGACTGCAATGCACAAACTAAATCTTGCGATAAGATAGTTCTGAGTTTGGAGGTGTACCTACGTAGCTAGCGTCTTCTCGCGTGACCACGCCCTATCATCAACATCTCAACCCATTTTACCAGCACTATAAAGCCCAAGCACGACACCCTTATCGTAACTCGGCCAGCAAAATGTCCTCCGGTGCAGTAAGTCTCGTTTTACCGCGGCCAGGTGCTGAAACCACATTGCCACCAAAAACCATTGCCGGGCCCCCGGAAGAATCCTTCACATCGACATTTGGCGCCCTCCTTCCGCCAGCTCGATATCTCAGCACGGACAATGGAAAAGCGGCATACTACTCCATGCCGCCGTCACCGCCACCCACGCCAGACACGCAATCACCAGACACAAAGTCGCCAGAGCGAGTGCTCTTTATTCACGGCGTGCAAACCCCCGCCCTGGGCATGCTCCCACTAGCTCGGCAGCTGCATTCCTCGTTTCCCACAGCGCACTTTGTGCTGCTTGATCTCTGGGGCCACGGCCTCAGCGACACACCAGTTGCACCTCACACAGCCAGCCTGTTCCACGGGTTAATCGACGCGCTACTCGACCATCTGCAATGGCCCTCAGCACACATGGTCGGCTTCTCGTTTGGCGCCTCGTTGACGGCGGGCTACGTCGCATTGCGCGCCACACGTGTGCAAAGCTACACATTGGTTGCGCCGGCGGGGCTCATCAAGTCTGCATCCTTCTCGGCAGCCGAGCAAGCGCACCTGCAGCCTGGCAGCGACGAGGCGGCGGCGCAGAAATGGGTACTTGAATTCCTCGAAGGCGGAGACCTTCTCGTGCCGGCAGACTGGGAAGAAAGAGTCGCGCGGGGCGAGGTGGTGGCTGAAGCCGTGAGAAAGTGGCAGATGGACAAGCACCCGGCACACACGGCATCGGTAGTAGGTATATTCCGCGACGGCGGTGTGCTGGATAATCAGCAGCGATTCGAGGCAGCGATTGCGACGGGGGTGCCGGCCATGGTGGTGCAGGGTGAGAAGGACGACCTGTGCACCCCAGGCGAGCTAGTGCAATTGGGCTTCCAGCACGTCTTTGTGGTTCCAGACGTCGGCCACGCGGTGGTAAGGGAAAGAGTACCGGAAGTGGCGGAATACGGAGGTGACTGTCAAAAGTTCTTGCTGACAGGGGTGCATTGATTACCGCCGAAAATAGGGCCGAAGCTATGTAGATCGGTCCCGCCGCCCCTCTTTGTACTCATTGCCACCTTCAAGTTTAATGATTTCTTGAATATGAAACGGAATACGCTCTATCTAAGCTTGAATTTGGTGTTAAGGTAGCTCATCCTAGTACTATTGCTAGACTTTTGTCCCTTCCGCCCAACTTTTTAGTGCGCCTCTTTGTGTTGTTTTTCTTTTGAGCCATGGCCAGGCTGCTTCAATAGCGTTAAGATTAGGTGAATTGCCTGGCCATGGGAGCTGCTCTACCTTAGCGTTTCAGTATATAGTTCTTTGAGCGTGGTGGGTATGCGAAGGTGCCTTATCTTCTTGAACAAAGACACGTAGTCTCTCTTTTTAGCACTCCTTTGCGAAGGGAATTAGCTTTAGGATAAGAACTTAAGTCTAGTAACGCCACCAATCAATGCCACCACGACTGCTCTCACGAGCTAGCTTACCCGTCTCTTTTACCTATCTCCATTGTGGAACTCTGCCAGGCTTGTTACGTAATCCAAGCCTCTTCATGCCTGTTGTAAGCTCCCACGCCTCTCTCATAAGAGGCTCTAGAGCCTTATTCAACTCTTCAATCTAGAGAGCGGCGTCTCTCTTCTCCTGCGCAGTCTCAGGCCTCTAGACATGGCAAGGACCTTTGTAGTCGTACGTGAAGCAGCCCTAGAACATAAATTTAGAGTAGCCCTTCCACCACTCTTAGATAACACTTTTAGTAAAGACTTCATCTAGGCGTCGCCACACACGATAGCCACTGCGACAGTAGTTAAGAACAACAGAAGTCTCATCTAACCAAATAACGTTCTTCCAATCTTCAAGTGTCCAATCTTTATAGGCAAGACACCACTCAAGTCTTTCCTGTCTTATCTTCGTTATTAACCCAGGCTTCCTCGTCAGCTTCGTCTTGTTGTAACCAGCTGCTCAAAGGACTCTCCATACGGTAGACGACGAGACGTTGTAGCCGTGAACACTAAGATCACCAGCAATATTAGCGCAGCTCTTCTCTCTCCCATACCTATCGCGGCGTACGTTCTTAAGAGTAGCGTTGTATATTTCTTCTTGTTTACAAGGGCGGCCTATGCGCAGGGCATCTTTAAGGTACTACAGAAGGATCTTAATTAGGCGTACGTTAGGCTTAAAGCCTTGCTAGTAGGCTCTACTATAAATTAAGTCAATCGTACGCGGCAATATACCTGTCATTTCTGCGATTTCGCGTATAGATTTGCCACTAAAAGGTAACTTCAATGCAACAATAAAAGAGCGGGTCAATATATCCGTATTTGGAGCTATAATAGATTAAAAACACTTAAAAAAATAAGTATACAAGCTATCGCTAGCTTTAAAAGATTGGTGTGGGCGCCAAGAATAGTCGGGCCGATAGGCTGGCGGCTTAGCGTGGCGCTAGCAAGAACTTTTGACAGTCACCTCCGTACATGTGTGGTTTCTGGAATCCTTGACAGGGCAAGAGAGATTACGCTGATATGTGGATATATATAGCCTTATAGCTCCGACCGCTAATACTATACCTGCTACCTGGGCCTCCCGGTGCCTGCATCCATGTAATATGTTCCCGCCGGCCGATTACTTTATCTCGCCTCGGACCAGTCACAGAAGCCATACAGGGCCCCCCACGCAGGGCCGTTGCGGCATGTCCATGATAATACATAGCGTCGTGGTCGCGTCTGACTCGAGGCTAGCGGGCCGGGGAAAAGGGCAAACTGTTATGCTCGCCATGCGGGCGTTCAGAAAAGAACCGACGATGCCGGGTGGTGGTGTGGTGCATTGAGCACAGACTGATAAGTAAGTAAGAAAGTAACGAGAGAGAATGGCGGCGGGATACTTATGATGTTGACAAAAACAGGTTATCCGACAGCGGCGAGGGAAAAACAAGCCTAGCAAGGTTAGCCAAGCGTGCGTGTAAGCAACCACAAACCTTCTCCAGCCAGCAATTGGCAGCCCGCGCGGGTTGCGGGGTAGAGCGGACGCGCGGTTGTGAGTGGCTTTTGTGTTTGTGCAGACTTGGTGTCGTGATACTGGCGAGTGCGAGTGGGGCATCCTCAGGCACGCCCACTCGCTATCTACACTGCCAGCGCTCTTCTCATTATACCAGCTCGTATGCACGTAGCACAGCCAGCACCCCACGGCCACACTTGCTTATTCGCTCACCTCCGCCCTACCCTGGCCTGCTGAGAGGCTAAGATTCTCGCAGCCCTCCTCTCGACATTATTGTTACATTACTGACGAGCTTTGCGCAGCGGGCGCCGCCCAGAGCATCAACACTTCGCCTCGCACGTCACTCCATGCACCTGCCGCCTTGGGCTAGCCCCGCTCGCCGTGCCATCTGCCATTATATCAAAGCTCACTACATAAGCTGACTCCATGCGCCATGTCGCTGCCCTGGCTAATCGCACATCATCCCTCTCGTTCGCCGCCGCGCCGCAAGCATCATCATGCGCCTTTCCGTCTGGGGCGCCTGCTTCGGAGCAGCCGCCGCCTTCCAGCTGAACGGCGTCGACAATGACGTCGATATCCAGGGCATGGAGCGCAACGGCATCGAAGTCTTCCTCGGTGTTCCGTATGCACAAGACACCAGTGGCAAGAACAGATTTAAGCCGCCGGTTCCCTACCAATACAAAACCGGCCAGGTCATCGATGGTACCAAGCCAGGCCCGGCGTGCCCTCAGTCGCTCGGCCAGCTCTTTGCTCCCCTTGGTCTGGATAACATCACCAGCACATCCGAGGACTGCTTGAACCTCAACATTGCGAGACCAACCGCCAAGGACCGACAAGGAAAAGGCCCTCTACCCGTGCTCGTATGGATCCATGGCGGCTCCTTTTGGTGGGCAAGCAACAACGAGCCGACGACCGCCCCAGACGGCATGATCAAGGAGTCGGTCAAGAATGGATCGCCCATTATGCACGTCGCCATGAACTACCGCCTGGGATTCTTTGGCTTTGCCACGTCGCACGCGCTCAAGAAAGAAGGAAGCATGAATGCTGGCCTGCGTGACCAGCGCCTCGCCATCGAGTGGGTTCGTGACAACATTGCTGTTTTTGGCGGGGACCCGAACAGGATCACCATTGCTGGCCAGTCATCGGGTGGCTTGGCCGTCGGCATGCAGATCATGGCGTATGGCGGGGAAAAGCCACTTCCGTTCCAGCAGGCCATTGCCCAGTCGCAGTCGCTCGAGCCGGGCATCACGGGCACTTTTACCAGAGATGCAATGAAGGCCGTGGTCGACAAGGTCGGATGCAGCTCCAAGTACACGTCCAACTCTACCAGTTTCGACACCCCAGAAGCACTCGACTGCTTGCGGAAACTGGACACGGCGACCCTGTTCAATGCCTCAGCATCCACGTACGTTGCTGATATTGCCCACAACATTGGCGATGTCTGGCTGCCGCAGGTCGACGGTGACTTTCTGCCTGCTGCGCCCAGCCAGCTCATCGCAGAGGGTAGATTTGGCAATGCAACCTTCATTTCCGGCTGGATGGAGGGCGATCTGAACGTCTACACCAACACGTCCATTTCCACGGCCAAGGAAACACACGACTTCTTCCGTGGCTATCTCCCATCCATGTCCAACTCGTCGCTGACCCACCTCCTGAACCTGTACCCCGTCGAGGAATTCGGCACCAGCGCCAACCTCACCCAGGAGTTCTACCGCGCTGCCCGCATCTTCCGCGACATCCTCATGGTGTGTCCGTCGCTGCATCTCGGCGGCGCCATCAAGCAGGTATACAGGCCGCCCGTGTACTTTTACAACTTCAACCAGACGATTCTCGACGCCATTCTCGAGAGCGTCACAGGCATCCAGGGCTTCGGCGTCGTGCACACATCCGAGTTTGCATACATTTTCGAAACTATGCACGTGTACAATAACTCTGGATTCCCGCTCGACGCCACGACATACGACTACCAGCTCGCCATGCGCGCAAGCCGCTCCTGGAGCACCTTTGTCAACAAGGGCGTCCCCAGCCTAAACCACTACCCCTCGTTGACGTTGATCGGGTGGAACGACGCGTATAGCCTGCCTGGCGGACCCTATGTACGCACAATCGGCGGCTCAAACCCGAGCTTCAGTGCGCTAGGCATGGTGAACTCCGCCCCGGAAATGGCAGTGCAGAGACTGCAGGAACGATGTCGCTTCCTGAATAGCCCCAATATTATCCGCGAGCTGCAGTTTTAGCGGCGACGGGGGGACACGTAGACGTTACGATGAATGTACATGTATACGGCCTGTCATGTTAGAATATAGTGCCTTGAAATTAATCTTAGTACCGCTGGCCTTGTTCATAGTCTTTGCAGTCAAATCAACCACTCTCGTATTATTCCTTCTTTTTCTCCCCATCCACCATTCCAAGAATATACTCCCACTCCTCCCTACTCACCCGACACACACTCAACCGCGACTGCGTCACAAGCTGCATATCCTTCAACGCACCCCCTTCCTTCGCACACTCTTTAATCCGCTTCAAATCCAGCACCTCATCAAACTCCCTCACAAACTCCACCCCCACACAAAACCACTTGGGCTTCTCCCGCTCAGACTTGGCATCGTAATACGGATCTTTGGGATCAAACGCCGTCTCATCCACTTTCGCTTCTTCGACTACGCGCAGGATCCCCGCGATACCTGAGGGCTTCGCGTTGGAGTGGTAGAAGAAGCCCAGATCCCCTGCGCGCATGGCTTGCATGTTGTTGCGTGCTTGCGGGTTGCGCACGCCCGACCAGGGTTCCGGGGCGGTGCAGGCGCGCAGGTCCGAGATGGAGAAGGAGACGTTGATGCCGTTTTCGTAGCGTGGGAGGGGCTCGGCTTTGAGGAGCCAGAAGGTTTCTTGCGGGCTGTTTGGAGAGCGCGTGGGGGCTGGTAAGGGGGTGGATTTGGACTTGGTGGCGTTGGAGGGTTTGGGTGCTTTGGGTATACTCTTGCTTTCTTTGGATGCTTTGGGTGTATTCTGTTTGCTCTCCTTGGATGCGTTGGATTTGCCTTGTGTACTTTTCTTGGATTTGCCTTCCTTTCTCTCCTTGGATGCTTCGGGTTTGGCCTCTTCGCCCTCGTTGGATTTGCGCTCTTTGTCCTCGTTAGACGCCTTGGATCTGCTCTCGCTGGATGCTTTGGATTTGGCTTTCTTGGCCGGCCGACTGTCCTGTGCTACATGCTCGTCGTCTGCGCGGCCACGCTTGCGACGCGTCGACTTGTTGCCATTGGGTTTCGCTGCTTCTTCCTCGGCCGACGATGGCTGGTCGTCGTTGTTTTTGGGCGCAGCAGAGGCCTTGAGGCGTGCGGAACTTCGTGTGCCAGCCATGACGCGACTGTGGTGGTGATGCAATGCTCGCGTTGGAGGGCATGGAGGATGAGACGCGTATCAACCGCGGCGCCATTGGCTGGAGCGTCGCTTACTTGGGTACTTACTATCACTTATCGTCCGCCGCTTCAAGTCAATGTCACATCATCTGACCACCTCTGCGGTACAAAGTAGTCTCCAGTCTACGACTATGCGCTTCTCGACCCACTTGTGTGCAGCTTCGCGCCATCAACGGGATATTCCTTGACCAAGACCGACGACACTGGAGCATAGCTACACCTTCTCCTTTTGCTGACCGGACACGCCGGTCACTACACGCCATATTCACAAGCCTCGGAGACGCACCGCATACGTCTATACCTGGTCAGAAAACCCTGACAGAGATTGAGAAAAAATGCATACCAGGCCGAGGTAAAAGCTCTTCTGCAAGTCAAATCAAATCATGCTCAGCCCCCGAGTCCGTGCGTGCATGCGTTGTTCGTACCAAGGGCCCTTGTAGTCTGCCTCTTGCGGAACCAGCCATTGACCAAGACTCGCCGTTTAACACGACACAGCAGCACATTAATCATTTACGTATCCAACATGAGAAAGCATTACGGTAGAAATGTTTGCCTCACTTCTATACCAGCATACGGCGGCTCTCTACGGCGGCTAGCGCGCAGTATCTGAAATGCCTTGGCAATGTCGAATTCACCTCACCACGACTACTCCCAACCAGCTGACCACGATACTAGTAATATAGGCGCAAGCTACAATTGGCCCTGGTTAGCCAAGTACAATTATCGGCGTAACTCCCCCGCTAATGTGGCAGCTAAATGGTCTAGTCTCCGCCTGCACCATCTTGTTCTTGCATCCCCAACGCTTTAAACCCCCCCCCCAGCCCCAAAAAATTGCTCTTGGCATCCAAACTATAAAGCAACATCAATTATCTCGCAGGCTGTGGTCCCAAAAAAAATCGCTCAAGCGCCTTTTTTTTTATTGAATTTTCTTTGAAGGGGGGTTTTTCTGGAAAAAACAAATTTCTACTTCATCATGGACGGCTTCGAGAAAAAGACGCTCAAGACCTCGAGAGGCTTCACTTACACTTACTACACGTCTCCTGGCGATGCCTCGCTTCCAACCCTCCTCTTCCAACATGGCTGGCCCGACCACGCCGCCATGTGGCAGAAAATCGCTCGCCCACTGCAGTCGACCAAGCACCCCATCATCATCCCCGACATGCTAGGCTACGGCGGAACCGACAAGCCCAGCGACCCGGCAGCCTACAGCTTCGGGCTGATGACCAAGGACATGACTGAGATTCTCGACGCCGAATCCGTCCCGAAATGCATTTCCATCGGCCACGACTGGGGCTCCACGGCCGCCACGCGCCTCGCGCAGTACCACCCCGAGCGCGTAGCCGGCATCGTCAACATCAACGTGCCGTACTCGCCGCTCGTACGCGAATCCTTTGACCTGGACGCCTTCAACGCCTTCACCAAGCAAGTCTTTGGCTACGGCCTATGGACCTACTGGTACTTTTTCACCGCGCCCGACGCCCCCGCCGTGCTGAAAAGCGATCTCGACCGCCTCTTCACCATCCTGCACAGCTCCGGCACCGCCATGAAGAGCTTCTTCTGCGAGGACGGCGTCATGCGCGATGCCCTCGAGCACAAGACGAATCCCGATATCCCTATTCGCGCGTACGGCGAGGATCCCGCGCTGCGCAAGGCTTTCATCGATCGCATGACGCGCGATGGCTTCGAGGGACCCCTATGCTGGTACAGGGCCATGGTCACCAACGTCCAGTATCAGAGCGACTCCACGCTGCCGGCAGGCAGAGAGCTCATCAACGTGCCTGCACTGTACTTTGGCGGCTCGCAGGACCCCGTGTGCAGACCGGAAATGATGAAGCAGGCTGTAGACGCGGGATTGCTGCCGCACTTGGAGCATGCGGGCATGATGGATGCGGGACACTGGACCGTGTACGAGAAGCCGGGCGAGTGTGTGCAGAAGATTGAGGCGTGGCTGAAGAAGAACTATGCAAAGTAAATAGTAAGATGTGGAATGGGATGTATCCAGCACGAAAGAAAAGAAAAAGTGTGATTAAGTAAAAGATCATGGTAGGACTCTAACTTCATATGAGCGTGATAAGTCTTCATTCTTTCATTGACAAAGTCTTCAAGCCCATGTGAAAATCCCATACACCACGTGCGATAATGTGCCCCTAAACAGGCGTAGCATGATTCGCCGGAAACAATTTGCCCACGCCACAGTAAACGCCCCAGTACCAATCTCCATTGATATCCGCCGCCTCTCTGATTTCGGCTCCACGTGGAAACGCCAACTCATCGTCGACGCCCTCGTCAGGTAGATAGGCCCATCTAGCGAGGAGTCTGAGGCCGACGCCGCCGTCAGCTGGGATCCGCGTGATGCGGGCCATGTCGGTTTCCTTGAGGGCGTAGCCGCCGACGAGGTCGCGGACGACGATGCGGCGTTGGGCGCCGTCGCGGTCTTCAAAGCCTACAATGTACATGCGGTGGCCGCGCAGACACTTGCGCCATCCGTTGACACCGTCTTCCTTTGCGATGCGCCCGCTCACCTGGAGCTTGTGGTAGCAGCTGCTGCACATGTCGTAATCCCCTGTATTACACTGCAGGCAGTGGAAGCGCGTGTGCGAGGGTGGAATTGGGTAGCTGCACACGTTGCAGAGTGTTGTAAAGGTTAGGGGCCGGAAGATGGCGTTGACAATGGTGAAGTAACCCGGCCCCCGCATAAGAGAGGCGGATTTAGGTGTTAGTGGCGCAGATGCGGGTGTGGCATCGTCTGGTGGTGCGAGGTGTGCGTCTTGGCGAGGCGTAGATGGCGCAGAGGATGTATCGGTGACTGTTTGGACCTCTCTCGCCTTTCTGGCAACAGGGACGAGAGGGTGTGTGCAGTGATGGCCTTGATTGACGCAGTCGTTGCAGTAGCCCCAGTCCCCTTCGTTACAATAGTCGCATTTCCAGTAGCATGCGTTTGCGTATGCTTTGCAGATCTCGCAGAAGACGCCAATTTCCACCCGGTGCTTGGGGTCGTCTTCGCTCATTAGTACATGTGGCGGCGTAGTCGATTCGACAAGCGGTGTCATGGGCCGGCGATATCGATGGCCGATAAGAATATGGGGATGCTCATGGTTGGGCGGATAGCCTCCTTCAGGCGCTTCTCGTTCATAACGCGGCCAGGCTGTCCATCCAAACCCAAACCAATGCTTGCATCCCTTGCCGAGGCGGTAGCAGCGCGCGCAGATGTTGTAGTCGCCCCCGTCGCAGCGGGCACAGTTGTAGTGAAGTTCGTATTGTATGTCGGCCTTGTTGCAGCGCTGGCACGTGATGTTCGGCTCTGTGTAGAGAGTGGGCGCAATGGAAGAAGCGGCCGAAGTCTGCCTCGACCGAGGCTCGTGGAGTGTAATGTCAGTGGTAGAGCGGGAAACTGGGAGAGAGGAGGCAGTCGGTGGTGTGCCACTGCTGGAGGCACGGTGTATTGTGACACGGGAGGGATCGGTCGTGCGGCGTGAGGTTGGAGGATGGAAAGGTGTGCTGGCGGGCGTCGAGGAAGACGTCGGTGCCGCTGAAGTGCCCACGGTTGCCAAAGAGCTTGTCGGGCTCCCAGGGCCGGAAATGTTAAAGTCCAAGTCTCGAGGCGAACTGGGATTGGAGCTTGTGCTTGGCCGAACGTTGTCGCGGAACTGCTGGCGCGCATCGAGTCTGCTTCGTTGTTGGTGTTCCGACTGGCGCCGTCTTGCTGGAGGTGCCGTATCCGATGCCGATCCCCGTTCACTGCCGCTGTTGTTCTGTGAGTTGCTGACGACAGGGCTAGGAATTGGATGTTCCGCTCGTCTTGCTGAGCGCGAACTTCCCTGACTCGAGGATCGCTCATGGGGTGCGCGTCCACCCCGATTGGCTGCATCGATGAGACCGGGCCTTGAAATTGGCGGGCGAACTGTGGTTTGATGGATTGACGCCCCGCTCCCCGACCGGCCATGGTGTCTTCTGCGCGACGCATCCTCGTCGCGTATACGAGGACTGCGCGTGTGCTGTGGAACAAGTGGCGATGGTGAGTTGGCCAGCCCTTCTCTTGCCAGACGCTCTCTCCTTTCTCTGCGTTCGCGATGCCGCTCGGCAAGCCGTTCTGCCTGTCGCCGCCGCACCGCTTCAGCAATTCTTTCGGTAATCTCCTCCTCTTGTGCAGTGCCAATCTGGTTCAGGTCAAATCCCTCCAATACGAGCTCCTCCAGCACCTGCCGCACGAGATCCTCGTCCACGTCGTCGGTGTCGAGATCGGATGAGCTGAGCAAGGAGCGCAGACTCGATTGGTGCTCGACAGCCCTGGGCGGTCGTGCGGACCGGGGCGGCGATGAAGCTGAGTGGTTCCGGCTGGAGGGCGCCCTTCTGTCCCGGCTCCGGTGTGATTCCCTGCTCGTGGCGCGACTCGTAGTGCGGCTTCTTTCGCGCCTCCTGCGCTCCCTGGGTGGTCGCAGGCTGTTGGTGCCCGGCATGCTTGCATCTCTCAGGCTCAGCTGCTGGGCCTCCTCCAACATGCGCTGGTCCACGTCGTCGCGCTCGTCTCGCCGCCGCAGCTTGGGAAGCACATTGTCACCCGGCCTGTACTTGTTGCGGTCGGCCTGCTTCTCCTCGTCGGTTTTCCCTCTGTCCGGGTTGGCTTTGATGAAGATGTCGAGCAGCGTGGTGACGGTGGCATTGGGCTGGGTGGTGCGCACCGAGGCGCGACATGAGGGGCAGGTATAGGGATGTATGGATGTGGCGGTCGAGGCCTGGAAGGCGAACCATTCCTTCAGACAGGCGCCGCAAAAGGTGTGGAGGCAGTCGAGAAGCGTCAGCGGCTGGTAGAGGAGGTCGGTACAGATCTGGACAGGCGCATGTGAGTGAGTGGCCCAGCAGAGTGCATGTTGGCGACATCAAAAAGAAAGCTGTGTGGGTGCAAGGCCATGGCATGGCATGCGATGGTCCTGGGCTTGCCCCCACCTCGGCGCCGCCACCCAACGTGGAGCTCGACTTACCGAGCACGTTAATTCCTTCTCCAGGTCGCCGTGGACGCCGCCCGCGCGCTCGCCCTCAGCCATTTCGAGTCGCAGGCGTCTGGTCGTGCAGAGTCGGCATGAGGAGCGAGGTTGCGGCGGTCTGGGTAGCTGAGCTGTGTGCGGTCAGCATCTCGATGCCGCCATGCCAAGTTGGCGAGGCTCCGTCTGCAGCCAGAACTTGTCATAGGCTGCCAGCGCTGCAAGCTCACACCAAGTCATCCGCCTCGTATGCATCTGAGCTCCCCACATGCGGGCTGTTGCGCCGGCCCATGTGCAAGCCTGTCGACGCCAGGTCACGCGATTCTACCACGGCCAACCACGGTTACACATCTGTTGTTGCAGCTTAGTTGCAAATGGTGGTCGAGCTAGGTCACGTGCATTTTACAACGTTGAAATCGTCAAGAGCGCATTGCTGATTCGCTCGATTGAGATCCAATCAGACCAGGTCTTGGCATAAGGGTATTACGTGCTGATTACGCGCTAGTGCGCTTTAGGCCTACTACCACCACCTACCACTACTCACTACCTACTCATATTGCCGACCACTACTGCCTTCCACCGCTTTGTGCTACTGTCAGACTGTTAGGGATTTTCTGATCAAGGACCCGTTTGGATCACTGTGATAAAAGACTGTGATAAACTTGATGGTAGAAACTGATTGTATTGATTGCTCTGCGCTCTGTTGTCTGTAGGGGCGCGAGGGCGCGCCCCTTATGAGAGCTATCGCTATTGCTTTTTGTATTAGGTAGGCCGCTAAGTATCAGCCTCGCCTAGGGTTAGGTCTTGGCGATCAGCCCTGATTGGTTAGGATCACAGAATCCTGGTGCTCGAGTCCGCACCCGGATTCTGCCACTTATCTGACACACCCCCTTAGCTTAGAGCTAATTAGGATTATAAGCTGGACTATTAGTTAGTTAGATCGCTAGACGCTTAATTTGATCCTAGATCTTGAGCAGAGCCATTTTTTGGGTTGCTTCTTAAGTCTGGCTTTCTACTAGCCCTAGTTAAGTTAGAAATCGCTGCTACTGGTTTACTAGGAGAGCTTTAGTGAGTCCATCTGCTGTTATTTCTGTCGATTGGGTGTAGGTGACTTTGATCCGTCCGCTAGCGACTTTTTGCCTTAGCTAGTGATGGTGGATATCCACGTGTCAAAGCTTAGTTTAGAGTCTTGATATCTCCTGAGTAACTAGCCAGATAGTTTGTTAGTTATCGCACTAGATTTCGATCTAATCTAGTAGGTCAACCTTAAGTTCTTTAATTAGTCTTAATATAAAAATAGCTTCCTTAGCTACTTGTAATAGTGCCAAAAGCTTAGCCTTAGTAGTCGACGTAGTAACTGTATCTTGCTTGCTAGCTCGCTAGGCAATAAGTCTGCTAAATAGCTTAATCGTGTAGCCTTGAGAGCTTTTGCGATCTAGTGTATTGTTAGCAAATAATGCGTTACTAGCCACTTACATATTATTATTATTATTATTCTAGTTTAACTGTAAGGGGCTGCGCTCCGGGGAGCAATCGCGAGGTATACAAGAGGTTGTATTTGTAACGGGCTGAACGCCCTTTGGATAGCTCCTCGATGGAATCTCGGGCCAAGCTGCGCGCGCACCATCTGAACTACGTTCAGACCGAGCAGCGCTCAGACAACGCGCTCAGATACTCCGGCATAACCTTTCTCCGATAAGTAAATAAACACCACGTAAGCAGAGTAGATAGCTCCTTATCGAATACAACCTCTTGTATACCTCGCGAGTTGCTCCC
>NW_007360266.1:1799609-1805204 GCF_000359705.1 Exserohilum turcica Et28A | reverse complement strand
TCCATTAGTCGTTTGCTTGTGCCTCTAAGGTCCTTTAAGGCTAGTCTTTTTTTGTTATTTTTATTGTTTTGATATGTCTGTGTTTCTTGCTGAATTTGAGCTTCAATAAGCTCCTGCGTTCCTATTGGCCCCTCTAGTCTTGGCATTAGAGCCCAAGCTCTGTGAGAAAATTCTCACAGGCGTGAGAAAACGAAGGAAGGCCTCCTTCTTCTCCCTACTGCGCGCTAGCGCCTTAGCTGCAGGTGTTAAAAGTGCTGTTAGTCGATTCCTCGTGGTCGGTTCTCCTAGATAGCGTGCTTTCCTAGCGGTTTCCAGAAAACTCGAAGTTGGTGTGTCTGTTATATATGTATAGTTTGCCCACGGACAAGGTGGTTTGATTAGGATCCAAAGACGGAAGACGGAAGCGTAGCCACTTACATAGAATTGCCCAATCTCAGCTGCAGCGCTAGGAGCTTAGTCTCTTCGAGGTAGAGTAGCACTCGATCCGCAGCCCTCTGGTGTTCCTGGCTAGATTAGAGAGAAACCTAGCTAGGCAGGACGTTGCAAAGGCAATATCTAGCCTAGTATTGACAGCTGCGTAAAGTAGGGATCCAATCTTGCGTTGATACTTGGTGATTTCTGGTGGAGTAGCTAGCCCGTCTCGTGGCTTTAGCTCAGCACTGCCTATTGGGGTATCGTGCTAGACAGTCTTGTCCTTAGCTAGTTGGCTAATCTTCTTACAGTAGGCCCCTTGGGATAGGTAGATAAGTCGTTTTTCTCGATCTCTCCTCACTTCGATCCCAAGAAACCACTGGATATCGTCCCCACCAGTCATTAAGTAAGTCTTTTTGAGATCTTCTACTAATGTGGTAGCCTAGTGTAGTTGGTGTTGGCCATAGGCTATATTGAAATCATCCACATAGAAGAAGACCAGAGTGCTGTCCTTGATCATACAGCATGGCTCATGGGGTATAGTCTGAAACCCAAGCTTAGTGAGCGTTGCTGTGAAGTCTCGTTGCCATAACGCTGGCGATATCCGCAGCCCATAGAGTGCCTTTTGGAGCTTGAGTATGGTACCTAGCTTCTGATATCCATGGGGCATACGCATGTACACTTCTCTATCAAGTCAGGCGTGCACGAACGCGTTAGTGACATCGAACTGCTTAACTTTAAGATTGTATTTAGCCGCAACAGCTATAAATAGACAAAAGGATCGTCTAGCTAGGGTAGCAGCGTAGGTGTCTTGAGAGGTAATATTCCGCTACTGATCGCCCCTAACTACTAGTCGTGCCTTGCACTTGAGAAACTAGTTTTCTTAATTAAATTTGTAGGTACAGACCCACATGCAGTCTAGAATCTAATGTCCACTTGCCTTAACTACCTTGTATAGTACTTCTGCCCACGAGTTGGTGATCTTATGGCTGTCTAGATAAGCGCGTTGGGCTTCTTTGAATAGCTCGCCCATTAGATGCTCGTCTAGGTTTGATCTAGCTGTCGGCGGCTCAGGGAGCTGGGATTGATGGATTTTGACTCCTTTGGAGAGCAGCCGTCTAAGCTGCGCCTTGTCTATCGCGCTGCCATTGTGATCTCCAATGCTTCCGGCTTCGGTTCCGGCCATAAAAGCTGCGGCCCATGGGACTGTTTTAGACGATTGGATTTCTGGAGTAGTTTCTGCCATTCCACTCATGAGCTAAGCCAGTAACGCCACTGGTGATGGAGTGGCTGGCGGCGTTGGATAGTGCTCCTGAATTTTCCTTCCTATGTAGTAGCCTGGTGGATCTTCTGTTTCGTTAATCTCTTTTGTCGTATTAATGGTGTCGTCTTTATGAAACGACTCCGTCCTAGTGTCCGGGATCGGCGGTGGGAGCTCGATAGTCCTGACGTATGCTGCAATCTCTGATAGAGTGCTGTGCATGAGACTATCTATCAGGTCTTTGACTTTGCTATTAAATATTATATTTTCGTTAAAGATCACATCTCTAGTGCTAATGACTTTAGCTAGTGATAGGATCCAGATTCGATAGATCGTCGACGCCTGATAGCCGACTAGATAGCCGATCCAGGCTTTAGGATCAAGCCTCTGGAGTCTTGATTTGCCGCGGTGAGTATTGTTAGTTATAGCAAACGCCTTGCACCTATATGCTTTAAGATAAGCTAATCTAGGCTTCTTAGGCGTTATTATCCTATTAGTCTAGGATACGTGGGTAAAGAAGACTTTATAGGGTGTCTTTCACTAGTTGACGTAGTTTAGCGTTCGATTGTATAGATATACCGCGGCTCGCGTGACTTCTGGCCAGAGTTCCTATAGTAGATTTGCGTCTAGCCGCATTGCGCGCGCCTTCTTCTTATTCACACCCCCTAAGCGTTCAGCGCTGCTATTTTATGCTTAAGTGTCAGGCGCTAAAGGCTTAACAGCAATACCCCTAGCTTAGAGCCAGCGCATCACTTCAGGCTTGACAGTCGCGATCTTATTATTTGTTTTAACAACCTTAGGCGTGATATTGTATTAATTCTTAAGAAAAGTGAGGAAGTTAGTGAGTATTTTAATAATTAATCTAGCTGTTTAATTGTTAATAAGATAGGAATCCTATTGCAGCCGTGAGTATTTGTCTGTGATTAATAGCTGTGATAACTCCTTGTTATAGGACTGCTTCTTATAGCTGTAGAAATTGATCGTTATTCTCTCACTAGGCTTCTAATTATGTGTCTAAGGAGCGCGACTGATCTATTGGCAGATTTTTGCTCTCCCACATAAGTTGCACTCCACTATTGTAATACCTTTAATCCTCACCCCCTTAGCTTGCTGCACTAGATGCTTAATCGCTGCTAGGCCTAGATGGCCTAGGCGCTTATGCTAGAGTATTGCGGTTACTCGCTAGGGTGGTTTCTTAGTCTTTAAGGTGTGTTTATAGGTGTAGAGTGCTTGGTGATTAGGTTAGGCACAGAATCTAGGTGTGTAGTCGAGCACCCACTGGCCAAAACGCTCCGAGAGCTCGCAGATAGTCGTCCCGTCGAGTCTTTTAAGTGCCGTAGGCTCTGATTTAGTGTCCCACTATATTCCTGTTTGCTAGAGTTTCTAGAAAGAGACGAGGTTGCATAGCAGATTTGGGCATATTGCTATATGATTAAGTACTAGCTTCCTAGGTCTCTGTTTGTGTATAAGGTAGAGGATTATCGTGCTATATCCCATGATCCATATCTAACTATTGCCTGCCTAGATAAGGTCTCCTTGCACTAGTAGCTAATAGTTATAGATGTTGTCTGGATTATTTATAATGTAACACGTTGAGCTAGAGTCTAGGATGAATAAGTGACGCAGTGGGTATTTAGATAAGCTTGTAGCTGCAAAGGCAGCGTTGATCTTAGATATCTGTCGTCCATTTAGTCACTAATTGTCCTCTAATGGTGTTAGAGTTTGGGATTGCTTAATATTTAGAGTCTTTGTTACCCTTGGCCGGCTTCTGGCTCTTAGGAGACTCTGAAAATCTAGATCATGATCTAATCTTAGCTCCACTGATTTTTGGATAGCGTGATTTGGTCTCTACCATTTAGGTGCGTCTTCTAGGTTTAGATAGAAGCACTAGTTAAGAGAGTGTCTCATGTCACAAGCTGGACAGAGAGAAATTTTACGAGCCCCAGCGCTTTCTGGTAATAGGCTAGTGCTACTTAGTTTACTCGGCGTGGCCCTGGCGCTTCCTGGAGATCTTGATCCAAGTCTAGTGCTACTTAGTTTACCACTTGCGGCCCTGGCGCTTCCTAGTGATTGGCTAGTGCTACTTGGTTTACCACGTTTAGAATATTTTGTGCTACTCCCATTGATGGCCTGTTAGGCGTCCCCATCAGCCTGGGAGTCTTGATTAGTCACGAAGTACGATAAGTCTTCTACTACAAAGGCTGCCTTCTGGCTTTTGCGATTGATTGGATAGCTTATTATTATATAATCTCTAAAACTGCTTGTCATTTTTCTTCTAGTCATCTCTTTAAAATTTTCACTAGTTGCTTAGAATGTTATGGCCTAGATAGGGGCAATCTTGTATACTACAGACTAGAAGTCTGCAGATAGAGTTTTGAATTAGGTAGTCTCAGGTACATTGAGTCGCTCTGCTTCTATTGCAGCTAGATCGTACTCACTAAGCCAGAGATCCTATGTATTCACTGATCGCGGAGGTTTTAGTGCGTTGTGATATCGCTAGCGTGCCTGTTTTTGCTTATAGCTAGGCGTTACGCCTACTGCTCCTTAGAGATTCTTGATCTACTTCTTGATTAACAGATTTGGTAAGCAGCATGTGCGCTGCAGGTGCGGAGCTACTGTAGATTAGATGAAGGTCATAATCTGTTAACGGTTGGTAGTTTCTGTTTTGTATGTTGAGAGCTGCAGCTTGTATCTCTCTATCTAGAGCTTGTAGATCTTAAGATCGTCCTTGTAGGCACGTTGTCCTGACGAGGATAGATTAGATAGTCTAGCTGGCATTATGCCTGCTCCAAGAGTGGAGGTTGGAGTGTACTTAGATACGTCTGGTAGTTCTAGTGGACTTGGCTCTCTAGTTGGAGTAGCTGTCGCGTCTGGATCAACCTAATCCCATGTATTGTATGCTATGCAGCGCGCTTGCAGCTGGTTATACCACGTGCGATAGTCGTTCTCGTCGCGTAGGACGACTGTCGCGTTGATTGGAGTGGATTGGCTGCTTATCTTGGTTGGATTGGTTGATTTGGTGATTGATTGGTAAAGGCAGTGAGACTCTTAATTGTTATTATTATTATTATTCCATTAGAGTCTATCTGCAGTCAGTGACTATGTAAGACTTTGGCCAGAGGCCGTTCTAGGTACAATTTGTTTAAAGTGAGAGTGTTCTCTGTATAGTACTACTATTGTGCTACGGTTTAGTCGCTTCTAGCTGCGCTTAAAGCAGACTCTAGTTGCTGAAGAGCAGTTTAGTAAACAGGAAGAGATGTCAGACAGCAGGGCTGTCTTCCAGCGAGCTCTTTAGGGCTCAGGAAAGTAACATAAGAAAGTTTGTTAGTTATTATTGGTTTTAGGTAGTGTCTCTCTGTTCTCGCTTATTTTTTGTTGTCTTATTCTTGGCCTAGATGCCAGCCTCAAGTCCCTACTCTAGTTTTAGCAATAAAAGCTAAAGTAGCCTCTCTGCCTTTGCTAGTGTGGAGGAGTAGTTGGATTGTTAGGTAGTTCTCGCGAAGAGTTGCTTTTAGCGCTTGCCTTTCTGTGTTGTAGTGCCAGCAGTATAGGAGAAGGTGATCTGGTGTCTGTACTCTCCCACAATCGCAGAGGTTTGAGTTTCTCTTTTTCACTCTCTCTAGATAGGCGTTAAAGTATCCGTGGCCTAGCTTGAGAGAGAAGAAGGCGCTAGAGATTTCCCTTGGTGTACCTCTTGGGATTTGGATTGCCTTAGGGTAAGCAAGGGGAAATCTAGCAGAGTAGGTATGCTTGTTTTCCTAGATGGCTCTTTCTCTATATTTATGCCACTCTTGGCTTTGATCTCTTAGCTATAGTAGTCTCGTCTCTGTGCCTAGAAAGGCGAGGCTTGCTGTTGTAGAGTTTGGCTCTTCTTTAGCTGCTTCCTTTGCTAACGCGTCTGCTCTTTCGTTTCCTTCAACTGC
>NW_007360266.1:1718603-1794190 GCF_000359705.1 Exserohilum turcica Et28A | reverse complement strand
CTGGGTAGGAGTGGCTGGTAGGGGTCCTCTCTGTCCATTTCCTGTCGATCTGAGCCTCTGGGCCTAGGCTCTCTTGCCTCTGTTCTAGCACTTGGGCTTCGATAGTATCGCTTTCTGGTGGCATTCTGTTGCTGGGGTTCTCTTATTACTAAGCAGAGTGGTCTGTGTGTTTTTGTTTTGAGTGTGAGACGTGTCTCAACTATCTGCTCTTATAGCTTATAGCTCCACAGCGCGCACGCTGCACGTCTTAAAACTTGCTGTAATTAGTTTCTTGTAAGGGATTTGTATATATTTAACAAAAATTACACCTATTCTAGAAAACTTGACGTTGGTGTTGAATCTCTATGACTCTTAATTGTTAGACTGTTAGGGATTTTCTGATCAAGGACCCGTTTGGATCACTGTGATAAAAGACTGTGATAAACTTGATGGTAGAAACTGATTGTATTGATTGCTCTGCGCTCTGTTGTCTGTAGGGGCGCGAGGGCGCGCCCCTTATGAGAGCTATCGCTATTGCTTTTTGTATCAGGTAGGCCGCTAAGTATCAGCCTCGCCTAGGGTTAGGTCTTGGCGATCAGCCCTGATTGGTTGGGATCACAGAATCCTGGTGCTCGAGTCCGCACCCGGATTCTGCCACTTATCTGACAGCTACCTCTACCTACCACACAGCTACCACTACTGCAGTTGCTATTGCAGTAACCAATTAAAGCCCACCAGTCTGCTGTTCAACCTGCACTCTACTTTGGCCTCCATACTAACCACCAGCTATTCATCCCACATCTCACGATATTCTATTTTTGAGCAGCCCCGTCCATGCAGCCCCGCCCTTGCTGCACGTCATGTCTGGAGCATGGTTTCGCCTGTGCCTCAGTGACACGGCAGCCCTGCCCAAGACTCAGCCCAAACCCCTTCTGAAACGCAAACACGGTCGCTCGGCCCGTTCCCGGATATTCGGTCATCCGTCAACGTCAGGTATCCAGATGTTTGCGCCTCAGGTTTCGAAACATCAGGCACAAACATTTGGATACCTCACGTTTGACCAATAGCAGTATCGCTATGCTTTTATACATAGTCCGCGCGTAGGCGCCACAAAATCATAAGCACTCATGTTGGATGTCGTTTAATGTCTTGTATCCTCAATTGCTACCCATTTCTGTTTTACACATTCCATGTGATGACTCCACCTACTCCATGCTATGACCTGTTCACCAATATGTCGCCAGTCTTCAGACCAGCGTCACGGACCGTAGTCTCCCAATCCAAGACATTGCCATTGTACCTGAGACAATGGCGTACAATGTCCATATTGAGCTCAAAGTTGAGCCGCCTCAGCAACCAAATCCAATCAATGTTGCCGATGGGGGTTCTGCAGTTTGGGCAGGGTCAGTTGCGGTACTCGCGGAGGTTGTCGAAATTGATAGATGATGAGTTCATCTATACGAGGAAAGAGTCTTCGGTGCAACTACTCTCATCAGTCTTCTGTCACTGTATTCAAACCACTTACCCACTGGTCATGGAACAAATGTTCACAGTCCAAGTGTACTGTTGTATCTGCTGTATTTCAAATGGTGCAAACTGCCGTCATTGATTTTTTTCCTTGGGAGGTTTTCAGTGGAGCAGGTGCAGTGTTGGAGATACAGGCACGTTCTGGACAGCATAGCTCGTCTTTTCTGTTATCCAGAGCACACGCGTAGTGTGCAGAGTGGGTACAGTACGCTAATACATGCTCTTTATCTGTGGAGATTTCGCCACGACAAATGCATCATGTTTGGTTGTGAGGTGCTTATGTAGAACCCTTTTGAATAAGCTTGTAATGTAAAAGCTCACGGTCACTCATATTGGAGTATGTTAGTGGAAGATATAAGTGATCAAAAGAGAAAAGAGAGTGGATGAGTAATGGGAGAAACCGAGAAAAGAGAGGTTTGTACAGCCTCTAGTCTATCTCACTGCGCGGTTGCGGATATCGCCATTACGTCAAATCACCCTTCACTGCGACTTTCACCGCGAATTTCACTGATATACTACAAGCATTCCTCCATTCCCTGACAATCTTGCAAAACGGTGCATTTAGCTGCTATTTTTGTAATTCTAGTTGTTCTGATGTTGCAGGCTATCCTGGTTGCTCTTGCTGTTCTGGCATTGATTGGATGATTTCATGTCTTGGCGCGAATAACCTTAAACGGACGTGCCTAACATCGTGTAGAGTTTCTTGGAGATGATTGGCGTCAAGCATCTTATTTTATATAAATTATTATTCGAAAAACGTGATTTAAGTATAACAGGAGACTGGTTCTAAAGTGTAGCTCAAGTTGCAATAAGATCTGCCGTTGGGATAACATTACGAGTTTACCTCTGGGCTGCTGATGAGTCAAGGTGTTTCAGGAAAACTTAATTTTACTAGCAAATATTTTCATGAAAACGAGGAGAGTTACATCAAGGAAAAATATGAGCGGATATCAGTAGCAAGCCTTTGAAATTGATGCTAAACTATCTAACCCACCATCCAATTCCCCTTTAGAAATTCTATAATCCCATAATCCTCTAATCCCCAATACATCACTCAAAGAAAGTAAATCCTAAGTTTTTCGGCAGGCTAATACCATTTGATTTACTACGTGATCCAATACCTCTCCTCGTACACCTTCCACCACATTCATACATATCAATCTATTTACTAAGCCAGCCACTCTCTCAATTAGTCCAAAGAACATATTATTTACATGTCAAAAGAGTGACCTTGTTGTGACCAGCACATGGGTTAATTTGGGTTTGCCAAACATGAGTGTTGTAAGGCTGCGTACTCCAATTGAGAAAGTTGGAAGACTTTAGTTGCGGCCGCCAGCGGCAGCGTTGCCAGCAGCAGCACCTGCATTGGCACGGTTGCCAGCGGCAGCATTTCCGCCAGCATTGCCAGCACCTGCTGGGCTGGGAGGAGTAGGACGGCCAGCGGCTCCGGCAGCTCCAGCAGCTCCGGCAGCTCCAGGAGCTGCTGCACCATTGCCATTACCCGCACGGTTGCCTGCTCCAGCTGCGGCGTTCGGGACCTGCCCGTTAACTGGGCCAGCAGCTCCTCCCTGTTGCTGAGAAGCCTGGTTGGCTGCACCACCTTGTTGCTGAGCTTGCCCAGTTGCACCGCCTTGCTGGTTAGTTTGACCAGTTGGAGCACCAGTTCCGGCTGCACCGGCGACGCCCTGTTGTGGGGTCTGTCCCTGTTGAGCCTGACCCTGTTGAGCCTGTCCCTGTTGAGCCTGACCCTGTTGAGCCTGACCCTGTTGAGCCTGACCCTGTTGAGCCTGACCCTGTTGAGCCTGACCCTGTTGGGCCTGACCTTGAGGGATCTGGCCCTGAGTGTTCTGGCCCTGTTGAGCCTGGCCCTGAGGAATCTGGCCCTGGCCCTGGCCCTGAATGTTCTGACCAGTGCCAGTGCTGGCGGTATTCGCGGTGGCTCCATTCTGGACCAAACCGTTACCTGTTCCCTGAGCAAGGGACTGAGCGGCGGCAAAGGCAGCGGCGGGGCTACCGGCGGGCTGACCTGGCTGTGTGGCACCGGTTCCCTGTACGCCACCGGCGACACCGGTCTTGTCACAGGCAGTGGGGCGAACGGACTGAGTGGTAGAGCCAGTGGAGGCCATGTAAGCATCGATGTTAGGAAGAACGTTGACACAACGGTTCTGGTTGATCAGGTCGATGTTGGCAACGGCAGCCATACCCTGGACAGACATCTGCTGCAGCTTGTCGACGACATCCTGGAAAGAACCACCAGTGGCGAGGGTGCTGTTGGCGGCGATGACGTTGGGGTTAGCGCTGTTGGCTGCGTCGATAATGGCCTTGTGGTTGAGCTCGTCAACCTCGGCGTTGTACGCAACGGTAGCGGCCTGCTTGAACTGAACGTTGTTCTTGATGCTGGCACCGGTGTTCAGGAAGTTGGAGACCATGGAGGTATCGGCCTGCCAGTTGGAGACGGCAGTGGCGAGGTCAGCCGCAGTGGGAGTTTGTCCATTGCGGATTCCAGCGCCCTGACCAGTTGGGTTGTTGTTGGCGGTGGTCTGGCCTGTTGGCTGGTTGGTAGCCTGGCCAGCTGGGCGCTGCTGTCCTTGGCCCTGAACCTGAGCGAAAGGAGCAGCGTAGACTGCGGAAGAAAGGAGAGAGGAGATGAGAATGTACTTCATTTTGACTGAGGGAGTGATAGCGGATCTACCGAATTGGATGGAATAGGATTAGAAAAAAGGAGTAAATGAGAGTAGAGAGGTACTGGAAGACGCGGTAAGAGAGAGTGGGATATTAGCCTGTTGAGTGATTGAGGAACCTGTCCGATAATGACTGAATGGGTGGAGGACCACTGGCTATATGTACCACGTCGACTAAGCATCTGGATAGGCCTCGTGTGGGTGGCATAGTGGCGCGTGCCATGTGATGCAACAAAACAGCTTGGAGATGGAACAGATGGGACGGTGAGCATTAGCGAGTTGCTGGATGGGACAGTTTCGAAGCGTGCCTCATGCTTAGCCGGGGATGGGGTACAGGACGTACTGCGAAGTGCCTCATGTTTACTAGGGTCTTGTGTAGGCCGTAGAAGAAGTCTAACCAGCCGTCATGCCAAGCTGCAATGGGTGTCGCTGTGTTTGGTTTGGGACATCACTATGCGCTCGACAGCAGAATTAGTCAATGATGTTTGGCGTGCTGGCATGTATGTTTTGGGCGCGTTTGGGAGCAGGTTTCGTCGGTCTTGGCCGGCGAGGCTCAATGTGTTCGTGGAGGATCGCCAGAACGCTACGTTGAAACGCAGTCTCAAAGGACCAGGACCCAGGCCCCACGTCCGTTCGGGATCGCCATAACCGTGCGACGGCTCGGCAATGCTGGCCTCGAACCATCGCCTGCGTGTCGTGGTGGAAAGATGGCGCGAGGCGCCAGTCCGATTCGGGCTAGCGCCCATCGGATGAAGGCTGATTGACACGAGGGTACCTGAGCGTGCTCCGAGACGCTACAGCATCGCGACACGACTTTGCATGTACCTCGGCTGTGACAAGTGCAGCGACTGCGACTCTGAAGCTCGCGCATTAGGCCCAGCGCGTTACGCGAATGGCGACCAGATTGTGGCCTCTGGGACACGGCAGACGATCGACGTCGAAGCAAAGAGCCCCAGTCAGCGCAGTAAATGGTTGCATCACCCGGAGCATGAGTAGTTCGAATCCGAACGCGAGCGGAGTTGTTGGCGCAGTGGCTCTCACCGCGTAGCATCCCGTGGAGCATCCATGCTGGTCTCGATTTTGCGAATGAATTTAGCAGGATTACCCGCGACGACAGTGAAGTCAGGAACGTTCTTCGTAACAACACTCCCGGCGCCAATGACACTGCCTTTTCCAATGACAACTCCTGACAATATGCACACGTTACCTCCAATCCAACAGTCCTCGCCAACATGGATCTCCTTGCCCAGCTCTGGTCCTTGCGTTCCGTTGCGCACAGCAGGATCCAGAGGATGGGTTCCAGAATAAAAGCTGACGTTTGGACCGACAAGCGTACGCGAGCCGATGGTAATCAGGCATGTATCAAGGAAAACCGAGTTGAAGTTGATGAAGACATTTTGGCCAAGGCGAACGTTGTAACCATAATCCATAGCCAGTGGCGGCTCAATCCACGGGTCATTCTCAAAGAGTTTGTCGTCTTCTTCAGCTGTTTGCGCCTGCGGTGGGAGAGGAGTCTTGTCCTGGATCACACTAAAGCAATTGTGTGAAAAGACTATCTTGAAGCCGCAAGGGACTCATACATACTCTCGAAATAACTCAGTGAGCTTCCTGCGTGGAACATCGCCGGCCTGGTTGTACCTCGCGCAGGCATGTTTGCATCTTGCTCGCTCCGCAACAAGTTCAGGCGTGAAGGCGTGGTAGAGCTCGCCGCGAGCCATGCGCTGCTTGTTCTCAGAGAGTTCCATGGCGTCTTTGCCCAAGGCCGTGGTGTTTATTCGCTGAGCTGTCATCGGTCAACTAGACGCTTCGTGGCTGCTTGTCACGCGTGGAATGGGGTGGGGCTCAGCCGTGGGGCGCTAAGATGCGATAGGACTAGCGTGTACAGCCACAGGGCGAAACGCGACCTCGAGAACAATAGCAAACGGCCTTTCCCTCTCGTCTTGCCATTGTCCTACGCTGCTGCACGCCGTTCAAGTACGGTGCAGCCGTGCAGCTCTTTTCTCTGTGCAGTATAAAGCCATGTTATGAACAGCGCCGTGTTCCAGCACTCCGAAATTCCTGCATACTCGATCCGACCGTACCGGTACCACCCACCGCAATCATGGCCGCGAATGGCTCATCCTCCGGTGTCGACATCTCGCTGCCTGCAGAACACGCAAATGGAAATGGAGCATGGGCTCCTGGAAACGGTGACAGTTCGCCCACGGAAGAGGCTGCCAGCATGCAGCCCAAGGCCCCCAATCCCATTCCTCCAGACTTCTTCCCTCATGGCAAGCGTTCGCTTTCAGGCATCGCCGTGCGCGCCTTTTGCTTAGGTGGCGCTCATGTGCTTGGCCTTTCCGGTGCTGCGTTTTTCGCATACCACGGCAGCCATCTCTGGCGGCCTTGTATGTTTCTCGGTGCGCTCTCTCTCTTCCACTTTCTCGAGTTCTACACGACAGCTGCATACAACACCCCAGTCGCCAAAGTCGCTTCGTTCCTCCTGAGCAATGGAAACCAGTACCGCATAGCTCACACCATGGCCTTTGTCGAGACAATCATTACGTCCTACTTCTTTCCGGGTTACCAATCCTATATCCACCCGCCATGGCTCATCGCAATTGGATTTATAATGGTCGTGGTTGGGCAGACGGTTCGCAGCACAGCGATGATTCAGGCTGGCACCAACTTTAATCACATGGTGCAGTCTAGCAAAAACGAAGGGCATGAACTGGTGACACATGGCTTGTATCACTATTTCCGTCACCCCTCATACTTTGGCTTCTTCTGGTGGGGGATCGGCACACAGCTCATGCTTGGAAACACCGTCTGCTTTCTGGGATATTCCGCCGTCTTGTGGCTCTTCTTCAAGAAACGTATTTTCCGTGAGTTTTACTCCAACTGTCTGCAGACCCAATAACATGCTAATTCAGAGTAGACGAGGAAAAGCATCTGCTGGAGTTCTTCGGTGAAGACTATAGAGCATACAAGGCGCGAACGCCTGTCTGGATACCTTTTATCTGAACTTGCACGACGTGACAGACCCGTTAGCGCGCCAGATGAGTATGTCATCTCTAGATGTTTCAACGTATTATTGCTCGGTTCAAAACTTCAAATTTCTTCACGCTTCTGCGTATGACTGCTTTTTTGTGATTCATATCTTCACTCGAACATTTCATCGATATCTGGTTGTGCAGTGTTGCTCGCAATTGGTCTCACCCTTCATACCACTTCATCGCAAGGCCGACTTCAGTGAGCGTTTGTGTCGCTTCCTCATCTCTCACAGCGTCATTCTCTTTTTGTCTATATTACAGTAATCTTGAATCGTCCCCTCCATACTGGCAAGTCCCGTGATATCGGGTTTAACTGTGGCCTGATTGTTTGCTGTTGGCGCGCACCACAAACGGCAACTGCCACCCGACGCCGTGGACCCTTTTTCGTCCCCGTCATCGCCCAATGCGCATTCAACTGAGCTTGGAGATTCCATACCAATGAATCTCAATCGTTCTCATGCCCAGCAACCATCCATCGGCTCCTGCACGTAGCACCAACAACAAGCTCTACCAAGCGTGCCTGGAGGCGTGCATTGACGGCATCGAGAGCTTTCCAGTCGACAAACGTAGCAGTAGTGAGTGCAAGCTTTCTCTCACCTCGCCGGTGCGCTCAACTCCTTCCACTGACTGTATTTTCTCAGCCGCGCTACCCCACCGGTCCCCCAGCACCAAACAGAACACAGAAAGTGCCGCCTTTACTGAGATTGCTTCCACGTCGCTCGCCGACTTGTGTACGACATCCTCCCTTCCATCTCCTCCGCTGTCGCCCTCGCGTACGGGCTTTTGTAAACAGTTAAGCTCAATTCTATTCTCTCCACCGCTGGCCGCAATGGAGCGTTCCCGATACGCAGACACGCCGATCAGATCAAAGGAACCGCCGTCGCAAGGTTCGTTGAATGCGCCTCTACGGGGTCCGTCCAGTGCTCTTCCTTCTATGACATCTGGTACTTCTGCACTGCAGAATGCGCACAACAACCTTGCAACTCAGCCCGTCGCAAGCACAGGAAAATCCAAAGTCAAAAAGAGTGCTGTCAAGATTGTGGGGCCTGTTGGACATGTGCCTGTCGCTCCTGCCAAGCCCATGGCCGCCACACCTCCTGTACCATCTTCCTTGATCGTTCCACCAGTCAACATAGAGTCCAGGGTCGCTGAAGGGTAGGTACTGCCTTGGCCAGAAAGATCTCTGCTAACCTTTTCTCGATAGACCCCTCGTCGCTTCAGCAGTCTCTACTCCGAAGACAACTTCATCACAGAAGGAGAACGTCCAATCCACCCAAGACCCTGGATCGCTAGAGGCACTTTTTGCTCGCTTGACCAGTAAGAGCTCGACAATCCCTATTCGACCATCGATAAGCACATCTGGATCAGGCCCTGAAAAGAGCAAAATTTCACTTGAAAGTCAATGGGATGCTCCCAAAGTTGACCGGCCCGATGCAACAGAGCCTACAAAGGTGACAGCCCATCATGCCACTCTCGGCGAAAGCGCGTCGACAAAATTCTCTCAGAGTGGAAAGCAATCCTTGCCTGACAGGCCAGTGGAACTCGAAAACGAGTATATGCGTAAAGCTAGCGCATATATCGATGCTCTTCCAGATACCAAGCTCGGCACGGCGCGTCTCATTGGAGTTGTCTCAAAGAAGCTGCATGGCGCCTATGCTCGAGATATGAAGATGCAACAAGAAAGCGTCGAAGCCATCAAGGCACGGTTTGCATTCGCCATTGTCACCTATCTCAACAAGGTGTTGGCCAAAGGCCCAAAGAAATGCACGACGGATTTTATCAAGCAGATACTGCACGATGTCCAAGGCGACTTTCTCAAACTATGCGCAAAACTTGTGGAAGAGAAGTACGTCTCACTAGAAAAGCTGGATGACGTTGCTGGTCTGGCAAAAGTCATGCTGGATATTTTCCCCAAGAGAGAGCTTGGCCATGACACAGTTACTGGAGGCATGCCAAAGACAGAGCCACCAAACTATCCAACTATTCAAGAGAAAACTGCAGAGTCCAAGGTCGCAAGTGATAGCGCCGGATCATGGCCATCGCAGGACAAACGGGAGACTTGTGAGTCAACAGCACTGCATACTAGCCCAATCCGAGGCTAATAAGAAAGTTGCCGCTCATCGTACGTGCATACTTAAAGGTGTCACGGCTGTCACTAGTATCAACCAACTGCAAGCTCTAGTCTGGGGCGGCAGGCTCGAGTCGATTTCCGGGCCGGAGTCTGGCTCGTCCAATGCTCTCGTCAAGTTTCTGACAGCCGATGCATGCGAGCGATACCACAGGGATACCGCGAACGGCATCACGATCAAGGCTGATATGAAAAACGCCGTGGTGTTTGTCGAGCTGACGGAAGGCCCAAACTCTACAAACGACGTCATCCAGCGCTGTATCGAGGGAGGTGTCAGCCGTTGTGTCCGAGCTATTGGAAAAGTAGAGTGCAATGACACGCAGCTCATGGCACTTGCTCAGGGAAAGGATCAAGCCAAGAAGCGCGAGGTGGATCGCATCAAGCGTGGCAAGAATGTGCGCGGTGTAAGTTTCCCTTGATGTCTGGATTGAAAAATGCTAACACTATCCCTGTAGCACGAATATGTGGAATTCCGCTTCGCGAATATCTACAACGCCCTCAGTTTCCGACGCGAGCTCATGGATGACGATGACTGGGAACACTGCAACATTGGCTATGCGCCTGATCCGTGTGAGGTTGCGGCGGGTCTACACTACGAGGACTAATCATGGGACTTTGAAGGTTAGTCTCGGGTGTTGTTGCCATCACTCATGGCACGTTGGCTGTCACAACTTGTTTGATGATGGTCAGACGATGGTGGTGTTTTCCCCCCACGCACCAGCTCTTTATGGCAGTGTAATTGAAATTTTCCAGGCCGCTATGGTTGCAAACAAGATATTCTCGGTTGCCTGACTCGGGCGAAGAGATTGGAAGACGGGCCTTGTTTCATACAGCACCTCAGTATATGTATCAAGGACAAATACATGCCTGAATTCAATGCATGATAGGTAGCAGATGGCTGAACAGGAATCTAATTGATTAAACGGGATCTACATGTCCCTAGACAGCCGTCAAAAGCGCAAAACAAAGACACGTGCCCTTTTGCTACTAATACACTCCGAGATGGCCAAAAGCGCCATAAGCACTCGCTCCCCGACCGCAGAGCCTATGGGGCAATAAAAAAAAGAGAAGACACCGTGAAGGCGAATACACCCGTATACCATCCAACGCCTTTGCTACCGCATGTCGTGTTTCCTTATCAATACTCTTCGCAGCGCGTGGAATCGTCCTACCGGTTCACGGCCGTGAAGCTCGCATCCGTCATCTCTGTGTCGCCATTCTGCGGTGGGGCAGCAGCCTCGGATGTAGCCGCTGGAGGCTGTTGAGCTGCGCCCGAGTGTGCGCGTCGCCGGCCTTCATCTCCGTCGTTGCTCGCCGGCGCGGGACGCTGTTCGTCGTATGCCGGGTCGAAGAAGGGGCGCTGTGCCTGAGCCTGCGGTTGGGCTTGTTGCTGGGGCTGCAGTGTCGGCAGAGCCTGCAGTGAAGGAAGTGCAGGCGCAGGCGCACCATTGGCGGCGCTGCTGGGGGGACTCGCGGCTGTTGCAGCGCTGCCGCTGCCGGCGTTGCTGAAGTAATTGCTCTGTGGCCGTCCGGGATCAGGCGTACTCTGCGCACTGCTCAGGGCATTCATCCCCTGCGACACCTGGCTCATCGCTCCTAACCTGCCCTCCAGCCTCTCGCCCTCTCCGCCCGTAGCACTGTTAGCGCCGCCAAGGGGCGGACTCCCCTTTCTGTTGTGGCTCCGCTTGCTCCGCAGTGGCTTGTCTGTCGGTGTGGGCGGCGGGCTGCTACTCCGGTCGCTGTCATCAACATTGTACTCCATGTGCTTGTTTAGTTGGTCGAGCAGGAATGCGCGCTCGAGGCGCATCTTTTGGATCCCGCGGTTCAGACGGGTTATCCGCAGGCGCGTGCCATCGTTGTTGTCTTCGATATCCGTTATCCGGCGGCGCAGATCGATGCATTTGCGGTAGTATGCGGTTTCGACGGATGGCGGCAGGTCCTTGGAGGCTATTGCGCGGGATGCTGGGGGGGGCGCTGGCGGTTAGTAAACGGGCGTTGCGTAGACGCGCTGGGAGGGAGAGCGCGCAAACGAGCATTCCTTACGAGGCTGCGGCATCTTTGCGCTTGTTTTTGTTTTTTTCCGTATGCGATTTTTCTAAAGCTGAGCGGCGGCCGCCAATGGGTGAGGTGGTTGCGGCGGGTGATTTGATCAATCTGGGGATACGGAGTTGTTGGGTTGGGGCAAGAGGGTTTGGAACGCGATCATGGAGCTCGCACCTCTGTGGGGCCGACGTTGTTCCGAATAGCCTCACCTCACCTCACCTAACCTGACCTCTAACGCTGCTCCTTCTACGCATCAGCCATCTCAACATCGCCATCTTTGTCAATTGGGATAGTCAGAAAATCCAATGACTGTGCCGCTTCACGCCGAAAATTTCGAAAATCATCCGCAAAATCGCGGTCAAGGCCAGACATTCCATCGAAGCCAAAATATAGGCCTTTCTCCACTGCCTTGCTAAACAAAAACTCCTGGTCTGCACTATCTTTAATGTGCTTGGCTTGCTTGGATACACGAGCGGAATCCCTATAGGCGCCAATTTTTGTTTGGATCATACACTCAAGTGGTGCGACTGAAGCGGATGTCAAATACTGTGGGTACTCTTCGCCTGGGAATTCATCCAGGTGAGCTCGAGGATGCGGAATAACGTCGACGTTGAAATTTTTGCTTCCGATCTTGACATATGTCGATTTCAAAGCTGATTTTCCGAATTTCTCATTCTCCAGCAACTTCTTCTTCGTTGACTGAACGGCTCCTCCTGGCACAAGTATATCGAAATCCGATGTCTCTCGAAACTTCATGCCCATTGCCCAAAGTGCGCCGGCACCAATGATGCGATAAATCGGAGGCTCATTTTCTGGAGACAAGGCAAAACCGATGGTGTCTAGGCCGCGTTGCATTTCCTCTTCAGACATTGGCGATTTCTCAATAACTTCCACAGCGGCTACACGACGGGGAGCAGGCGGAGGAGGAGCCGCGTTACCCTCGCTACAGCTGTGACAATTTCCTCCGCCACGAAGAAACGGTATCGATTCGTTTGTGTTCGACATTTCGCTGCCAGTGGAACAAGGTTAGCTCACGTTGAAGAGAACACAGAATCACGAACGTAATCTCTATCTCATTACTAAGGTGCAGAGCTAGAGTGTTGTTTCCTAATTGGAAGTTCTAGTCACTTCCTTCCTATTTCCTATCTTTCTTATTCCTACTATGAACTTTTCCGCTTTAATCCCCTAAAACATTGTACCCTCTTGCTTACTCGATGCAGAATTGAAACTTTGGGCTTATCTACATTTATCGTTGGACCAGCCTTGTCTACTGGTATCTCAGCTTCAGCATTCTTCGTTTGTATCTGCTCCTCTTCACTCCTTCTCTTCTCAACCACTTCCCATCCCTCCTTTCCCGCCTCCACCACCTTCACTTTTATTCCTGGTTTCTTCCTTCCTGCCCCGAGTCCTGCGTACCCTCTCTGGTTCGCAACAACAAGCTTCCCAGTCGCTTCGTCACGGAAACAGCAGCTGTAATGCATGTGCCCGAAAGCCCAGAGCTTCACCATCGGGGACAGCCAACACGACTCTCCGGACAAATCCGTAACAAAATTGCTCGACACTGAACTTCCCTCATGCCTTGGATCGTTGGCTCTCGGATCCACTGTCGGACTGTAATGCGTCGCAATTACGATTTGACGATGGGGCTCATGTTCCTCGATTGTAGATACTTGAGAATTTAACCATGCAAGATCTTTTTGGTGTTCCTCTCGATGCTGATCTAGGGACCACTGCTGAATACCACGTTCACTGTTTAGATCCGTCGAGCGAGACGCAATGTCCGATTCTTGGTCTTGCTGCACGGCAGACCATAACGTACAGCCTAGGATTGTGATGGTTTCGTTGAGATCGTAGCGATTGCGACACAGAAACTTGAAGCGACCGCCGAAATCATTTTTAGCCTCCATTTCAAAGTCGCGCAGGAGTTTGTGTGCGTGCTCGTATGTTGTTCGATAGGGTTCGTGGTTCCCCAGTACGTAGAATATAGAGCATCCTCTATTTTGTTCGAGGATACGGCGTAGGAATTGGAAGAGCCCTGCGTCTACGACGAGGCCGATATCGCCAAGCAGTAACAAATTATCGGCTTGGACACTGAAACGGAAGGAAGCGTATTGTGGCGCTGTGAGTGGCGTCTCGAGATGGAGATCAGAAACGATCTGGAACTGGGGCGTGAAGAAAGCCATTTTCCGTGTTGGAGTGCGTGAGAGGTTTGGAGAGTGGGTGCTTGGGGGCAAGGCTGGGTGATTTACATGTGGAATCGTTGGACTCAAGACCGACAACTACGGTTCAGTACCTTAACCGAAGCAATAAGATATGACAAACCCTGCAGACTCTACACGTCAAAGGGTTAATCTGCTCGAGATCATTGGAAGCGCACTTTCTGTACACATGACAGAGTACCCTTTTCAGGGCAAGTTCATCTGCTGACCTTGTTACAGACGTTGACCAGAGGACTCACATTACTAATACCTACCATATGATTTTACGAGACTAGAGTGTCTGTAGCTTCTGATAGCTGTAGGAAATTTCCAAAGAGTCCCTTATGTGTCTCAACAGCAACTCCTCTAGTTTGCTCAGTCCTAAATGCGGTACTAGAGTAAGTGCAGTATTGACTGAGCTGCAAGCGCTTTCGATGAAACTTGATTATTTGTCTGCAGTGCTAACATGTCATGCCAAGACTCGCTAATTACCCTAGTGCTGTCTCGCTTCGTCTGGGTAGCATCCTATAGCATCCTATTCAACGTACTAACTTGCATGTCTAATGATGACGATTCGACTCTGAAGACCAACTGTAGCTGAAACCCCCAGCACTAGAAAAACACGGTCGAACAAGGTCTCAATAAGATCAAAGTGCATTTTCTACGAAGACTTCCTCCTTACGAGTATAGAATACATGTCGTTGGACTGATTTACGCTTTGCTGTCCTTCCCATCAGCCACATAACGGTGGCTCTCAAGCTCTTCACCTTCTAGCACCCCAGTAATTGTACCAACGTTTTCATGATCGAAGAAGCCCTCGTTTCTGGCCATCTCTTCGAACGCAAGCTCCTTCTCATAGCTGGATGGCAGCAGACGTACAGGCCAGATTGAACAAAGGACGTAATACACCAAACCGCCCATACACAGCGATAGCAGAAATCCAAGCTTGTACATATTCTTGCTAGCTGGAGCAACAGAATCAGGGTCCAAGGAACCGGCCACACCGTGAACAGTAAACGCAACTCCAGCAATCCACGCAGCGAGCATGCGCAAGTTCCAGCCTTTGTAGTACGAATAGGGACTGTCTGGCGTTGAGACGTACAGCGACGGGACATGAAAATTACCCCTTCTGATGATCCAGTAATCGGTAATCATGCATGCGCAGATCGGCATGAGAAAAACGGTATAAGAGCCCAAGAAGGTGAGAAACGAGGTGGCAGACGCGATAATCTTCCAGGGAACGAGCAGGGGTGCTAGTAACGCACAAAGTACTTGGCCACGCACGATGGTGAGCCAACGTGGGAAGATGCCTGTGAGATCTGCACCGACAGGGAGCGAGTTGCTGCCCGCGTTTGTGACGAGTACAGCCAGCATCATGCCAAAGGACGCAAAAACCATTCCAGCTCGCGCTCCTGCCGTCCAGTATTGGTCTAAGATGGCGCCATAGAGATCCCACACGTTCCAGTAACTCTTCCCTAAGACTTGGGTGGCTGCTGCTGTCGTTGCAGTACTGAGGAACATGACCAGTACTTTGCTAATCAGGATTCCGATTCCCTGGCTCCAGGTTACGTCGCTGTACGAGTGGCCATAGCGTGAAATGTCCGGCTGATTTATGAGAACAGGGGCAAGAGCACCCATTACAGAGTTGATAGCCTGTATCATAGGCCAGATCAGATCGGATCCCGATAGACGGATTTGCTTTGTCGTGTAAGAAAATTCCCCTATTTGGCCCCCGTTGGCAGAAATCATCCACCCGAGAACGCCGAAGAGCGAGATCGTGGTATACACGGCTTTGACGACGAAGAGATGACGGAGCATTGTAGGATGAATGAACATGACCGGCATTTGGACCTGACAAAGGTTAGCAAGTCAACGCCTAATGTGAGGGGGATGATCGGATATGCGTACCAGCCAGAACAAGAAGAAGCTCAACAAGTCCCTAGACGTTATGCCCGCTCTCTCAGGGAGGTGGTTGGGAATGTTATTGTACCCATTTCCGAAGATACCTCGCATAAATACAGTCGTAATTCTGCCCCCATAGTATGTCTGCGTTGCGAAATAGATGATGGCAACAATGGCTCGCACGAGAATGTAGAGACTGGCACCACGCACACCCGCGGCTGCGCGAACATAGACGGGAAAGCCGATAAAGTACTTGACTGCACCGCGGCTGTTGAGTACTACCAGAATAGTGAGAATCAGGGAACCGATTACGGCGGCAATCATCCCGTGCCACCAGAGCAAGCCGATTGATACAAGCGAGGCACCGAGGTTATAAGATGATGGACTGAAAGTCATGGTTAGGTAATAGGCAAAGTAGTGCTGCCATTTCCATTTTCTGTCCACTGCAGAAATTCAGTCTGACTTCTCATTGCAATCAAGGTCGAAACAGCTTACCCGGGGGACTTGGGAGAAGATCTTTATTGTAACGAACTTCTCCATGATCATTTGTGGTCTCCAGCGTTTCTCCGAACGAATCTGGGGAACTGAATGCAGCTTTGCATTTTTCCAAGAAACGAGACATTACAGAATATCAATGTTGGTTTGGACACGCTCGACGTAGCTGTGCCCATTCTTTATTTTGGATAATAGCAGCCCCGATATAAGCACGTTTGTCCTTCATTTTTGGCGGCCCGTGCAACAAGCCGCCACCAGACGGTAAGTCGCCAAGGCAGCATATTGCTCACATATCGAGACTCGGTGGTCTTGGAAAGATGGATGCAAGAGCAAGTTGGACGATAAGATGATAACGCGATAAGATGTCGGCACAAAAGAAGCCGAAACCGATAGCGGGATGGAGAGAACTAGTACTGGTATTTGAACTAGTCCTATTATGCCTTAGTACGGCGCCAAAAGCAAAGCGCGACGTAGTGGAGATGCGGTAACATTTAGCACCATCACACTAACGCCCTGCGACGTGTCGGGAGTACTCACTCATGTTTCATAACATCCAACCTGTTTCTGTGTCAACACTAGAAGCCGCTATCACTTCAGTCATGGTATCACGCCTTTCCAGCTTAGTTCTAGTCGCCAACGCAAAGCGGAGGATTACTCCATGCCGCGGCGTACGAAACACCTGTTATTTGCTACCTAAGGTCCGAGAAATGGCCTTTCATACTGCCGGAGCCTCACCAGTCTTCGAGCCTGGCTTGTACGGGAACATCTTGCGGTAGTGTTTGGCAATGTCCCTTCGAGTCGCAACCCAAACACGTTCTTTCTGAGAAATGTACTTCATGAAGTTGCGCAGGCTTTCCGATCTTCCTGGCTTCCCGGCTATCCTCGAATGCAGGGGTATGGTCATCATCTTTCCGCCTTCTCGGTATAAGCAGTCAAAAGTGTCTTTCAGATACTGCTCGTACACTGCACCGGCTGAACTGACGAAACCTGGAAGCATGTGAAACTTTCCATCATTGCCTCGAATGATATTAGTCTAGTCTCGTAAATTTCAGAGTGGCTTTTGCTTACAGTCGTAGTTGTATGGCAGCATCAACAAGCCTTCTTTCTCGGAATCAGGGAGGTCTTTCTCCCATGGGAGATCGATCCAGTATGGGGAATCTTCATTGTACACTTCTGAAGTGTACAGCATCTTGTGGCCCATCTCCTTCCACATAATGGGCAGTAGACTGGCAGTGTTCGGTGTGCCTCTTCCAAAGTACGCTCCTACAGGAAACTCGCCTGTACTATTGTTAGTTCAATGTTATACCATAACATCGGGGAGTGATACCAGTGGCTGCCTCAAGAGCCTTGCACGTCTTCTTGATATAGGCTTTATCATCTTCTAATGAGTAATCCCAGATATCAAGCCATCTATATCCATGAGCACCGATTTCATGGCCGTCTCTGACGCAGGCTTTTGCAAATGAAGGATTTCTCTCCATGGCTACAGCGATAGCCCAGAGAGTCATGTTCCAGCCAAACTCTTTCATCAGTCGGAAAATGCGCCAGGCTCCGCACCGACTTCCATACTCGTAGTCCTGCTCGCCGTTCAGGTGTCGCTGCTCTCTTCCGCCTCCCGATGGTCCCTTTTCCCAGAGATAAGGCTCACTGGTACCGTCGCCATCCATGGGGTTTCGCTCTCCACCTTCTTCGTAATTCAGTACAAATGACACTGCTATCCGAGCTCCATTTGGCCATTGCGCATCGTGGCCTTCTTCTCCAAAGCCTGTGTTGAACTGTTAGCGCTAGATTGTACTGCTTCTGTTCCAGGATTTCATACCTTCAAAATCTCGAGGCAACTGCAAGGATTCCTCAACGTGAACCATGGCTGATGTAATTAAAGGTATCTTGTCGCAATGAATAAGTCTAATAGAGCATCCAGCACGAAGCCTTATCGCTTCAACATATGACCTGGGAGAATGTTTCTGAGAGGATTCATGGAATGCTTGCTTGTTGGAAGCTAGGAACTTTTTTGAGATCACTGATCCGGGATTGCACTATCTCCATGATCAAGCACTTCCTACGACCGATTTAATCAAGGCCATTATCCTACAAACAGAAGGTGCTAGTTCATGGTAGCTATTATTCGAGCATCGGAAGTAATGATCCCGATAATCGGCGAGGCCGCCCACCAACCCCGCCTGGCTTTTCTGCTTCCCTTCCAAACATTACCAGCGCTCTTTTTTGAAAGCCGAAACACGGCCGTCCTACGAATTGGCTGCGTCTATCAACACTGTATTGGTCTAGATGTGCCTAGCTTACACCAGGAATGCTAAAACAAACATGTCACATTACCAACGTGCCAACTCAATTTCCTTGTGGAATAATCTTGTTACAGCAGCTACAAAGTACAAAAGTCAAATACGCCAGAGATAATGTCGGTATTTTCCTTGGATGCAAGCCATGGCAACCCTGTCACAAGGGAGACCGTAGACACTCTTTGCGCTCAACTGGGGGTAACTATAGAGGAAAAAGAGAAGGAAGACTACCGATGTCTCCTTGCGGTATTTCACGATGCAAGCGAGCAACTTATGGCTATGGATGGTAAGTTTCCCTCATTCCTAATGCACCGAGAAACATGAACTAAACCAGTACAGACTACGTCCCACATGTTGATGAAGAACGCTTTCCAAGAGAAAACATACATTTTCCAGAAAGATCAGAGAATTCGCATGGGGCCTGGGCGTGGAAGTGCAGCATTATTGACAAACAGGCCGACGGTCAAGGCAAGCTGCACGGCAAGACTTTTGCCTTGAAAGACAACATAGCCGTCAAGGGCGTGCCCATGCTACTCGGTACCAACTTCATCAAGGATTACATACCAGATGTCGATGCGACCGTCACATCTCGCATCCTAGAGAGTGGTGGCCGAATCCTTGGCAAGGCTGTGTGTGAAAACTTGTGTCACTCGGCTACAAGTCATTCCTCTGGCACTGGCATAGTCGAGAGTCCGTTCGCGAGAGGCTACAGCGCAGGCGGAAGTTCCAGCGGATCAGGAGTTCTCGTTGCATTGGGAGAAGTTGACGGAGCCATTGGTGCAGACCAAGGAGGCAGCATTCGCGTTCCAGCGGCCAACTGTGGAATTGTAGGCCTAAAACCCACATTCGGACTGATTCCGTATACCGGCTGTGGCAGCAATGAGCCAACAAATGACCACATTGGTCCCATGACACGTACTGTACTCGACAATGCCGTTCTGCTTGAAGCTATTGCAGGAACCGACAACATCGATGATCGATCATTTGCAGCGCCGCATCCCTCGAAAATTCCACTCTATAGCTCCATCGCCACGCTGCCCGTGGAAAAGCCACTGCAGGGCAAAAGGTTTGCAATCATAACCGAGTCCCTCTCCACACCCGCCATGGATCCACGCGTCGTTGCAACCTTCCGCACAGCCGTATCAAAATACAATTTGCTCGGCGCAACCATCAGCGAAGTCTCCATCCCCCTCCACTCCAAAGGTGCCGCAATCTGGACGGGGATCTCCAAAGTCGGTGGTTTTCTATCAAAAACAAGCGGTGCGTTTGGGCGCCGCAGCCACCAAATGCTCAGTCTGAACGCGCTGTTCCACCCCATGAGCCAGCAGAACTGGGACGAAGCGTATTCCTCGACCAAGAATATCTATCTCAACGGCCTGTATGCCACGCAGAATTTTCCACATCTACTTGCCAAAGCAACGAATTTATCGCGCCAGCTGCGCGATGCTTATGATGCTGCGTTGCAGGAATACGATGTCTTGCTTACGCCTACCCTGCCGTATGTGGCGACGAGTCATCCGGCTGCGGATGCGAGTCCGCTGGAGCAGATTAAGAAGCAGATTGGACTTACGGCAAACACGGCGCCGTTCAATCAGAGTGGGCACCCTGTGCTCGCGCTGCCGATTGGCATGTTGGAGGTGCAGGAGGGGCCCGGCGTCAATGATGGAGTCAAGCTGCCCGTCAGCATGCAGATTGTGGGGAAATGGTGGGGAGAAATGGAAGTGCTCAAAGCAGCGTATGCGTGGGAGCAGGCGTCGAATTGGAGAGAGTTGTGAAGATAGAGAGAGAAACGGGTATGTATCTAGGTATTTGAAAGAAAAAATAGTAGTCAAGACCCACCACAGAAACGTGGCTAAAATGTAATGTACAGCGTATACAATGCTAATGTATGCTTATCATCTCGTGCTTCACGAGAAACTCCAATGCATCAACAAAGCATTTTATCACTTGCCACCGTGCATCTCCCCTTCTCCAACAACCGTATCCTCTTCTAAATCCAGCCTCTGCCTCAACTCCAAGGCGCCCGCGTTCTCGTCTGGCCGCTGCAACCCCCTATCCTTGATAAATATGCACCCCACCAAACACAGCGCCATAAACGGCACATTCATCACAAACACGGTGCGACTCGCCACCGCATACGCATGCAAAATCTGCCTCTCCTGATGCTGGTCCAGTGTCTCGAACCGCGGCACGTCATACGAGCTGAGAGCCAGGGGGCGAAACTCAACGGGCATAGCTCTATGCAGCGAGTTCTGGAGTGCGGCGGCGGAGATGGCCAGGCCAACGGCGCCGCCAAGACTGCGTATGAAATTGCGGTTGGAAATGACGATTGCGCGGTGTGCTTTTGAGCAGTGTGCTTGGAGTGCAATGAGGACGGGTTGGAAGACGGCGCCGATGCCGATGCCCTGGACGCCGAGAATCAGCGCCATGGCATAGAGCGGTGTGTCGAGGGAGAAGAGGCAGGTTAGGCCTACGCCGAGGGTCCAGAGGAAGAGGCCCAGCCAGATGACTTCGCCGTAGCGCTCGCGCCGCGAAATGTACTGGCCTGAGGCGATGGAGGAGAGCGTTTGTGAGGCCGTGATGGGGAGCATGAGGGCGGCGGTGGTGAGAGGGGAGAGGCGTCGCGCGTTTTGGAAAAACAGGGGGAGATAGTAGGTTTGTGAGTAGGCTACGATGCCGAAGAGGAAGTTTTGCAGGAGCATGACGGAGACGGGACCGGATTTGAAAAGAGATACTGGGTTGGTGGAGTTAGTTGGAGCCGTTGGGGCCAAACTGGGGTATGGATGTTGGGAGACTTACGAGGCATCATGGGCAGTACTGCAACGCGATGTTCGATGTAGATGAACGCTATGAGGCAGCATGCCCCGAGAGTCAGCATGGAGATGACCATTGGGGAGTCCCACTCAAAGTAGTCGCCACCTCCTGCGACCGGGACAAGTGTGAGTATCAGTGCTGCACTCCCGAAGAATATACCCCCATAGTCAATCCTCTTCAGCACAGTCTTCATATCCGCCCTGGGCTGGTCTTTCGGCGTCGGCAACACAAGCAGACACAGTCCGCCACAGGCAGCTGCAATGGGACTCAGGAGCCAGAAGAAGCCTCTCCAGGTACTCTTCTGAACAAACGTACCGGCGATGAAGGGGCCAGACATATTGCCTAGTCCCACGCAAGCGCCAATCATGCCCTGCCATTTCCCGCGTTCTTTCAGCGTAACCACGTCGGATACAATCATCGCCGAGAGCGAAACTATTCCTCCATTCGCCACTCCGGAGAGACCTCGGAAAACGTAGAGCATATCGGCATTGCGAGACAGGCCGCAGAGGAGGTCCGAGACTGCTAAGAGTGCTAGGGCAGATAGGAGAACCGACTTCCTGCCTGGAGACTGTCGGTTAGCTATGTTTCCTTTCACTCTACATGTCAAAAGGGACTCGACACATACCAAACAGGTCGCTCATTCTCCCATAAAGCACGTGGAAGATTGTGGTCGCAATCAGCGCGCTCGTACCAGCCCAGCTGATTGTGTCTTCGGCATCGAGCTCGCGTCCGATTGTCGAAAGCGCCACGCCGATTCCGGTCTGGTCTATGAAACAAACTATATGAGATATGGCCAGGGTCGAAAGGACAATAAGGAGTTGTCTGCGCGGCAACAGGTTCGTCTGTTGCATTACGTCGGCTTCAGCGGCGGTTTTACGTGCTGCCATCCTAGACGAGATGACCAGCTTCGAATGCAATTTCATCTTGGGTATGGTGGAGAGGGAGCTCACGGAACCTTGGCCACAGGATGATGTTATCGAAAGACGTTGCAGACCTTGAAGGGTTCTGTCGTTTACGGGAATGCCGTCCGGTTTTGCGCATCCTCGTGATGAACTGTAGTGCAAGAAAAGGGGTTGCCGTAATGGCAACACGCCTGCGGTGTGTTGGTTTATAATCAAGAGAAAAATTCGGAAAGACATTTTCGGTGGTAACGCCAGCGTTGAGCCTGTGCCATGGCTGAAATTAATTGTAGGGCCATGGTACGGCAGCAGAGGCTGTGGATCTTTTTCTTCGGCTGCCATTGGACATGGTTCTCAAACGATGGTTCAGAACTCTAGGACTCATTACCTATGAGGTGATAGAAGGGTCCACGACCAGACTGTTCCAGGGAAACCGGTATCTACGCCAAGCACCCGGCATTGGATCGCATGGTTTCCAAACACCCATTGCATATCACGCCGAATAGTCTCCCGGATGCAGGTGGCACAGAGTCTTTCAGGCGTCTCCCACGATCAATGTACCGGTGTCCGAGGGACTAACGCAAAAACCATATATAAAACGCTATCCTACACTGACCTCCTCGCACCACCAGTTCGCCGCCTTGGTAGCATATGTAATAAAAAATTTCTCATGACATGGTATGAACGAACCCAGACCACCTGCTCACTTTTTCCTTTTGCCACATCAACTTTGCTACCTGGACAACTGGCAAATCGTACGTGCAACAAGAATAACTAAACACTTGCATGGTATAGTGAACCCATACTCCGTTCTCAGTGGATGCCCGGCTAATACAAGAGCACCTATTTCCGAGAACGCCCAGCTAAACAAAGTCCCAAACTACCTCTTCTCCTCAGATGAATATGCTGGATTGACACAGCTATGGTATCTTGCAACAAAGTGAAACAAACGCCGATCTCAAGACGCGATTTTGCGTCGGGCATGAGAAGTCGTAGCCATGGCCGAGACTAAACGACATGGGTGTATCTGCATCTTAGCCACGAGCGCGACCACTGCGCCGGACCATGGTAGTGCCGTTGGTAGTGGGACTTGACGTCACCGCCGCCTCGGTGCCATTTGCCTTCGCTCTTGTCGCTCTGGCTTTGGCTGCACTCTTTGCAGACTTGGGTGGTGTAGCTTCTTTGACCGGCTCGGCAGCCTTGCGCTTTTGGACAGGCGAAGACTTTGCGCCGTTTGTCTTGTTCGCAGCCTTGCCTCTTGCTGATTTCCTGGTCGGCGCAGGTTCAGGCTCCGCCTCTGAAGAAGGCTCCGGGTTTGAGAGTTCGGATGCTTCAGCAGTTTCTTTCTCAGCTGATGCCTCCGCATCAACCATCTCCACATCCTGCTCAGGGGCGGGGCTCGACCTATCTTCAGCCTCGTCGTCAGAAGCATCAGCCTCATCTTCGTCGGCCTCTTCAGTGCCGGCTTCCTCTTCTTCTTGGTCACTCGATACTTCAACGTAGCTCTTGTGCACATTGCTCCGCCGGTCGCTCTTTCTCCGGGGCCCACTTGACGGAACGATGCCGCCATCAACATCGCTTACGTCATCATCATCACCAGTTCGCCTCTTCTTCTTGGGTGTCTTCACAGGCCGGTCTGCCTTGGCCTTCTTCTCTTTGATAGGCCTGTCCCCCTTGGCTTTCTTGCGTGACTTCTCGGCGCCTTCAGAAGCTTTCCGTTTCTTATTCCGGATGGTTTTGCGTACAAGCGGGTCAAGCTCATCGACCAAATCTTCTCCAATCCACGTTTTCATGGCAATTTCCTGCGCTCGCTCATGGCTCTCGAGAGGTCGGAAGATTCCCGATGGGAGTTTCATCTTTCCTGGATATAGCTGCATGGTCCAGTTGTTCTGCTCTTCCCATGAGCGGATCAGAGCTTGTGCCAAGTCAGACAAGACATAGAGGTTCTCATCAGCCTGCTGCGAGGGCGCAATGCCATCCGCAACCCCCTTGACGCGTTGAGCCACGTGGAAAATTAGGGGCAAGTTCTCCTCTGTTGCTACACACTTCAGATAATACAGTATGTACTCTGACATTAGCTTCAGCGTCTCATCGTCTCGATCGAAATCGGGATGGTGAGCGAGTAAACTCAAGAGGCGCGCAAACACTGATTCTAGCACGGTTTCTTTCCGTGCAGCAAAGGCAGCGCGGCGTGCACGAATCCAGGTCATGGTGCTGTTCTTGATATTCTTGTCCGGCTCGTGTGCCAGGAAGAAGAGAATTGTGTAAAAGCGAGGGGGAAGACGACCTTGACCAAGGTACTTCATCAACTTGTCAGCAAACCCTTTGCGCACCTGCGTGCAGGGATCGTGCGTCACAAGAGCCAGCTGAATGAAGTCTGCAGAGGTCAAGAAGGGGTCGAGTCGCTTATGGCAAGAAAGCTTGAGCAACGAATTTGCTGCCAGAAGCCGTTGGCGCGACTTATGTGCGGCCGGGGTGTTATCCTCAGTCGAACCTTCGCCATTGTTCTTGACATAGCGATTCAATAATGTGTAGGTATCCTGAACAGCTTCCTTGGAGGTTGCCTCCGCAGGCAAAGAGCGTAGCCGATTGACAAGGATTTTGATAGCCCAAGATCGTCCTTGGATATCGTTGTCAGGGATTTCAATCCATTCAGTGTCAGCGTCAGCGTCAGTGGCGTGTGGTTTTTGCAAGACCTCTTGGATGGCCACTTCAATCACAGCATCCATGTCGTCTTCACAATCCGACTGTGCCAATAAGACTAGTTGACTGAGCGCAGCAAGCTTTGTGAGCCAGTGGGCACCACCATATTCGAACCCGTTGATGCTCTTTGAGAGGATTTCCCTTGCGTGCATTTCCTTTTTGTCGTCGCTGTTCATGATGATGGTGATTGCATGCTTGGCTGCTTGTGGAGGTGTACCATAGAATGCAAAGTTCAAGAAACTCTGGACTAATTTCCGGCTGTCCTTGCCGTTCATTGGAATGTCAGTGGGAAACTTCTTTGCAAATGCAGCACAAGCCTTGAGGTCATCCACTGCGCCGGGTGGATTGGGCTTGGTTGCCGTGGGCGCTTCGCTCTCGAGTGTCTTGCACAAATCCTTGACGTGCGTGGAAAAGACCTTGGGGTGCTTTGTGGAGATCTCCTTGAGAAGCTCATGGGCAGTAGCACCCAGGCCCTTGTTGTCGGTGCGAGTGAATTCGATGACCGCTGGAACATGACTCTTGTTGTAACACAACAAGCTGACACGATACAGCAGTGGGGTCAAGGTATCAAGCAGAGAAGCACCTGGTCCATCCTCGATCCTCTTCCTAAGCTCCTTAATAGATCTGTAGACCTTGCGGTAGTCGCTCGCCGGATCCATGCAAAAGCGCATGAGGGCGTAGGCACGGCGGTCGTGAGCTTTGGCAAACTTCCATAGATCGTCCCTAACCTTAGTTGGATCGGGGAGTGTCTTCGCGTAGTAAGTGATGAGACCTTCGAGATTGGTTGTGACATCCTTTCCGCTCTTGTCAGTGACGCCGCCGTTGTATTCTTCACAGAGTTTGAGGAAATGCTCCATGTATTTGGCACCAGGACCTTGATTTCCTTGTTTGGCAAAAAAGACCTTTTTGGCCTTTTCTCCCAACCCGTTTACAAGGACGAGTTGCCTCTCAGTGCGGATCTTGTCTAGGTCTGCTTCTGTATAAGTCTGTTCGCTAGCTGCTTGGCTGTCTTTGACGACCTGCGAGTTTCCAGCAGGTGCCGCCTTGGCTTTCATAGGAGGATATGCCAGAGGAAGCAGCGATTCGTACAGTGCCAAGTCGACCTGAACGTTAATTTCAAGGTCGTTTACGTAGCAGGCTTCGAGAATACGCGATGGAATCGGCCCCAGAAGTGACTTGACGATCTCGTCGCCTTCGGCAATAGCGCCTTCAGCCACTCCCCATATCCTACCGAGAAGCCTCATAGACTCGGAATGAATGACGTTCTTCTTGTCTTTGACGCGGTCAGCGAGATTAGAGAGAATAGATCCAGGTTCTGCCATGCCGCCATTGCTGCCAAGCTTGCGAACGATGTCGTTGAACTCAAAGTGCGCGACTGCTTTGACCGCTGCTAGTCGAACCTTCTCATCGCTGTCAATCAAGCATTCGGCGAAATACTTGAGCAACTTCTGTTCTTCTTCCGGGTCAAGGCCAATACCACCCGCTGATGTCATCAATATGCGACCGATACCGGTAGTCCAAGAAGCACGAATGACAGCCGATTTGTCGTTCTTGCGCTGCAGGAATGAATGGTATGCGACAGGATACTGCGTAGGGAAGGAGTTGATGGAAACAGGGGTGGTGAGATAATCAAAGGGTCGTGTAGACTCGGTTCGCGACAAACTCTGTGATGGGTATGCTACTGGATCCAGGTCGGGTAGAGGGGGAGGGCCAGCAGCGCCAATACCCGAGATCATGTCGCCGAAGGTCTCGGTCGCAAGCTGACGAAGCTGCACGCTCTCCGTGGCGAGCTCGTCTTGCAAGCGTGGAATAATCTCCTGTAGGACACCGGGGCAGCACTTCCACAGCTCGCGCAGCAGGCGGTGTGCTTTGTGTGCCTCGTTCAAGTCCTCTTCTGAAGGTCCCTTTGGGAGGTCATCATCGCCGTCGTCCTTGGCATGACTTTTGTACGTTGTTCCCAAGTTGGTGAAGTCGACTATGACTGAGCTAAAGTATGTGCCAATCAGACGAGCCATCTTCTCTGGAAACGAATTGCAGACATTCTTGGCCATGTTGTATGCAGGCGGCGCTTCTTTACGGCGCAGCGTAGACTGCTTTGCGTCAACTTGGACGTTCTTCTTGCCCTTGGAGGTGCCGAGTGTGATGGGGTCAGCCCAGAGGAACTGGGCGACTATGACGTCGACGACATCGTGTGGGACTGATGGGGCTTCGTCTATTATGGTGGAGAGCACTTCGGTCATGTTGTGCTCGATGTTCTTGCTCAGGTCCTCGCCCTTGGATGGGCCGGCCAGCACATCGAAGCAGGTGGTGAAGAGGGCAGAGGTGAGCTTGTCGGAGCCCGGAATCTCGTTGATGAGGAGGATACTCTTCCATTCAGCAAGCGAGCGTAGTATGTACATGTGCTGGCTGTTGTAGGGGTGTGAGGGGTCGGCGAGGAGGGGGAGAAGCTTGTGAATGATGACGGAGAAGATTTCCTGGGGCATCTATGAGTATGTCTGAACACTGTCATGGCTTGTCTGGCATACCTTGAGCTTGGAGGCAGGATAGGGCGCATCTGGCGCAAACAGCTTGAGCATGTCGACGATGGAGCACACGGCCCACGCGCGCACGCCATTGTCCTTGTGCTGGAGGAGGCTCTGGTGAGCAAGGGACTCGGCGACGGGCATAAGAGACTCGCGATGCGCCTCTTCCTGGTCGACGGTGCGCAGTTCGTCGTGCAGCGCCTTGAGTCGCGTCAACAGGTCGCTGACGCCCATCTGCTTGCCTGGGCGGCCGACGAGCGGCTGGTTGAACCGGAGCTTCTTGAGGCCATGCTGCTGCTGCTGCTCCTCTTCTTCCTGCTCTTGCTCCAGCTCCTGGTCCTTTTCCCCCTCTTGGACAGCTTCAGTCGCAGCGGCCGCGCTACGCCGACTGCGAGGTGCCATGTCGCGTGGCTGCGCGTGCAATGCGGAGTGCGGACAATGATTCTACAGCTTCCGGTGCAAAGGTAATTGGGCGCGTGGACAGGGAGAAGAAACAGCCCGAGACGCCGGCGGTGGGGGAGTTGGCTGGCGACGCGGTGATGGCGGTGGTGGTGATGATGTAGCGTGACAAGGTCGAGGGCACCATGGGCCTGGCGACTTTCTGAGCAGTGACGCGCTAGCCAGCTGGTACGCGACACATGCTCCCACCCGCCCGCACTGCCGCCGCCGCCGCCCTCATGCTTATTGCCTACCTGACCCGCTATCCACCATCTTCACCCCGCATCGGCGCCATGCCAGCTCGACATCAATCCTTGCCCGCGATACGCACCACGGCTGCATCCCCGAGGCGCCTTGCAGTCTTCGCCGCTGTCTAGAAGTGCTTGGGTTGGAAATTTCGCCTCTGCGCTCGCCATCTCCAAGCCATCTCTAAGCCATCTCAACCACCAACAGAGGCCAAGACATACTCTCCACGTGCGTCTCCATCCTGCTGCATATACGGCCGCCATTTCCTTCTTCTTCTGCTTCACGCATAGCGAGCCGCAATGGAGAGGCCCCAAATCTTCCAGCGGGTACGCAGAGTCGTCACTTTATGTATGCTGTGCCCACGCTAATCCTATTTCAGCTCAAGCAGCCATGCATCCGCCTCTTACAAGCCACTACCACTCTCTCACAGACCCCAGACTCTCGAAAACAGCTGATAGACGCCCTCTCTGATCTGCTGGCTACGCTTCGCCCTCTGTCCAGCCAGCCCGGTGTGCTAGATGCAAAACTCATCGAATACGTCTTCGTTCCGATTTCTCACGTGCTGCGAATCTCCCGCCAAGTGCCAGTCCGCGCACTTGAAGTTTGCCTCGAGTGCATTTCAGCCCTGCTATGTGCTGGTTGGGGTGGTGGCCTAGAGCCTGCTCTGTCAGGCCAACTACTTATCCTCTTTACCTTCCTCGCCAAACCCTCCTCTGCCGAAAATGGCATCTCGGCCACCTCAGAAGAGCTTCAATCCCTGGCGCTCAAGTGCATCTCGGAGTTGATGACAGAAGTGTGCCGAACGAAAAAGGGCCAAGAAGCCATCACGGCAACTCCAAATATCCCCACCTTGGGAGAGGCAGTTTTAGTCATGCTAGAGAGCCTAGCAGATAGCAAGTCTAATAACGTAAAGCTCCAGGCCATCAGTGCAACAAAGTCGACCATCAACGCCATAGGAGATGAAGATGCTCTCGCAAGCTTTCTCCCTAGGATAATATCATCCTTGACTAAGATTTTGACACCAAGTAGCAGCAACCGACCAGGCTTTCGCGTCGTAGAGCAAGGGCTGGATATATTTACGCTACTCCTAGGCCGCCTCCTGAGCGATGCAAAGGTTAAAGACCTGCCCGAGGTAACTCCCACTGAAGGTTCTGAAACTAGTCTCAAGGTGTTACGGTCGACTTCATGGCTGCAAGCGACTTCTTCGCAGATCAAAATCGCACTCGCCAATGTCTTCAAATTGCGAGATCACGATAAGCCAGAAGTCCGAAAAGCCCTGCTAAGGTTGTGCTTGTGCATCATACAAGATTGCCGCACTTCGCTCGCTCTCTGCATAGGCATGGCTACCGAGACCATCATCAGTCTTGCCGGTCACGAGGGCTCTAGTGGGAAGATTGAGAACGAGCTCAAGAGCATACTGTTCGTAGACCAGAGTCTGTCTGATCTACTACGCGAAAGCCTACATGGCTGGATACTGGCATTGCCACGATTAATGCAGTCCAAGGACGATCAGAGTCGCCGTCGAATCATAAATCAGATATCAGTGTCGTTCCGCCTGTTTGAGCAAGACCCAATCATTCTGGATGAGCGGTTGGCTGATAGTCTACGTGACGGTGTTTCGACCGTCTTCTCTGATGCGAGAGGTATGGAAGAAGTTGAAGAGAATACATACAATGCAATCACCGATCGGACTTTGGTGCTAAGCTCAACCAAATCACTATCCTTCTCGCCCATCAGCCTGCAACTGAAAGGTCAGGATAACATGATGGCAGAATTCAGGCTTCTGGTTCAAGAAGTTTCGAAATCCAACTCAGCCTTGGCGGTCGTTCAGGCACTCACCGGCTCCATTGATCTGGGTCCAACCGAAATGCGCCTGGCTAGTTTGTGGTTATCAGTCAACCTTTTAAGGGAGGTCACGACAACCAACCCATCCATTGACGATTTCATGGATCTCGGAACCCCGAATCCTAGGGAAGAACTTTTGGACGACTTATACTCGCAGTCTCTTTCATTACTGAATCAGCGTGAAATGGCTACAGAGACGCCGTGGCACTTCTTCGCCTTGGCTCTCGAGACGGTAGCCTTGCAAGCGAAGCGTTACAGGACTGAATTTCGACCAGAGTTGAGCGAGGTCCTGTACCCTATACTCCACCATCTTGGGAGTGCCAATACCGCCCTGCGTGAGCACGCTTTGACCTGTTTGAACATTGTTGCAGATGCGTGTGGTTATGCCAATGCAGGAGATCTTGTCGTTGAAAATGTTGACTATATTGTCAACGCCGTTGGGTTGAAGCTTGCCTACGGAGATGTTTCACCCCAAGCCCCCCAGGTCTTGCTCATGATGATGCGACTATGCGGCCCGCCTCTCTTGCCATATCTGGACGATCTTGTTGACAGCATATTCGACGCGCTGGAAAGATATCATGGATACCCTAAGCTTGCTGAACTATTGTTTTCGGTCCTAAAGGGCATGGCAGAAGAAGGTGCCAAGACATCTCAACTTGCAATTACAATAGATGACAAGAAGGAGCACACTCGTAGCCAAAGAACAGGGCCCACGATGAAGGATGTCATGGAAAAGCTGGAAAAGCTCGAGGCTGATGCACGACGCCGAGATGAGGAGGAAAAGAAAGCTCCGAAAGAGGCATTCCCTCGAAGCCCCTGGAAAGAAGAAAAGTCAGAGAATGCCGAGGGCAGTCCCAACGAAGAGGATGAACAAGCACCGTCGCAGAGTGAGGAACCCCCACCTCCGGCTCCTCGTACCTTTACCGTTCTTCTCAAAATCTCCGAATTGACGCAACACTACCTGACAACCACTTCTCCGGCACTGCGCAACTCTTTACTATCCCTTCTCCGAACTACTATTCCTGCGTTGGCCAAGCATGAAAACTCGTTCCTACCGCTTATCAACACTCTCTGGCCTGTGCTGCTGCCTCGACTACATGACCCGGAGGCATATGTAGTAACAAACGCTCTGGATACCATGGCGTTAATGTGCGAGTATGCAGGCGATTTCATGAGGACAAGAATTGAAGATGCATGGGATATTATAGCAAGAGTGCACAAACGCACAAAGACAAGGGATAATTCCAGTAAACCCAATGACAGAAGCGCAGCAATGCTTTCTACGGTCAGAATGGAGGCAGGTATGAAGAAGCTTTCAATGGACCCTCAGTCTACTACCGACCTGTCGCGCCCAGAGCTATATGTCGATGCGCCCACACGCATGATCTGGAACAGCCTTGTCAACTTGTTATGCGCCATCGCCAAACACGTCACTGTCCGGGCCGAGCGTTTCGAAGACATGCTCGATATACTGGACCCTGTTTTGACACTCGTTCACGTCCGCGAGGCGCTGGACCATAGCAATGCTGATGCTGTTTGGTTACGACTTTACAAGAAGAGCCGACAAGCAGGTATCAAACAACACAGCACCAGTGGTGCGGTGGCGCAGACACAGAGAATGCTTGCGAAAGTGCCTATCGGGAAACCACATTGGCACTTTGTACAGATTTAGAGGCACTTTTCTTCAACTTACGAAGCTATCAGATTCCAGTATCAGTATGTAATAGATGGAAACGCTAGCTCGATAGCTGTGATGGTGCACAAGCTCGCGCCCTATCATGTATATGTCAGGTACGAGAATACACGCGATCATTCCCAGTTGGATCTAGTCTGGGTATTTGACTCATTGTCCTGTGGTCATGAAATGGCATATTGTTAGTTTCTATAGCAAATACAGAAAGTAGTAGAGTAGAAGCGCTGCTATTGAGACCTATACCTATCTTCGATTATTCACCTATGCCTTCTGGATCCCGCAAGTATATACCAAGCATCCAATCCACAGCTGCATTATGCCAGATGCAAAAGAAACACGCACTTACATAGAAAGTGACGACTAGGCGATAGGCGGCGCCGCATACCAAAAACGGGAACAAGCAGCGCCCTTCGGCCTTGGCAGAATCCAGATTGCGTCAACCGCATGGTGGCACTTGGCTGGGTGCGTATCCGACAGCCTCGCTTACGAGGTACGCGGGGATTAACGTCGCAGGCATCTAACGGGTATGTAAATAGCCTGGCATCCGCCCATGGCACCGTCATTTATCTCAATCGTCTCGTTTTGATTTTGCCACTCGTTCCACGATACACCTACCCAGCTATCTTTTCAAATCCCAATCTGTCGCGATCACTGTTCCAGCGTGTCTTTAGTGTACGTCCAAGGTTTTCTTTGATCCTTCCAATGAGATGATATAAGTAATACCAATTGACTGACGCTGTATTCCAGACAATGGCCGAAGCAACGCAGCTCGTCTATCAACGAGATGGAGAGCGGCTACTTCACAGTGCCAAAGTCATTTCCATTGTCCCAGTCTCTGAACTCGCAATGCCAGACAAAGACCTCATAAAGGATGCACCGGAAATCGAGCACGCTATCATCACCGACTCCACCATCTTCCACGTACAGGGCGGCGGCCAGCCCTCAGACACCGGAATCATGGCTCCCTCCTCTTCCTCTGATGGTGATGACGCAGCCGCCAAAGATAAGCCGTCATTTCAAGTGAAATCAGTCCGCCACCCAGCCCAAGGCCACCAAGTCCTGCATTTCGGACACTTCATTCCCCCCGGCGGAGCCAGTGCCCCATTTCCATCAGGCACCTCTCTGCAACAACACGTCGACGCCGAGAAGCGCAACCTGCATTCGCGTCTGCACTCAGCGGGCCACATTCTGAGTCTAGCAATCTACGCACTCTGCGCCTCCGGCGAGCTTCCTCCGCTCAAAGAATCAAAAGCCTCGCACTACCCAGACTCCGCGTCCGTCAGCTTCCACGGCACACTCGAGGCCAAGCACAAAGACGCTATCCAAGCCAAAACAGACGAGTTTGTCAAGTCGGCGCGCCCCATCCGCATTCACTGGTGGCCCATGGACGAGCTGCTGGAAAAGTGCCATGGCACTACCGATGGGTTCGCGTTGCCTGACGGCGAGACTATGGGCAGAGTGGTCGAGATGGAGGGGCTCGGGAGTTATCCTTGTGGTGGCACCCATGTCAGCGATTGTAGTCTTGTGGGCAGGATTGAGGTCAAGAAGATTTCGAGGTCAAAGGGTACAACCAAGGTGTCTTATAGGGTTGCGTAGGAATCCCTGAGATGTGCTTCTGTTGTGTGGAGTGAGAGAGAGTTACATGGGGAACCAGTGGTGGGCTGTTGGGATTGAGCGCTTTCATGCTTGTTGTTCTTCTTAAGTGCCTTGTGGCTGCTGAGTGTGGCAGTGAAGCAATCCAGGGCTTAGTGTAGAAAGGTATACAGCCGTGCGTGTGGTATAGACGTGAGTTAGAAATAAATCATAAAGCATCATCTTTTCTTCATCATATTTTTCAAAGCGAACTCTTCATATTCATTAGTATCAGCCTTGCACATACACATACACATGTGGCAGACAGTCAATCCTTTTTGTTAGCACCTACCCAGCAGGCACACTGACCACGACTACTATCTACATTCTATCTTTATCAACATATGATAGATAACTGCATTATTCAATCCTGCTAAGCTAATTTTGACTTGCCATCCTGCATAAAAAAATCGATTGCTTAATCCAATAATGGTGCGCGATGATCGCCAAGCATTTCAGCTCCTTCAGCTTCCCATAATGTGGCGCTAGCTAGCCAAATGCTGTCGTGCCCATGTTTTACTTCAGCTGATAAGGGTGTCTAGGCGTCGCATTTCGCATACATATCTAGTCATGGGAACATTGTGTAAGTTTGGTAGCGACTTAAAGTGCCGTCGGGTAGCCTGATATCTCCATGCTGCTAATTTTCTCCCTTTGAGTTGCGACTTGAAGCTTTGTTTGTTTGTTACATCTCTAGATCTGCTACGAGACGGACTCCTAGCGTCACTGCATTGATACTCTCAAGCATCCGATATGAATGATTCATCGTTCGACTTTGATCGGCTTGGCCCGTTGAAGTGGAATAACACCAACTGCACCCAAAATATAAAAATATGGCACTACCTTGAGTATGAACGAACCAGGGACCCCAAGCATGCTCTCGAATATGATTCCTCTGAAGAAATATATGGTTACATTATGCAGGGTTTCAAGGATCTCGTGCAGCCGTATACGACGGAACAACCGCCTAATACTCAAGCATTCTGGAACTGGGTCAGTAAATGGAGAAGCACCTTCAAATATAGGATCTGGTGGTTCAGCATGGAAAACTGTAGCTCACAAATGTGTAAAGCTTTTGGCTGGGATGGCAGCCCGGACTTGGTGGGAGTAGGGGTAAGATGTTCATCCGAGAACGTGACATGGAAACAAGCATTCTAACAAACACAGATGCTGGCTACCTACACCATACAAGCAATCCTAGTTACCCTTTATCTGTTCGCAATCCTTGGAGTTCGTCTCGACAAACTACCACCACAGGTACAGAGCTCGCGCATACTCTCCCGGACATTACATTCCGTACAGCACTCGACGGCTGAGTTTCTCTCGGCGTCCTCAGTATTTTCCCTTTCTATACTTATTGCCTCTATTATTTCGATTTCCTACTACGAAGAACTTCGCCCCATGACCTGGATTCTTGCACTGATTATATCTTTGAATTCCGTCTTCCCAGTCGCCATACTACACATATCTACATCAACGATGCTTCGGAGATCCAAGGGGAGGGTTTTCATGTGGTTTATCATAGACATCCTGCTTATTGGCTTGACCGTACGAAGCTCAATACTCTTTGCAGAATTCTCGGCATACGACGCATGGATAGAATACGAAACAAATCCATGCGCAAGAATTTCACTCCATGGAATCGCAGTTTTCTCACATATAATCGCTGGCTTCTTGTGTCTTGGTATTACTGGATATATTGTCGATTTCATGGTTTCTGTAATTCGGAATCGACCGGCGATGATGGTGCGGCTTCCTGATATAGCTCAGTGGGGAGTAGTCGGTGTGTGTATATGCACCATGTGGGGTTTCCTCGGTTGGCTTCTCAACTTGGCAATCAAGATACAATCTCGCGCCGGAGACAATAACAAGGACAGCGAATGGACTTTCGGACAGGTGTTGTCGCTCGCGACATGGGTACCCTTCGTAGTAGAGTTTGCTTATATCTGGTGGGAAGACCCATTGCAGGCGCTGCATGGGCGACTGATGGCACCATATGAGGTTGTTGTATCATCAAGGGAACAGAGTCTGTTAGAGATGCGACCCTCAGGCGGAGACGAAGCAAGAGGCCGTTTCCAGAGACTGGAGTAAATCCTGTATCAATAATCGATTTTTTTAGTGGTTTATCTTTCATAGTTAGCTTGTTCACAAGGTGCTAACCTGTATCTCTTTATACCGCTTCCTACCGCAGCAGCAGTGGCACCTTCCTACGGCAAAGGTAAGTTTCTGCTTCTTCAGGATGACATGTCCCGCCTCTTGTGAAAAATTTGCTTTGGATGAAAGCATCTTAACCCCATCTCAACAGGACTCCACGGGATATCTGTTCTTGAACAGAAGTTTTCTGTACTCCAGTAATGCCGACGGATCTCAAAGATATATGACGTCAGCTGCATCTGCTACTCTTATCCGAGACCTGCGTTGAACCCGCTGGTGCCACAGACCGCAGCTGTGCGAGTTGAATAATGCGATATTTCCTGGATCCATGTCGTAAATTCGTGCATGTTGTGTAGTGTATGTGATGTGAGTACAAAGGAGGGGGAGACAGCCCGGGTCGCGGCGTTGGGCTGGCAAGCTTGGGCCAAGTAGACCAACGTCACCGTCACCTGCCTGCCTGCCTGCGATGAGCGCCTGGAGCTCCACCAACCCAAGTCCCGGATACACGACACCCACACTTGCTGCCACCTTTTCCACCTACGCGCGTACAGGAGCAACAGAGAAATAACCCTTCGCTTAGCATTGCCGCCATCGCACCGGCGCTATGTGGGACGACGAGGACAACAATCCCTATGGATCCTTTGCCCGCCATGATTCCAACGCTTCAGATATCCCCGGCCTAGCCTCGCCCACTGCCCGTAAGGCTTCTGCACGCTTGATGAAGCAACTGCCAGCATGACCAGCTGACACTAGCAAAGTTCCGTATCGTCCCGCGACTCCACCTTCAGAGCCATCGTCCCCCGCACTCGACTCGCCCGAGTATATCCCCCAGCGGGACATGAGCGATGTCGACTACAGTGAGGATCGCGGAGAGATTGCAAGCACGGGAGCGCCAAAGAAGGGTGGATATGATGCGCGAGTGGAGCAATGGCTGTATGAGCACCGCGACCAGCTTATCCTGATTACGGGCGCGGGCAAGGATGGAGTCAACTACATACAGTACACCATCAATTGCGGCGTAAGTGTAGATATATGTTCGCAGAGGTCAAGAGGCTAATCGGTACAGGGTCTCGAGGTCAAGCGCAGATATTCCGAGTTCGCATCACTGCGCGCTGAGTTGGTCAGACTTCATCCCACCCTTGTTGTACCGCCGATTCCCGAGAAGCATACCATGGCCGACTATGCCGCGAAACCAACAAAAGCAAAGGAAGATGCCGGTATTATCGAGCTGCGAAAGCGCATGCTCGCTGTCTTCCTGAACAGGTGCCGGAAGATGAAGGACATTCTTGAAGATGGCGTGTTCTGGAGGTTCCTCGACCCCTACACCAGCTGGGTATGTTACGGCCATGAGTATCCTGTTACTTGGTAAAACTGACATGCGCCAGGCCGACGTACTCAACAGCCCACCTATATCCAGCATTCCCAAACAGATCCTCAAAGCACCCCCGCTAGACCCCGCGAACCCTACGCAAGCGCATAGTTACCTCCCAGTCCCCTCATCTTCCGCGAAACTCAAGTCTGGCGGCGCGACGTCTAGCTCTGGCACACCAGTGTCGCCTGCGAATAACGCCGCCCTACCCTCAGCAGCCGCGCATACCATGCCAGGTCCCGCAATTTTTGGTCGTTTCCCTCCCGAGACACGAGATATGGCAGAAGAAGAACTGGACCCATACTTCGTCAGTTTTGAGAATTCGTCGAAAGATCTGGAGAACTTGCTACAGGGGCCCATGGAAAAGGTGAACAGGCGGTTACTCATGCATCTCGGGAACTGGGGGGAAGACATGGCCGATTTGGGTGCTCGCTTCAACGCCTTCTCGCTATCGGAACAGACACAAACACTTGCTGCGGCGATAGAAAAGATCGGGCAAGCAGTCGACTCGACGTATATCGCCACTACCGAACTCTCATCCTCCCTTAGCGCGAGCTTCTCTGAGCCGATGCGCGAAAGCGCGCAATTTGCCGGTGTTGTGCGCTCCATTCTTCGATACAGGGTGCTCAAGAGGATACAAGAGGACATGACAAAGGACGAATTGGAAAAGAAACGCAACCTGCTTGAATCGCTAGAGCGGAGTGAAGCAGAGTCAAAACGGCTGGAACAACATTTGAGTGGCGTTGGCATGCCCTCACGAAGTCGTGCAGCGTCACACAGCTCACAACGCAGCAGCAGCGATGCCGATCAATATAGAAGAGAAGACGATAGGGTGTCGATCGACTCTGATTTTCCCCCGACACATGGCGATCCACCGTCGAGCGCTCAAGGCGCTCCTGATAGCTACTCACCACCAGCCAACGCGCACAAGAAGACGGCGAGTGGAAATTTCGTGACCAACAAGCTATTCGGATCCATCACGCATGCGTTTAGAGGCATGGCGGATGTAGACCCCGAGAAGACACGGCGGGATCAGATTGGCAAGACGAGAGACAGTCTGGTGCAGGTAAAGGACATGATGAAGACTGAATTATGTAGGAGGTGCTGACCAGAAGTAGCTCGAACAAGCACTAGGCGTTGCAGAGAAGGACACCAAGGACGCGAGCGTAGGTGTAATGAAGGACTTGCGAAGATTCCAGAGCGAAAAGGAAGAGGATCTGCGACGGTACATGGTAAGCAGGCTGCCCCTCCCCTCCCTGGCTCGGATGCTTGATTATAATGTGTTAAATGCTGATTGATATGGTAGATGGAGTTTGCACAGTGCCACATTGACTGGGCAAAACGCAACAAGGCGGCGTGGGAAGAGGCCCGCGCCGAAGTGGAAAACATTGCCCCTCAGCCCGTGGAAGAATACCCCAGGAGATCAGACGAGTTTGAGGGCAGAGAGTAGCAGTAGTGGTAATTGGGTAATTGGCTATGTTCACAGGCGTAGTGTGTGTGCATCAACCACAATAGCCTATGTATTCTTTTTTTTCCGTTTTCTTTTTGAGCTCGGCATGGACTTGTCTTCTACTTTTTTTCTTCTTCGTCTTTTTTTTCTTACCTCTGGCATGTGTAAAATCATCATGTCATTTGGTGAAGAAGGAGAGAGAGAAAAAAAAGGAAATAAAGAAGACGTGGTCGAAACAGCTGTTGTTGTAGAAAGAGAGAGAGTATATATGTGTGTGTGTATGGAATTCAAGCTCTCGAAATCTACAAGACGAAGAGCAAGAAGAAGAACAACAACAACAACTTCTATAATGCTCGCTGATGCAAGACAACAAGACCAACCAACCAAAAAAAAACGCCTTGCCTTTCCAAGTGTGTTTGTATGTAAGCTTTGTTGTTTCCATCTTTGCAATCATATACTTCCTTGATTACCCAAAAAAACTCCCTTTATCCAACACGTTCAAATCCATTTCCCTTTTCGTATTTTCATGACCTTCATTGTAAGTACATTGTCTTTTCATGGATATATACATTTGCTATGCGGTAAGCGCACTGCTCAAACCCAGGATACCCATGCCGGCAAAGGCACTGACAAAGCACAGGCGGCGGCTATTTGTCAAATCCAAGCTTTCGCCGAGCAACTGCAGGCTGACCATGGCCATGATGCCAGCCGTAAGGGCAAACATGCATCCGTAAATGGTGTCCATTTCTGGGTCTTCGACGCCGCTGTCTCGTCCCTTGCCTTGGATTTTGAACCACAGTGCGGCGACGGCGGCACCCAAGGGCTGGCTTATGCCTCCGAGGACGGTTGAGATGAGCATGGCTTTCCAGCGAGAGTGGATGGCCAGGTATAGGGGGAGAGCGAGGGCAAAGCCCTCGGTGATGTTGTGGATGAAGAGGGCGAGGAAGATGGAGAAGCCGAGAGTCGGATTCGCGTGGTTGGTAGCATATGTGATGAAGCCCTCGGGGATCTTGTGCAGTGCGATTGCGGTACTGGTCTGCAGGCCGAGCGACAGAAAGACGTTGGTGGGGACGTGGTGGTGGTGTTGAGATTGGGATAGGTCATGGGCGTGGTGGTGGCTGTGGCCATGGGAATCATGCGATGCTACCGAGGATATCGAGGAACTGCGGCTGTGTTTGTGCGTCGGGGTGATGTGCCTGGCGTTTGCATTGGCGTGGCTGTTTGTAGGCGGTAGGCTAGCGACGGAGTTTTCTAGGGTGGCTGGGAGGGATTTCGAGGGGATCAAAGGCGTCGTCTCATCAACATTTTCCAATTCGGTACGTCGGTCATGTGGTGCCTGCGAGCTCTGATTCCTGATCGCACCGGATGATCGTGAGGCGCTTAGGCTGGCCAGAGATTTCCTCGACTGCAAGCGCGTAGGTCGTATCTCGCAGAAATCGCCGTAGCACTCTCCATTTTCATTCTGATGGCATGGCTTCTCGGCTCCAGAAACCAGCTTTGCTACCTTGGACGAGATGGATTGGTGCAACGACGGTCTCTGTGAGACGTTACCATTCGAAGTCTCGCTGCTGGGTCCGAATGCGAAATGTTCGTGGCGTGCTTCTGCTTGCGGCAATCCGGGTTGATGTTCCTGCATCGGTCCATGCACGTGGCCATGGTCTTCTCCATGCTTTGCCTGTTCTTCATCGCCGTGCTCGTCGTCGCAGTCCACGACTGAATGCGGAATGTACTTGTGCAGAATGCCAGAGAGGACAGAGATGCCAAAAGCACCAATCAGAAAACATGCAACCATTGCTAATATTGCCTGTCTTGGTGACATGCCACCCTTTGTTAGATACCTTTTTGCTGAGGGCAACATACTATACAAAGATGAAAAGATCTGGACACGGGATCAGTGGATGAACGACGTGAGCTAGGTTGTGGTGATACTTACCATGACGCCAAAAGAAAGACTCAGTCCGGCTGAGAGGAATGCATTGCTCTGCTCTATTTTGAAATTCTTCTTGCCAGGAAACTGGCGAATAATAAGGTCGACACATATTATCGAAGCTGAGGTGGTTGTTAGAGTTTGGATTCCCCGCTAAAGCTGCACAAGCGACCGCGGCAGGAGAGGGTTGAAGACGGATATGACCTCACCTCCAAAAGTACATGCTGTGTCGGCGTTAGCTTCGTTTTCGGCCAGCAGAAGAAGATGGGGCTGCAGCTCTTCGCACCCGTCAAACATACCGATGCCACTGACGGCGGTCATGATCCAGCCGCGGGTATCATTGTCGAGGACCATGATGTTCCTGCAGGTCTTGTCCGGGATGACGTCGTTTTACCGAATCCTCGGTCGAATCTGTATCTCAAGCGGGCTGGTGAGGAATAGCCGCGGGATTTCACAGGCGATTGGGGCGGACGCGGCGAAGCGATAAGAAGGTGAGGTTTGTAAACACATGAAAGGAGCCCTTGTGGTCAGATGAGGCGTGACTTTCGCACCGTGTTGGCCTCCTAGCGCGCATCTTGCAGGTATGAGATTTTGGGCTAGCGGCTTGGCAAAAGATCTGATACACGCGTGTCGTCATTGGTCCAGCCCTCAGTACTCCTCACCACCAGCCGCGAGACGTCCAGGCAATGCTTGTTTGTTTGTTTTCATTAGCCAGAGAAGGACCTGGAGCGGTGAGGTTAGTAGACATATTTGTACCATGTACTACTGGATGGTGGGCAAACGTTATTGGCAGTACTTGGCTGCACGTGGTAGCACCATATGACACGACTCGTGACGTGGGGAAGTCTGACTGGCAAAATAATAGTTTGTTGGGTATCGAGACTTAACTATCGACGATTCCCACGGGGTGCCGCGAGACATGTGGAAAATCTCTAGCTACAACATATCCGTCGGAACGAGCTCAACTGTCAATTACAAAACGATAACTTGCGCATTCCTCGACCAGCTTGCTTTGTGCAGCCGGAGGTCATCGCCTTCGTTCAAACAGCTACCATGGCGATAAAGAAAGCCACCAGGCCACAGACAAAAACGCCATCTCACCGTTACGCTATGCATGACAAAAGGAAAAAGAACGCTCAGTTTCAAGATGAAGGGAAGAATATAAAGTCGTAGTCCATGGCTGTAGTCCAAAAGCTCAGTGGGTCGGCGGCCTCGGAATGAAAATCTTACTCCATGACCCGGGGCCGTGTTCGGGCTTCTCGTTGATGACGAGCAGATTAGGCCCGGCACAATAACCACCGGCTTCTGCCGTTCGAGTTTGTTCGACATAATGCCCCGCAAGCTGTGCCTCGGTCGCATTTGGTGCAAAGGCGGCCACCGGATCATCGTAGACCCAGACCTTGTCCGTAACGACTTGGCCAGGCTCTTCGCCAAAGCGCGATTTGATCTCGGGGAATCCAACAAAGTAGTTAAGGATGTTGTGGATTGGGGCATAGAGACGTTCCGGTCGACGAACCAAAGAGAGCCAGCTCAATGTTTTTTCGTCGTAGGCCACGCGCACAAACGGATTCATGTATATCCTGGACTCTGCAGGTCTGCCTTTTCCAAACATGAGATACTGCAGATCGGCGTTGATCAGACAGCACTCGGACGCTTCCCAGTAGGTCTCATTGTATTGGCGGAACCGGAGAGGGGCCACTTCGGTGTTAGGCGACTGGCTCTGTGGATCCGCAGGATCTGATTGAACTCGGGTCCCGGCTTGAAACCACTTTGCTTCAAAAGCGATCATGCCGCCCCAGCAGCTTCGTACCCGCACAGCGTCCCTGCCCTCGAGCACATCGTTCCTGCTAATGGCTGTACCCGCACTAGTGAACCATGGGAAAAAAGGCAGGCCAGTCACCATGCCGTCGAAATCGCGTGTGGCAAAGCGGTCGTAGAACTTGAAGGGCATGATGTGGTCAACGGCACATGCTGCAGCGTAGTCTGCGCGCCCGGTGGCATCGATGTTGGTTGCAAAGAGGAGCTGGGCAGCTTCGACCGGGTCAAAGTTGACGTCGTTGAGATAGAGAACTTTGTCAAACCGCACACCGTGCTCATCGATTGGTGCCAAGGCGCGGTTGCGTACCTCTGCAAGGAACGCTATACGTTTAAGGCGTTCCTCACCGTTCGGCAGTGTAACATGGGGCAGAGAAGCGAGGTCGAGATCTTCGGCTACGATTGTCGAGTTGCCTAATGGGTCAGTCAGTGGGGCCCAGGATCGCGGAGAAGAGAGTGCGTACATTTGACCTTTTTGCGGAACGCGATCAACGACTGCTTTGTGACGGGGTCGGCGTTGTCCTCGTAGATGCTCAGGTGCACATTCTCGGGGCCCAACAGGTTGACGAGCTGAAGCACCTCGTTGCCCCATGCGCCCGAGGTCAGGTCGCCCTTCTTCTCAGCCAGCGCAGCAGCAATGAAGACCTTTTCGTTGTAGGGATTGGCCTTGCCGGTGGTGGTTGCGCGCTTTCGCAATTCGTCGTAGTGCGGCGGGCGGACCGTGTAGCTGGGGAAGAAAATGCCCGTGATCAGCACAAGGAATAGTAATATATACGGTATCGAGAATACGGTGTAGTAGATGAGTCGCAGGACGGATCGTTTTCGGCGGCGCGGGGTGACATAGTGGGCGTAGACGGCTCGCTCCGATAACTTGTTGACATTGCTAAAGGGCCTGGTCAGACGGGCAAGCCACGATGGCCGGGGCGGCGGCGTTGTCGCGGCCAAGGGCTCGAGATGGGCATCGAAGTCGTCGTCGGACTGTCGCGGCAGCAGCTCGTAGCGGTGTACGGGGGGGCGGGTTGGTTTGAGCATCGGAAGGATTGGCTTGGGGGGGTGGTGAAAGGGGCCCGGCAGGTGGTCGGCAGCAGCGCCATCAAGCGAAGAACGGGGCGGCGATGGATCGAGAGGGGCGCAACGCAGGTGGAGGCGGAGGCGGAGGCGGAGGCGAGGAGGGGCGAAGGAGTGACGATGGTGAGAAAGGGCGGCAGGGCAGCACAAAAGTCAGACAGCGACCAAGCCGGCCAGCGAGTCGAGGGCGTGTGGTTGCGAGGGCCCGAATGCGACGCGCAATTCGCATGTGCCTTAGGTCGGGGTCAGCCCTCACGCAGGGTCCGAGGGTGGAGAAGGCTCACTAGCACTAGTATAGTAACAATAATGCCGCCTGACCCTGCCCAACCTCGACTCCATTCTTACTGTACTTGCTTACAGTACTTACTGTACATCTGGCTACTTACCTGCACCCATCCATGGGCGGCAACACCACCACCATGGCGCAGCAGCCTCCTGCGGCATGGCGATGACGACGACAGCGACGACGACGGCGACGGCGACGATGATCAAGACGGCGACAGCCAGACAGCCTCGATGCCCTCACCAGCTGCAGGCATCCAGCCGCTGCTGCGCCCAGGCACCCCCATCACCAGGCACACCTGGTGGCTGACCATGATCCTCGGCCTCCTGAACGACACCAACAAGGCTCGGCCGTTTTCCAAAGGACCGACGGCTAGCGGCAATTTTATACGACGACGCGCCCTAATAGTGCAGCCACAGCGGCCTCTGCTATACGCCCACGTCTATCGATAAGCCACCGCCTCACCACCGCTCTCCCGCCTCTCCCTCCGACCAAACATACTCCAATCGCTTCCAGCGCTGGCCTGATGCGACCCATGGACGCGCATCCTGCAACCACATGAATCAACGCCAGCCTTGGTAACGGTCACCTGCACAGCCACCCCACCCTGCGCCTACATACATATGTACAGTGACAGTGTGTGGGATGGGTGGGATGTGCTAATACTCGCAACACAATCCTATCCTGTCAGCCATCCATAGCTGAATCTCACCCGCTGGCCCCTGCGCACACTCGTTCAAGCACACTTTACGTTTCTTGACGGCATAAGCATAAGCGCGCTCGTGCTCAAGGCCCGAGCCACAGGCGAATTTGCCATCAAAGAAGCTTTAGGGTAAGCGCCACTGCCGGCCCCCGACGGCTTCCGAGACGGTCTCCTTGATAAAAATGATCATCTCCTCCTCCATCTCTGGTGCGAAGCCAAGCTTGCTCCACCAACGGATCCGGCATGGCTGGGTAGCGGTAGCGGTAGCGCAACATTTCTTCTAGAACACGCCAAATTCGACTCGCTGCTTTCAGCTCCGACGATCCATTCTTCTGTCCGCCGTCGTCCGGTTGCTTATTCCACACAACCCCTACAATCTGCCCCTCTTATTTTTTGAAGGCGTTTCATCGTCCCGATTCCGCTTGCGATGCTTTGTCCGTTGACCATGTCGTTCTAGATGGAGATGCGCACCTAAGCTACCGTCCTTTCCGTTCCTCCTCTGAGCAACCCACAGCTGACATACCTGGGCTATAGTGGGTCAAAACCTACACCACAAGTGTAGGTGTCAGCATCCATTTTTTTCACCCAGTGATAATGGCAGAGCCACGAATCAAAACAAGTACAAAGTCGGGGTTGCTCGCTCCTGCTCGCCCATTGTTTCCACGGTTACTAAATGGCATACATAATGCATATCTGACTTGAGTATCTACACCACGTCCCCGTCCATTGGTTTCTGTCCACGGCCGGAGATGTCAACTTCACACATCCGTTCCGCGTGCCGCCACGTGGGGATGTTATGGAGATAGACGCGAGTTTTTCGCCAAATTGGGCGTGGCACAGGGAACACTGGTCCGTGGTACCTCCTGTGTGGTGCCGGATACATCACTCGAGCTTGGTGATGACGAAGATGTGGGAGATCGTGGGGCTGCTTTCCTGAGCGCTTCCAGCACCATGGGCGGGTATTCATCACAGATGTGGATGTAATCGACTTTTTCCGCTCGGCGCGCTTGCTTTGCAGCCGAGGAGGCCTTGGCTGAGCTACTCTTGTGCTGATTTGCTATAGCCGCTCCGGAACCGCCGGGTTCATGATATGGTTGCCAGTCCAGAGAACCCCTTTGCGGCTGGTATCGAGGTGGATACTGGACAGGCCCCGCCATGTTGATTGCGATTTGAGGAAGCGGTGGCTGGGGTATTGCTGATTGCATGGCAAAGGGAACTGCAGGATGAGCACCCTGTGGCTGCATATTCCGCGCCTGATCAGGCCACCCCAACGGAGGATGATATGACTGTCCATACGGCAGTTGCTGTGGTTGCAGAGGAGCAGAGAGCTGCATTGGTGATCTCGCCATCTCCACGTCCCTCTGCCTTGGCCATTCTACATTCTGCTTCCTCGTTTGCTCGTATCCACGACCCCAATTCCCGTGATATCTCGGGGTTTGCCAGCGTTCAACCCGTCTTTCTCTCTCGCTTCTTCTGGACTGAGACCGATGCTTCGAATGTGACCGTTCTTGCTTTTCAACATACACAACTGGCGGGGGCCTCGATACATGAGAGAACAATGCCTGGAACCAGTGCTCAATATCCAGACAGCATCGATGAACATAACTGTGGATACACCACAAAGCAAGGAGGATAAAAGCAGAGCCAAACAGGCCCGCAAACACGAGTGCGATAATGAAGTTGGTAGTCGTCATAGGAGACCGCTCGGCATGAGTCTCCGCACGTGAGCAAGCAAAAAGACTCGAAGTAATGCAGAAAAGGTAATGAAAACAGCACCGCAATTTAAGTAACCGCCCACAGTAAGTAGTTGAATTCTCTCAGCCACACAGCTCTGATAATCCTGCCTTTATCGAGCGAAAATATAGTGTGCAGCAAACATTTCCCTCTTCGCCGTGTAACCATGCCAGCTATCCTTCTCCCAGCCACTAATTCCAAGCCGAAACACCCGACCTGCCCAGCTCACTTGGTTGCAATATCCTCGCAGCCATTCAGCCATTCGATATCGTTATTCTGCATTCTCCTTCGCTCACCCTGCAAGCTACCCAGCACACCCGTTGACTGCCATCGGATAACCCCGTACCACGCATGTGCTCCCGCGACAAACACACTATAAATGCGTGGTTCCACGTCCCACGACATGGGGTATTTATCCTGTCCTAGCATATCCTATCCTGTTCCGTTCGGGTTCGTTGTGTCGCTGCTGTAAATGCCTTCGCTTCACATCTGCCCTGCGTGTTCGTATCCACATCCACATCCACATCCCCGGTATCCCTTCCCCCATACACACACACACACACACACACCCAAGTATCCACATCCCACACCCCACTTCCACCCCCCTCCCTCTCTCATGTCCTGTCATACTACGCCCCCTCTCTTAACCCTGCACTCCACCACCTCCATTCCCACTACCCGCCGCCTTACTACCATTACTGCTGCTCTTCGCCGTGCCCGTCGCCGCCTCGAGATCCCGCTGGTACGACAAGTCGTACAGTTCGGCGGTGATGACGCGTCGGCAGCTGTTCATGAGACACCAGCCGAGGAGGCAGCAGAAAAGCGTTATCAGGGTTATGCTTAGGATGATGGTTGTGGCGTAGTTCATTGTGGTGGATGGGTTGGCTTGAGGTGCGTCGAGTGGAGATTTGGGCTTGGGCTGAGGTCGAGGTAAGAAGTACAAAAGTATAAGAGTTTGGGAATAGCAAATATGCGTGTGCTGCTATTTCGTTGATGTCGACTGGAGGGTTTCAATGCGCTTGGCATGGAGCGAGTTGCTTTTGCTGCGAGGGAGGCGAGCAGAAGAGAGATAGCTGGGATGCGTTGTTTTACCTTTTCCTTCCGTTTGCATGGCTAGATTATCTCGTTCATTTCACCTTCACCATGCCGTTGCATTTTTACTCTGATTTGAAAACTCATCCCTCACCTTGTTTCTTTCACAGCCACCATGTACGACAGACACCACGACACGACACGCCACGCCACGCATTTACAAGAGATGGATTCAAGCCGAGGAGATGGCTACCTAACTATACATTTTACACTATTCCCACATCACATTTCTCACTAAAACTCGCGCAACGCATCAAGCACCTCCTTCTGCCTCTGACTCGCCATCTTCTCAAACCCATCCACACTCATGACAAACGTGCCCCTCCCCCCCGTCAAAGCCCGCAAGTGATTCAGATAACCCACCATCTCTTTCAGCGGCACCCGCGCTACAATCTGCCGCTGGCTATCTGCAACACTGGCGCCCACGTCGCCGGTGCCAGAGCTAAACGGATCCGGAGGCGTGTAGATGAGCGCAGGGTCGATGCGCGGAAGCTCGTCGTCAGCGCTGTTGGACGATGATTCTGTACCGTCCAGTGAGAGGACTTGCCCACCGCGCGACGACGAAATGTCCTGCACGACTGCGCCGAGCGACTTTTCGTTTACGAATATCGTCACGTTCATTACGGGCTCTAGGAGGGCTGCGGGCGCTGCATCACACGCGGCTCTTAGACTTGCTCCTACGGCGGCTCGCGCAGCCATGGAGATAGCGGTCGGTGTTGTTTCCGGGAAGAGCTGGGCCTTCGCGTCGAGAGCGATGGTCACGCGGGTGTTGGCCACCGGGAAGCCGTTGAAGGGTCCGCGGGCGAGCGCTGCTGAAGCGCCGGCTTGCATCGAGTGCAGGATGCCTGGGAGCGAGAGGTGTGGCGGGATCTGGTTCTTGTGGCTTGCAGAGTCGTGGGAAGAGAGGTGCGGGTGGGAAATATACAAGGTGTTGTTGTCCGGGAGCTTGTATGTCGTTTCAAAGGGGCTGTCTTGGATTTCCTGTGCGTCCTGCAGGGAACTGGTCATGACGGTGCCGTCGTCAATGGATTCCACCGAAGCGGTGGCCATGGCTTTGACTTGCTTTCCGGCAATCGGCTTGTCGAGAGTATATGTAAATGGCTCTGTGGAGATTGTGATGGTTTCCCTATATCCAATCTCAATCTTGCCGATTCTTGCTTTGGCCTTGAAGTCGTTTAGCAGTCTGTCTCGCGCGATCTCGAGATGCAAATCGCCCATGCCTGCTAGATGGGTTTGCCCAGACTCTTCGTCGACTGAGAGGTGCAGGCTTGGGTCTTCGCGCAACAATATAGCAAGGCTTTCTTGAACATGTTTTTGCTCGCTCAAACTATGCGGTTCGATACTGGTAAAGAAGACTGGCGGCGGGACGGCAATAGGTCGGAGTTGCAGCGTGTTCAAGCCGCCAGACGGGGTGCCTTTCATCTGTAATCCTCGGTATACAATCAGTGTGTCGCCCGTTCTGGCATGCTTGAGTCCAGTGATGACGCCGATCTGGCCAGCACCGATACTGTCTACTTCGACTGCATCATTGGCGTACATCTTCAAGAGACGGGGTGCACGTTCGGCAACAGCCAGATTGGTGTTGTACAGTGTTGCACCGCGATCGATGGAGCCAGAGTAGACGCGCACATAGACCAAAACGCCCCGTTTGGCATCGTTGACAACCTTGAATGCCAGGGCACACGCGGCCAGGTTCTTGACCTCAGCGATAGCAAGTTCACCAGTTCGTTTGTCCTGTTTCTTTGCCGGCTTGGTGGACTTGGTGGATGCTGCAGATGCCGAGTTGAGAAGGGCAGCAAGAGTGCTGCTCTGATTCGTAATGGCAATCTCGGGGTCGGGACGTTCGAGGGGTGACGGGAGGAGATCGACGACACTGTCAAGCAGTGGCTGAACGCCAATATTGCGAAACGAGGCACCAGCAAACACTGGAATGACTCCTTGTGGGGCTTGCAATACGACGCGCCGGAGAGACTGCATGATTTGGATGCCCGAGATAGCCAGATGGTCTTCGTCTTGTTCGAGAAAATGCTCCACCATTACATCATCATGCTCACTCAATGTCTCGACGAGGGCTACTCTTGCTTTCTTGATTTCGGCCACAAAGCTCTTGTCGATCGTTTCCAGCTCTTCGAGACTCACAGCTTTGACGTCTCGTCCGTCTCCACCTGCTTGCCAGAGCATGCCGCGGAGGTTGATGACATCTCCAACCCCCACAAAGTCGCCATTGCCGCCCTGCCACCAAGGGATTTGGCACACAGCAGGCCATCCGCGCAGTCTGGTACCAATTTCTTTGACAGTTCTTGAAAAGGCGGCGCCGACACGGTCTAGCTTGTTGACGAAGATGATCCTGGGGATATGGTAATGCCCAGCCTGCGTCCATACCTTCTCCGTCTGGGCTTCAACTCCTGCTACGCCGTCAAGGATACACACGGCACCATCCAAGACACGCAGCGATCGAAGTACTTCAAAAGTGAAGTCCGCATGGCCTGGTGTGTCGATGAGGTTGATATTGTGAGATGTTGAAGACCTGAGGATGTTGTCGAATGATGCTGGCAATTGCGGTAGGGAAGGTGTTGGCTGATTACTGGGCGGTAGGGGAGGCCAGTGGAAAGTGATGGCCGCAGATTGAATGGTGATTCCTCTTGCTCTCTCGGCCGGAAGAAAGTCGGTTACTGTTGATCCTTCATCGACATCTAGAGGTGGTTAGTGGCTATACAAAGCCAACAAGGAAATACGCATAAGCAAATCATAACCAATTGAATTGACTCGATAACCAGGCGTGGGGTTGGGAAACATAGTACTTGCAGCTCACATACTTCCAATTCTACGGGTAACGCCGCTGTAGTAGAGCATGCGCTCAGTTGTAGTAGTTTTTCCCTATTTCAGTCAGCATCAATTTCACCAAGGCAGAAGATGCAACTTACTGCATCGATATGGGCAATGATGCCAATGTTGCGGGTTGCTTTGGAGAGTAGATCATGCTGAGGCGCCTGGGTCGACAGCAGGCGGCGAGGAGTCTTCACATTGGGCCGTACGACTCGACGGGCACACCACATCCAGGCGGCGATCATGCCAAAGATTGCGCAGTGCGGTGGTAATGCAAGAGGTGGTGTGTCTGAAAATTGCACGTGACGAGCAGAATGTAATGGTTTGCGCCTTGCCTAGCTCGGCTAAGATCAAGGCAGGGCATGGGAGCGACATCATCGCATCACTCCGCAGCTAGTCGCAACCGTCCGAAGCTTCAATTCACTGCCCACCGCCATGGATTACAGTGCTCACGATCCCGACCATCCTGTCGACAGCGATCCATGGGCTTCGTCACCTCATGCTCACCGGACTTCATTCGGCCCGCCTCCGACCAGCGACATTCCGTCGCCCCCGCTACCTGCGCAGGCTTCGCCATATGGCGAGAACAGCGAGCAGTACGGCTACCTAGGTGACCAGGATGCGCAAAGCCGGCCGGGCACAGCGCCTGAGAATGGCGACCATGCAGAGCAACAACAGACGCACGGCCAGGACGCGCCTCGATCACCTCAACCACCGCCCCAGGGCCAACCCGGACAACAGCCACAAAGGTACCATGGCACCAGGCCACAGCGACAGCAGCAGCAGCAGCAGCAGTATAAGCTTCAGGCCAAGGTTACAGGACTTGAGCGGAACGGCAAGAAGGACCCGATCCTTCGATTCGATGTCTACGTACGTCTCCGCAAACCCAACGTGGCCGATGTACGCTTTCGCGAGGTGCGGGACATTGAAGACTGGATCAAGGTAGACTTGGTCCCTCCAGCGCGCTGCTGTCTGGTCACAAGGCTGCCTTGCTATCTGCTCATGCCCATTTGCGAATAGCTGCACGTAGGCGTGGGGTCATGCTAACTTTAATGTGCAGACCAATCTCCCCAAGTTTCGAACGACGCAATTTCGCGATGTGCGACGCCTACACTCTGAATTCGTAAAGCTCGGCGAGCACCTCATTTCGGCATGTCCTGAAGCTATTGTGCCTGCAGTGCCGCCAGCAACGACGTCGGCAGGCGCTGGGACGGATGAAGACGAGGCGCGGCTGAAGATGTCGATGCAGCGGTGGCTCAACATTGTGTGCAGCAACGAGATACTCATACGCGACGAGGAGATGGTCTTCTTCGTGGAGAGCGACTTTGGCTACAGCCCCGTGGTGCGGAGGAAGCAGCCGGCGACTGGCGTGCGCCGCAAGATGATTAAGCAGTTTGCGCCGCCACCAGACGACACGCCAGAACTCGCTGCAGCACGACCGGTGGTCAAGGCTTTCTACCTCGGCACAATGGAGGCCGAGCAGAAGCTGGAAAAGGTGGTGAAGCACCGACGAAGTGGGTGGTTTTGAAACACGTCACATGGGGCACATGGCTAATTTGGATAGGTCTTGGGGTTGCCGAGTCTGATCTTGGTGCCAAGTTTGCAGCACTCCAAGTGCAAGAGACACACGTCGGCCTGGCTCACGCATACAAGAAACTGGGGAAAATCATCCAGGCTACGGGCGACTTTCATGCTGCTCAGGGAACAGTAGAGGCGACGACTCTTGGCGACCCACTGCAGTACCACAGCAGCGACGCCTTTATTGCAAAAGAAACTTTGACGAATCGCCATATTCTGTTGCGTGAGTTGCTGCAAGCACAATCAGCAACGCGGTCCAAGCTGTCTGCGGCTGACCGGCTGAAGGCCAGCTCGAGCGTGAAGCGAGACAAGGTGGATGAAGCAATTGCTGCTTTGGATGAGGCGAGGAGTCATGAGCAGTACCTGACGCAAAAGGCGCAGCGGGTTACGGCGAATCTTCTGCAAGAACAGCGACGATGGTTTGACCGGACGACACAGGACATGCGGCAGGCAATCCGGGAATATGTGGTTCGCCAGATTGAGGCGGAGCGACGCACGCTGGCTACGCTCGAGTCTGTCCGGCCAGACATTCGCGCAATTGATGGCAGCGGTGGACTCTCGCGCCTGGGTCGTGAGGCGCATCCAGCACAGCGACGCGCGTCCATGGCCAGCTCGCAAGGACCAAAGGGCGATGCATGGTCGGGGGTGCCACGGCGACCGGGCGATGGGCTCAATCGCAGTGTCAGCGGAAGCTTTGCGGCTCCACTTCCCGAGGTGGACGAGGACGACGAGGATTCGATCAACGGGCGGAAGCGTGCAACAAGCAAAGCGGGCAGCCAGCAAGGGATTGAAGAGGACGACGATCGCATTGATGCGAAAAACGCAGCCAGCAGGCTAGCGACGACGACGTTCTAGAAGCGGGTTTGGTTTGTGGTGGGGGGGTGGTTGAAACGTGTAATGACAGGGCTGGGCAGGCTAGGAGGGTGCTTTTTGTAGAGGCTAGTGGACGATGCCACGCGACATGGAAAATGCAGCCTATAGGAAAGTTTGTGGGCCGTGTATATTGTAGCGTGTAGTATTTACTTTTGGTGCTCCTGCAGCTTGATGCATGGCATGGCGTGGCCTGAGATTGCGCAAGACGACGAAGGCGAACGGGCTAAGTAAGGAAGTGTAAGTGCAGGTGGCGTATGGCAGCGGTGCGTCAGTTGATCAAAAAGCAGCTGGTGGCAGCCCCGCGCGCAATCTACATGTGTGCAGTGTGGCGACGACACTGATATTGCAAGTACAAAAGGGGGGCTAGCAGCTGTTCTGAGCGCGCGCCTGACCGGCCGACGGCACCTGGAAAGGCCAGGGAGCTGGTCGCGAACCATGCGGCACCAGCCGGATTCTACCAGAGTTCCACGGCGCAGGCCGTTCCGCGTGGCTGACTTTGCCCGAAACGGGGGGAGGGGGGGTTCTTCTCTCGAGGGGATGCTGCACACGGGTCCAGGTAAGCCGGATAGCATCATCATGTACGTATGTCTGGACGCATGTAGGTACCATGCAGTGCCCACGAGTCGTGCGAGGGGCGGGTGGCAGAATGGGGACATGCCGAGAGTCGATCCCCCGCACTGCTGGCCCGATAGCAATACATGCTAGATAGACATACATGCATACATGGATGGATGGATACATGGTGATATCTCGTCGGGCTGCGCAGGATGCGGGCCAGGGGGAGGGTTGCGCCTCGTGTCTCGTGTCGATGGCCTCGTCGCACAAAGTTAGTTTGGCTGTCTGGATGCGTGCTGCCAGGCCCAGGCGCACGACGCACAGCCGCGCCGGAAGGCATGGAAGCAGACCAAGACAGACAAGACCAGGCAAGCAGCCACGATGCATTTGACGCTGGAGCTGGAGCTGGAGCGGCCCTGCGCGCCGGGTAAAGTATATATGTGTGCGTGTGCGTGTGCATGCATCAGCTGGCTGTCCCGGAGCCGTGTCCGAATCAGAGCAACGCCTGGCATAAAACAACGGCATGAGTTTCTTCGATTGGCGACAGGCCGTATACCAACCCACGGCTTAGTGCAGCCCTCGACCACCATGTCCGACGCCCACCGTTTAGCTGCTCGAGTCAGCACGAAGCATCATCGTCGCAGCCACTCACGCCCTCTGGAAGCACTGCATGTGCGCCGCGCACCTCTTCATAATACTGTAGCTGAGCCCGCGTCCCTTGCACGCCCTACGTAGTCGCCATCTCGTCCGCCGCCGCTCGCCTCTCCGGGCTCATCTTGCAACCAAAGCCCCTCGTCGCCGCCCGCATCCATCCCCCCCATCTGCCTTGTGCAGCCAGATCGCCGCATCGCCATCTTGACACTGACACTCACCCTCTGCTTCCCCACGGGGCACGTCCTCCCCCCACGTGACGCCGACTCGCGCACCGCTGCACCCCCACGAAGCCATGCCCAGAGTCTTCAAGTTCCTGAAAACCGCCCTCTCGCCCGGCACGGCCAATTCCGCCCCGCACCACGCCCGCGAGAGGAGCAATGCCTCGCCCAAGACTTCCTCCACCTCGTCGGCTGACGACACATGGCTCCCCGACTTTGACCCCCTCACCGTCACCGCCTTTGAGCTGTCGGAGCTTCTCAACGCACAGGCGATTACAAGCGTGCAGATAGTCCAGCTGTACCTCAAGGAGATTGGCCTGCACAACCGAAGAGGCCGCCAGCTGCGAGCCCTGATTTCCGTCGCGCCAAAACACGAACTGCTGAAGATGGCACGCCGGCTGGATGAAGAGCGTGCGCGGGGCAAGATACGCGGCCCGCTGCATGGCATCCCCATTGTGCTCAAGGACAGCATCATGACGGACCAGAAACTGGGAATGGACACCACGGTCGGTACGTGCATGTGTAGTCGAGCCTGGCCCGAGAGACGGAACTAACAGCCCTGTTAGGCTCCTATGCTTTCGTCGGATGCATCCCCAAGAAGAGCGCCACCATCGTCGACCGTCTGACCAAGCGAGGCATGATTGTCATTGGCAAGTCAAACCTCACCGAGTTCTGCGGCCTCAAGAACCCCTCGATGCCTCCGGGGTGGTCGGCCGTCGGCGGACAGTGCCAGTCGCCATATGTCTCGAGGCACATTGAAAAGCGAAAACTACACTGGGAACTTTCGGCTCCCGGTGGCTCTTCAACGGGGTCAGCCGTAGCCGTGGCGTCTGGGTTCAGCACTCTGGCTATTGGCACAGACACGATTGGATCCCTCATTACACCGGCGAACCGCGCAGCCCTGTATGCGCTGAAGCCCACTGTGGGACAGGTCCCCATGGACGGAATCTTCAGTCTTAGCAAATCATTCGACGCGGTTGGCGGCATGGTACGTTGGAGTCTGGTGGCTGGCTAGTACAAGTGCTAAGTGTTTGAATAGGCCAAGTCCGCAAAGGATCTCGTGGCGCTCATGGACGCCTTAATGGTGCCAACCAATAGGGAAGAAAACGCTCAGAGTCCGCATCGATCGTTCAAGATTAAGCCCGACTTCGGGACGCTGCGTATCGGCATATGCGAGCCGACCATTTGGAAGTCGTGGCGGAAGAGTGGGCGTATTAATGCTGACGCCGAGCGCTTCATGGTAAGTTGCATCTTGCTGGGCCAGTGAGTGAAGCCGCACATGCTGACGTGATATAGACACAAAAGTATGACACGATTGTCAACAGCATGATTGAAATGGGTGTCGACGTGGTGTACCCTATAGAGCTGCCCAACCAGGCGAGTTTGACCGTCGATGGCAAGAACTGCTTTGAGCCTGTTGTTTGTAAGTCTATCATTCTCATCATCATGACTTTACTAATACACTACAGACTCGGAGTTCAAAGACTGCTTGTTAGAGTTTATCCGCGATTTCAAGGTTACTAAGATACATTCGCTGGCGGAAATCATTAATTTTAACCTCGAACATCCCGAACTGTGCCTACCACCGAGTATGTCCCTGCACACAGCCTCCCCGTCATGCATACTAAACCCACCCAGCATGTCCAGAACAAAACGACCTAATGGCCGCCCTGCAATCCACCACCGAGCGCGAAGACGTCAACGCCGCCCGCCAACACCTCCAAACCGCAGGCGGCCCCGAAGGCCTCGACTACCTCTTCACCAGCCTCTCCCTCGACATCATCGTTGCCCCCGGCGATGCCGCCCTCCCCACTCTCGCAGCCGCCGCTGGCTACCCCACCGCCGCATGTCCCTTGTCCGCGCTCAAACTCAACGGCCAGCCCTTTGGCCTGACCATTGCGTCACGCCCACACACCGAACACACGCTCCTTCACTTCCTAACCGCATACGAAAACATCTTTCCCCCACGCGCCCTCCCCATGCCGCTCGCCTCCGTCCCGCTACAAGACCCGAACCCAGAGCCCCTACCCGACCAGCCCATCATCGACTTGATCCTGCACGAGTGGGACACGCGCAGATTCAGCTGCAGCGCCGATGCTCTGGCTGATTGGCTCAATGCCCGCTGGCGCAAGAGCGGCTACGAACTCAGCCCCGAGACGGTCTGTGAGGTGCTTAGAAGTAACGGGCGGATTGCATTTAGAGGCCTAGGTGATGATGCTGAAGGTGCTTTTTCGCGGTGACCTTCTTTCGTCTCGTCTCGTTACTGTCCCTTTTTTTTACACGCTCTGATAGCGATTTTCATTTTCCCCCTGCCTACCCTTATTTTCCAGGGGTTTTTTTTTTCGGGGGCAGAAAGGACATTTTTATCTAGACTTTAGCGTTGGCGTTTTCTGGCACGTTGGCTTTGCCTCGCCATGTATGTATTCATAGTTTTTTTTGTGGAACAAGGCCGGTTTTTTTTTCCAATGGGCCTACGTGGGTGCATGGAGAGATGCAGTACACGGACTCACGGTAGATGATAGCGAGAGTGAGAGTGAGAGTGAGAGTGAGAGTGGTAGTAACTCTGCACGTATGTATTCGTAGCTGTGTGAACAAGAACAAGAGTATTCAAACACTAGACGTTGCGTTTATTTAAGAGATGCCGTTTATTTTTACTATAGTATTTTCAATGCATCTATCCATCCATCGAGGTTAATTCTTCGCCCCACCAACCACTAGTCACATAAGAAAAAACGCCGACTTGGTCCTTCCATGACTCACACGCATGTACGTCAGCACACCCCACCCCACCCCTCCCCGCATCCACACGCACCCAACAATCTACATTCTCCCCATCCGCCCTTTTTGAAGAGAAATCCATATTTGCTATATATATTTATCTTAAAGCACGATTTTTTCATCCAATCAGTTCAAAAAAAGCTGCTTGGCGCAGCGGAAGCGCGCCGGGCTCATAACCCGGAGGACCTCGGATCGAAACCGAGAGCAGCTATTGCTGATTCCAACTTTTTTTATCTTTTTTTCTTTTTTTTGTTAATGATTTCTTCTCCCCCCTCCAATTTTTTTTATCTGGGGATATATCCTTGTGGGTGCGTCAGTTACAACAAGAAGAAAGAAGAAGAAATCAAATACAACAGAAAAAAGTCTTGGAAGGTAAAAAAAAAAAAAAAAATACAGAACAGAACGGAATTCTTCATCTCTTATCTGCCTTTGGCTGTTGCTGTGGCACAGAGAGACTAAGGGGAAGGAAGGGAAGTATGAGGTCACCGTGTGGAAATACGCAGGACAGAGGACGGGCAAGGGGGGGGGGAAGGCTCGTGATTGATTATGCACATGTATGTAGCAGGAGTGAGTAGAGTAGAGTGGAGTAGATTAGATTAGATTAGATTAAATAGAACAGGTGATTTAATGTGCATACTAATAATAGAGTGTTGGTGTTGGTGTTGGTGTTGGTGCTCGTCGGACTTGGTGTAATGAGTAGGTCAATGTATGCGGGCTTCAAGGCGCTGGGTTGGATTGGATTTGGAGGTACTTACTTGGGGAGATGAGACTGGTAGATAGGTAGGTAGGTAGGTAAGTAGGTAGTGTAGTGTAGTGTAGTGTAGTGTAGTGTAGTGTGATATAGTGTAGTGCAATACGTAGAACAAGTTAGTCAAGTTAATTTCAAAAATAAAAATTAATAAATAAAAAAATAAAATAAAAACAAGATATTTATACAAAGAAACAAAATATATAACAAAATGACCCGTCCATATCGAACCGAGACTAAGTAGTTGTGTAGTTAGGCTGTTGGATGACAAGATAGGATTACCACACTGGCTTTTTTTTACATAGATTGATTGATTGATTGATTGATTGATTGATTGATTGATTGATTGATTGATTGATTGATTGATTGATTGATTGATTGATTGATTGATTGATTGATTGATTGATTGATTGATTGATTGATTGATTGATTGATTGATTGATTGATTGATTGATGTTGTGGAACTATGTAGCTTAGGTAGGGTGGGGATATATACATAGATGATGATGATGATGATGAGGATGATGAGGATGATAATGATGATGATGATGATAATGATGATGATGATGAAGAAGAAGAAGAAGAGGAAGAGGAGACTAGATCATGGACTTGTATACTGAAGAAGTTTGGAATTAAGGGGATAGATATGCAGGGAGATAGAGCTCCGCTACTAAGATGTATTCACTAGAGTGATGTAATTTGATGTGTTACTATACTTGACAGGGTACTTGACAGTGCACTTGCAGTCATGTACATATTACTTGCTTTCAAGATGAGTTTTTTAAATTCCTTTCTCTTGCTCTCCAAGCTATTCCTACTCCAAATCATGATAACATATCCCTCATGCTCGGCGCTACTAGACGCCCATGTATAACAACTCTCCACCAATCAACCTTGAATAATGCATATTCACCTTACAGGACATATTCGTCCTAACGTACGCCCATTGAAACAGTATTCCATTTACAACTTGGCCTTCTTGCCACCCGCAACACCCGTCACGGCCTCGCCGGAAAGCAGGAAATCCGGGTACTCGAAGCTGTTACCAAGGCCAGCGGTACGCCAGGCGCCACCGTCAACGACAAGCGTCTCTCCATTGACAAAGTTGCCAGCATCCGAAAACAAAAAGATGGTTGCGTCTGCAATTTCCTTGACGGTGCCCCAGCGGCCAATGGGGATCTTCTTGCCGGTCCTGCTGTTGTTGTCTGGCTTGGACAGTCGGGCCATGCCCTCGGTGTCGGCAATAGGGCCGGGAGCAATGACGTTTGAAGTCACGCCCTTGGGGCCTTGCTCAATAGCAACTGAAACGGCCATGGCATCCACCCCGGCCTTTGCGACCGACACGTGCGCCTGGAGCGGTGTGCCAGTGTAGTGCAGCGTCGCACTGACGAAGATGATGCGGCCACCGGTTCCGTTGGGCGGCTGTGTGGCTCCGTCGGTTCTGTGCTTGGCAGCGGACTCGACCAAATACGGCAGTGTGGCCTTGACCGTGTTGTAGCTGCCCAGCACGTCAATGTCCATGACGCTCTTCATGGCGTTGGTCGAGAGCTGGTCGATGGGCGCGAGAAAGTTGCCTGCCGCGCCGGCAATGACAAAGTCGATGCTGCCGAGTTCTTTTGCGCAGCGCTGGGCGGCTTGCTCGAGGAGTTCGGGCTTGCGCACGTCGATGGCACCGATGCCCATGACTTTGGCCCCGGGGCGTGCCGTCGCAATGTCCTTGGCCATGTTTTCCGTCTTTTCCACGTTGCGCCCGACTATGCATGCGTTTGCGCCGAGGGCCACCATGGCGCGGACTTGGGCGCTGCAGATGGAGCCAGCTCCGCCGGTGCAGAACAGGACCTTGTTGTCTGTGGTGAAATCAGCATGATGCGCCTTGCGTTGGGATGAGCAACGACAGGACCGCGAGTCTGTCGCGCAGGCTGTAGACGTACCAAAGATGCCATCCTTCCAGACATTGCTCATAAACTGATATCTCTCCATGGGCATGGTTCGGGGTGTTTTCCAAGCAGGAGGCTTGGACTCGCTGTCGTCGGGGGGAATGTATTTGGGGCTAAGGGCAAAGACCTTCTTAGCGTCCAGAGAGACAAGACAAGACAAGAGCAGCGCTGAGAAAGGGGTCCAAGAGCTGAATGCACAGAGAGAGAGAGAGAGAAATAGCTGAGACGATGTGAGTGCTCACGTCGAGTAAAAGATACGGCCGCAACAGTGGGCTGACGGTAGCAAGTAGGTTTTACCACTACTGCTACACGGCCAGTGCCGAGGTCCAAGACGACGAGGTCCAGCGCGAGAGAAGCAAGTCAGGCGGGACATTGGCGCGCCAGGGAAAACAAGGCGGAGTTGGACAGAAAGGAATGCAGAGGGGGGCAGCGCGCGGAGCGAACGGATTGGGTATTATGTAGAGTAGCCCTTGTTCTTCCAAGTATTGATAGGTAGATGCACATGCACATGTGCCTGGTCTCCGCACATAGTGGAGGTAGAGAGCAAGGGGAGCTTGGGCCATGGGCCGCGGGCTCCCGCAATCAATTCCGCGCCAGCTCCGCAATTTGCATCGTCCAGCTCAGCGGCGGCTGAATCATCATCCTCATCAGCGTCATCGCCACCCCACTGCCAGCATCCACGGCGGACAATTCCCCTGAGCCACAACCACTGCAACCACCACAATGGCGGCGCAAACCGTGTCGATATGTAAATTCGTCGGCACAATCACCCTGGGCATCGCTACGGTACGTTGTCGAACCCGCCCGCGGCGTCTTGACGGATGCATGGGGCATGGCTTGCGTGATAAGCTATCCAGCATCCATTCGGACTTGGGGATACACCGGGAAGACGGGGAAGAAAGACGAGCATCATTCCAGATTCTAACCCAAAACCGGTACAGCAGACGGCATGCCTTTGTTTTGCCCATGGCCGACTCCTACTGGGCGAACTGCTTACGAACAGACACCCTCAGGCCGCCCCCCCCCCTAGCTCCTCAACACAAAATCGAGTCCCCACCCCGAGTCAGAGCGAGAGCGAGAGAGGCTGGCATCCCTTGAGAGCGTGTGCGCGACATTCTAGACCAGGACAATTTGCACCCGTGTCATGCACTGCCAGCTTATCTTTAGCATGTGCTGACGGTGGCTTTTTACCTCAGGCGCGGGTCAGCACCATGTTTCGTGTGAAACTTCCCCGATCTCAGCTGCTGGTGATAAGAGTCAAGATGCCCACAATGGGAGTGCTCAAACTATGTCTCCTGAATGCGGCGGTTCGCTCGAGCAGAGAAAGGTCTTTGCAGACGGGGATCTGCAGGGCACCCGACATGAGCTGCATGCCCAGCGCACGGCAGCAGGCGCGGATAGGAGGTGAGCAAACGTAGATTGAACCCGCCAACGTCCATGCAGTAGATACATGTGGAAAATCATGTCAAACAAAGGAGTTGATGGGAGAGTCCACAACACAAACAATACACCAGTCGCCGTTGTTATCAATACCCCCGTCTGTCAAAATACACGCGTATGCTCAATCGTCGTCGCCGTCGTCAGATAACCCTGTCCATGGTCTGACCACCCAATACATCTATCCCGTTCCAGGACCGTCGCATTCCGCCCTAAGCACCATCCCCCCACAGTCCGACAACCTGCATGGCAAACGCCACACCCGCCAATGCCGTCTTGATGCGTTCGGTCCTCTGCCTTCTCTCCACCACCTCCCTGACCAATTCGCCATTGACCGCGTCGCCCTGGGCCTCGAGCTCCATGACCTGCCTCTGCTCGCTGGCACCCTCCATGGCTGTGACGGCGTAGTCGACGCCGGGGCCCGACACAAAGGCGAAGATGGACGTGTACAGCAGGTACGGGTGGCGGAAGCGGCGTGGCGAGAGCACGTAGGCCGAAAACAAGGTAAACGTCGTGATATGGCGCAGGTACGACGACAGCCACGACGACTGCTTGGACAGGTACACGAGCGATGTGCGGGCGTTGGTGGCCGTGGGGAGGGCGAGCAGCGCGGGGAAGGCTGTCGTGCAGAGGGCCGCTGAGACACCCTGTGCTGGGGCCGACAACGGGTATAACAGGCAGGCCATTAAGCGTTGTCGTGGTAGGTGTAGTAACCAGGGCCGGAAGCGGATGTGCCAGTTGCGCGTGCCAGGGTCAGGGGGTGTTTCCCGTAGAGTGGCTATACGCATGTCGAGCTAAGTAGATGCTACGAGTGGAAATTGATGGAAGCGGGAGTGCCATCGGATTTTAGTGCAGCCAGAGGCGGGTTCACAGGCTGACATGTTCGGCTGTCGCGTCGGCGTGATGTTGTCGCGTCGTGAGATTGCCAGGGCTGCGCCGTCGTCGGTGAGGCATGCAGGTACGAGTGCGAGTGCGAGTGAGCAGAGGGTGGCGGATGCCGAGCTGTCGTGTGCCGCTGCATGTGCATGTAGTGTAGGTGTAGTAGCTTGGCCATGGTATGCAGCGCCACGCATGGCTACCCACCGCGAGGCCAACGGAATCCACGAAGCCGCAGTGTAGCGGTCGCACCAGCGAGTCGATGACGGCAGTGGCTGCTGCAGACGGAGCTTTTGCTTTCAGCATAATGTATAGCAGGGAGGAAAATCCTCATCTCGCCGCGGCCACGGTCGTCGCGATCCATAATTAATCCAGCGCTTGGCCGGGACCCCTGTCGATCGCGTTATCGATACTGGACGCGTGGTAGCACTAGCGCCCTTGGAGACGTCGCTTAGCCGTGCGCAGGCGGCGAATCGGGGCGGCGGCGTGGTCGGCGTTTGCGTCATACGCCCTCGTCGTCATGTGCAGGTGTGGGTGCGTGAGGCGGGCAGCAGCAGCAGACTTGGGCGTCTTGTCGGGCGTCGCGCCTGCGGCTCTGGTTGGGATGCGGGCAGCGGGCATGGCGACAAGGCCGCGTCGACGTGCCGCGGCTGGCGTGCGGTGGCTTGGCCCGTTGACCCTTTCCAGGCCAAGGCTGCCGTGAGCCCCCAACTCGGCTAGAGCATGTCGACGGTCGGGCGTGTTGCTGGGGGGCCCAAGGCCGCTCAGATATGTATAGCACACGTATAGAGCAGAGAGATGAGCCCAGCAGCAGCAGCAGCGCGCGAGCACCGAGGGGGCATGTCTGGGATATGGCCTCTTGGACAGGCGCGTCGCCGGGCGTGGTGGGCGTGGTGGGCGTGGTGGTAGTGCTAGAGGGGGGTGGTGCATTGCTGTATGTACGTGTGCGTAGTAGTCTCTGTAGCGCGCGTGGGAATCATAGGGCGACAAGGCCTAACGCCGCGGCGCCCGACCGACAATGACAACGGCCCGGCGCCATTTGCCAGTTCCGGGAGCCAGCAATCGTGGTGGTGGTGGTGGTGGTGGTGCAGTCAAAGGCATGGGCAGCATTTTGGGCCGCCGGTGTGGGTGCGCGGCGGGTGCGACGCGACGCAGGGCAGAGACAGCGTCTTGGGGGGCAGCTGGGTGAAGACTGCAAAGACTGCACGGCGACGGCGACGGCGACGCTGTGATGAGGTTGCAGCGTTGGGGTGCTGGGCGTAGTAATGGTGCTGTTGGCATCTAGTAGCTGCAATCATGGTGGTTGGCTGGCACGCCGTGGGCTCGCCCGTCCAACGCCGCCACAGCGTGCTAATTCTGCGCCGTGCCCAGGTGATCAGCACGCAGAGCAGCAGAGACAAAACACGCTGCCGCTCCCTCGCCGTGCACCACCCAACCATTTCTCCATCTTGCCAGTCTCTTCACACACTCGTTGTTGTGCTCGCGCCCCTCGCCCTCGTTTGGTTGCGCCCTCGCCCACGCGCCCCTCGTTGAAACTACCACTACCACCACTACCACTACTAGATAATAGCCTGGTGGCCCGCCCGGACGGACTGTCGCTTGTCGTTGTTTGATCTTTATTCTTCTCATCTCCGGAAGACCGGCCGTGGCCGTGTTACCCAGCACCGCAGCAGCAGCCGCAGCAGCTTCGCGACAAAAAGCAAGTCGGCCTTCGCACCGCCCGAGACGCCTCTTGGCCGCAGCTTGCGTGCGAGTGTGTGCCTGTGGTGTGGATACCTGCATCATCGTGAACGCCTCCTTCTCCCCTCGCCTCGTTTCCCTCGTTCCCTCGCCTCGCCTCGCCTCGCCTCCAGGGCCATCTCGAGGCTCGACGGTTGCCGGCACCAACAGGCCATCGCGCGCCGACGGTCGAGTCGATATATTACTGCACTGCCAGCCTGCTGGGCAAAACAGGGAAGACGGCAGCCCGAGTCAGGCGCATTGCCCAGTGCGGAAGAGGCGGAGGAACTAAGGGCCAAAGCGGGAGGGATCAGTTCCTGGATAGTGCTCGAGTAGCCAGCACGGACCGCCGGCTTGATTTGGCGCCTGTAAGTCGCCCGCTCCACCAGCTTGCAATCCCATCCAGTCCCGTCCCGTCCTGTCCAGTCCTCAATCCACCCTCTCTGCCTCTCGCCTCTCTTCCCTTGTCTGCTGCACCCACCGAGCCTCGTGTGTGCCTGTGGCCACACCCCTTCGCCTCGCCTGCTGCCCGCTGCTCTTCGTCTTGACCATGCTGATGCCCTGAGTCTACAGAGCCTCTTGCCAGTCTGCCTCCCGCTGCCTGCGCTGCTCCACGCGCGCTGAGCCCATCCACGGCTATACCACATACTACAACGCCCAGCCAGCGACCAGCCTGTACCACATCACACCACGTCGGCTCCTCCAACCTAGCCTTTCGCCCCGCCAACACCGACCCCGCCCTCTTCACCTGCTCCGTCTTCACCTTCTCCCAGTCACCTTCTCCCGACAACCGTCGTGTCCAATCGCTTTTATTTTCCTAGAGTTATCGTCGCGCTGAAGCGCATCGCCACATTGGCTCATTCACTGCCGAGCAACAAACCGACATCTGCGTCACCTCTCGACCTGCCGACAAAGCTCCGTTCCTACCTGTGCCTTCCAGCTCCTCCAGCCGATCCATTCCTGTTTCCTCTTTAAAATGGACCTCCGCTCCTCGACGACGCTATTGGGCCTCGCCACGCTGTCCACAATCCTGCTCTCCATACCCGCAGGCGCTGCCGACTGGACCTACTCGTACTGCTCCTCGCTCAACACAGGCGACCAAAGCACCAGCTGTAAGTACAAGTGTATATATCCTGTGCCCTGTCCCACGTCTAACGCGTGCAGATACCTGGCCATACCAATCCAATGGCAACTGCACCAACCACTGCAAGCAGGATGGAGGCCCATGGGCGTTTGCCGTTATCCAGTACACCAACTGCTGGTGCTCCAACTACGTGCCCGGCACCACAGCAGACTCGAGCGGCTGCCTAGTAGACTGCCCTGGCTTCCCCGACGAAAAGTGCGGCAACAAGGACAAGGGCCTCTACATCTACGTCCAAATGGATGGCCAGCCCTCCGGCACCCAAGGAGGCTCATCATCCACTGCAGCGCCTGCTTCGTCTTCTCAAAACTCACCACCATCATCATCGCCGCCGCCACCACCACCGTCATCACCATCACCAAAACCTACTGTCAGTACCTCTTTTCCCATGTCACTTTCATTTTGTCATTGCCCCCTTTCTATAACTCAATTCACTCTCAAGTCCTCCCTGGCTGCGCGTGCACTCTTCCTAGCTATCGGTATTTGACTTTCTGGTAGTCTGCTCCGCCTCCGCCACAAGTGGTAACGAGCATCTTGACACAGAACCCAGAAACCATCGAGAAGACTGTTACCGTTCAGCCAGCCCCTTCTTCATCTCCCCCTTCTACCTCCACTGTATTTCGCTTCGAGCCTAGTGTATCGCACCTGCTAACAGGTGTCCAGACCAAGAAGCCCTCGACGAATGATTCTCCTGCTGCCACCGAGCAGCCCGTCACGGTGCCCACGCTCGTTACCGAGAGCGGCATGGTCATTACCCGCACGGTTGTCATCACACCGATCCCTGCTGCCTCTACAGGCCAAGACTCCAACAAGTCGTCAACCGACGTTGGCGCTATTGCCGGCGGCGTCGCTGGCGGCGTCGTGGGCCTACTAGCGATTGTTGGTGTCATTCTGTTTCTTCTGATGAGAAGGAGGAGGCAGCGAGAGCAAAACGGACAGGAAGGTGGCGCAGGCATCACACGGAACGTGAGCACCATGAGCAGGGCTGGTCTGCTTGGCGGACAGGCTGAGAAGACGACGCCCCTCACCACCACGTTTGGCTCACAGCGCAGCCGACACGACGATGATTCGATCACACCCGTCACTCCATCAACCCGCCGACTAAGCCAGCCGATCCTAGTCGACTCTCGGCTCAACCCAGCCGCCGTTCTCACCTTCCACGGTAACCAGAGTCGGGAAAGCCTAGGCAGTATCGACGACAGTCGGGATTACGGTCGCCAACTGAACGTACGGAATCCTGACCCGTAGGGGGTTTGGAAAAAAAAAAGTGAACCACAATTGCGAGCTGCTCCTGGGACTGGACTCAACCACGCCGCAGAGTGCACCCAGGGGAGCAACAACAACTCCATGCTAGCCCAAGCGGTTAGGGCCGTAATTGCAGCACGACTAACGAACATACACGGACACTGCATCCATACTAGTCGAGGCGTAATGTTTTAGCGGTGATTCTCGGATTTCACATCTATTTGTTATATTCTTGAGGCTGTCAATCCTTCATGGCCCAAGAAGCAGTCTGTCTGATTTTGACATATCCTTAAAAGGCGTCAGGGCCCGTGTACTATATCCTTCTTTTTTGCTGGAAATTTGGTTGGAATGGCAATGTACATACTTATATGGGGATGGGGGATGGTATAAAGGTGCCTTATTGGAACGGCACCCGGAACACAGGCCACGGTCTATTGGCACATGGCGCGGGAGAGAAATGGAATTTGCTCCTAATTACATAGTTGAGAGATGGGACTGTTGCGCCAGTGCACACACGACGCAACTGCATCACCATTCGGCGGTTGAATGTTGAACATCACTGTTCAATCCAGACTTGCACTAGTGTTCCAACCATGTCATGTACTATTGCCTGCGCATGGGAATTGTGCAGGTGCCGTGCGTAGGGGCGACTATCGCCAAGACGCTAGCAAGTCGGTACCTTGCCGTGGTCCTACGTCCGTCTATTTGCTTTGTTTGGCTTCCATGCACTGCACCTTACTTGCACCTAGACGATCCATGGCTTTCAGTCCCCTGGAAAGCCTTCCAAACGAACTGTTACTCGAAATCGTCAATCAGCTGTTCCTCGAATCCATTGATCAAGTTCGCAGCATCAGCCTGGTCAGCCGGCGCTGCCATCGCCTTGCCAACGAGCTCCTATACAGCGCCTACGCCCGGAACCGTGGAGACCCAGCTCTCTTCATCCGCACACTTGCATCCGTGCCTGACCTTGCACGATGCGTCAGAAGCGTCGATTGGGACTGTAGACCTCTGCACAGCAATACCCTCGTCACTAGCGATGTCTTTTGGTTCACTGACGATTTGACGTGCACGGAGCGTCGTGTTATCACGAATGCGTTAGTCTCGGAGCGTTGCTGCAATACAGATAGCCTGGACCAGCAACTGACCGACCTTGGAACGGACGCATACCTGAACCTGTTCCTATCATTCACTCCGCACGTACGTCGTATCCGCATTGCTATCCCGTTCATGTGGAATTATAACGCAATCTGGTTCAAGCCAGCGCTGGATTCCCTCATCCTCAAAAATCTTACCAAATCACATATTGTCGGTCCATTGAGCATTCGAAACGTTATTCCATTGTTCGTTCTGCCGTCGCTACAAAGTCTAACCTTGGACCATGTGGCACACGATCGAAACAGAATCTTACACGGTACGCCACTGGAATGGCACGCCTACGATATAGTCTTTGAAAAGCTGCAGTTACAAGGTTCAAACATCGAAGAATTCGTCGTACAAAACTGTAGCATCGACACGGTGGACATGGCTCGTTTGATGGGATTGTTTCGCAATCTCAAAACATTTGAATTCGAGTTTACCGGTCATGGCCAAGACAAAGATAACGTAGACTTGGCATATCTTCTCAATGCTGTCACACAACAGAAAAAGTCTCTCACATCGCTGTCTCTCAAAGACTGTCGTCTGGCATCGGATCGATATATCCTCCAAGAACTGAGCAAACTCGAGCACTTGGAATACCTCTTGCTTGACATCACGATGCTTTGTGGCTCCTATCTGCATGACCCCACTGTCGAGCTCCTATCGAGTCTGCTGCAACAATTGCCTAGGCGTTTGGGACGTCTCCATCTAATAGCCAACGATCCTGACGACGACGAGCTGAGACCTTCCATCGGCTTCAGCGATGCATTGCAAGCGCTTGCACCAGGCATCAAGAATATATTTCCCGCCTTGCACACACTTGGCATCGTCGGCTGGGACCCGTTACTAGGCACTTTCACCTGTCAGACCAAGGTCAAGGCTATGCAGCTGGCATTTGCCGAGGCTGGAGTGGAGCTTACGCAGCAACCATGCAGTCTCGAGAATAGCAACGAGAATGATCTAGCCACTCTACGCCTAGTGGATGCAGAAGAGGACTGGCTTTGGGTTCAGTGGGTGGATTGTGACGGATGGTGGTTTGGTCTTCGTGGTGATGTTTGGGAAAACGGGACCTCGGTATGCGCTTTGGACGATGTTGCCGGGAGCCAGGGCTAGATATTCATCAAGACAAGCATGCAGCGCCGTCATGTCAGATGGTATATAAATAAACAGAGAGAAGCACCGAGAGTAGGCAAACTTTCCCAGTCCGTTATCCCTGTTGGTGGGAATGGAGGCTCAAGTGCACACGCGCCACGCGTTCCCACTTGGGCCCACTTCTGCCCTGAATCTCGACCGCAACGCGACCCATGACCACGACCACGACACCACCCTCCAACACCACAGTCGATTTTCTCAATATCTCTTCCAGCACGGTCGCATACATCTTCAGTCGCCCATCATGAGCAAAATGTGGGAGGTGGATCCGGAGACGCGGAGCAAGGTACGCTAATAATCCTACCACTCTGTCGAGGTGGGGGGTGCTAGGGGTCAATTGCGGAGATGGAGGCATAGCGCAGCAGAACGAGCGGGCTTGGAGTGTGCAGCGGCTAATCACTTCTATTCGCAGTTGCTGGAAATCCAGAAGACAAACGATAACAACAAATGCGTCGACTGCAATGCGCCCAGCCCGCAATGGGTACGCAAACACCTGTCCTTCTCTCTGGCCACGCGCGCGAGCCACGACGACGCTTACTGATATGTCTTGCACCAGGCCTCGCCCAAACTCGGTATCTTCATGTGTCTCTCGTGCTCCGGCGTGCATCGTGGTCTAGGTGTCCACATCTCCTTCATCCGCAGCATAACCATGGACGCTTTCAAAGGCTCGGAGCTCTTGCGCATGGCGGCCGGAGGGAACAAGCCCTTCCAGGACTTCTTCAACGCCCACGAGTCGAACACGAAAGAGGGACGCACATTCGAGGCGTCATCCATACAAGAGCGCTACGATTCCGAGGCGGGCGATGAGTGGAAGGAGAGGCTTAGCTGCAAGGTCGAGAACAGAGAGTTCGACAAGAGCAATCTGCCCAAGCGGTTACCCAAGAAGGACAACATTTCTGCAGCTGGCGTGGGTGCGCCCTTGAGTGGACGGGCCAGCGCAGCAGGCAGTAGGAGTCAGACGCCTTTGAGCAAGACACGGAGTAACGATGCAGCCTTCCAGCGCTCTGCATCGCCTGCACTCGGCACAAACGCCATGTCCCAGAAATCCAAAAACGAGGCCTACTTTGCAAAGATGGGCCAGGAGAATGCCAACCGGCCAGAAGGCGTTGCGCCAAACCAGGGAGGAAAATACGGTGGCTTCGGTAGCGAGCCAGATTCGTGGAAGAAGGACGACGAACCTGGGGCTCCACCTGCGCTTGACGATTTCCAAAAGGACCCTGTTGCAGCACTTACCAAAGGCTTCGGGTGGTTGGGCGCCAGCGTGAGCAAAGTGGGCAAGACAGGCTACGAAGGCTGGGTCAAGCCAGGCATGGCAAAGGCATGCGTTGCACTCCAATCTACGAATGACTATTACTAACTCTCACTCAGCTTGCCGAAGCAGACCTCGCCACCCAGGCCCGTAACACAGCCGGCACCCTCGGCCAGACCCTCCAGTCGGGTGTTGCGAGCGCCAACAACCAGTTCACTCGCTTTGTCGAGGGTGATGACTCCTCATCCGCAACGCGTCGTGGCGCGCCCGAACCCGAGCGCAAAGAATTTTGGGAAAGCTTCGGTGCAGCACCCAAGGGACCGGCAAAGGACAAGCAGGACTTTTGGGACGAGTTTGCCAGTGCCGGCGAGGCTAGGGCCACCTCAACCGTGGAAAAGAAGAAGCCCAGCGGTATTGGTACAAGTGCCATGAAGAAGAGTGGCGGTGCTGGTAGCGGGAGCATGAGCGCAGCACCCGCAAAGAAGGACGACGAATGGGGTGATTGGTGAGACGACGCAAAGCCTTTTCTATGAGGGGGTTTGACGAAATCATGGTGGGGATAGAGGGCTGGGGAGAGGCGTTTCAGGCGTTGGATACGCATGTGATGATGGGCTGGGGCTGGGATGGGTGGACTGTGAGTGAATTAACTATTGATTGTGCTGGGCTTCTAAAGCGCAATATTGCTCCGTCAATTAGATGTTTGTGTTTCGTCTTCTTCCTCTTCCTCTTTCCATGTGCGTTGTTGTTATATAGTGGATAGGCGACGCTACATACGTCGGTAGGGAGGAATTCAAGGGACTTGACTATCGAACCACATATGGAATATTTGCATCATGAGTGATGAAGGGGTATAGCAGGGATGAGGCTTGCTTCGGTAAGAAACGTGTATGACAGACAGACATAGCCAGAACTATTCTCTCCAGAAGATGCACGAATCTGAATCTGAATCCTTCCTTCTTTTATCCCATCAGAATGCTGGCGATGCAAATGTCTTCCTGAAACCAGCACCGGACAATACCATCCACTCACACTGAACATGATACGGTATACCGCTACCCTGTTCTACGTGGCAACACAGCTCACACATCTAATGGTAATCACTCTAGACCACAACCTATACTGACACATGGGTATTGCACTGCATACGTAACACAGATCCAGACTACACATTCATAACCCCACAGGCCTTTGATATCGCCAGTCCCTCACTCAACCACATGAAAAACCCCACCCCTTGCATCTGGGACGGTGGGGATGGTCTACGCATACGACTACCAATCCCTGCGCTGGAATACTAATTACCAGTGCGAAATGGCTCTGAAAAGAGTGGTTACGTGGTTCCAGTCCTACGCTTAACCCACCACTCTTTGGAAGAGATGGGTCCCAAGGATATTTTCCGAATCATATGAATTCTTGCCATGTGGAGTTCATCTTCGTATATATAACCCCTCTTCGCCTCCGCCCCCCCCTGCAACTGCTTCTCACCGAATTTGAGGGTACAATAGTTGGACACTCTTCGCCCCCCCCGTTCCCTCCGCAACCTTTCAAGACACAGTAAGCAGTTAGTTTTTCTAATGATTGATTTTTTTTTCTCTCTCGGGATGACATAGCTTAACGATGGGTACCTTGGATTTGGTGCTAACATACTGCCAAGGGAAAATTTCAAACGCCCAGAGGGTATTGAGGGCTTCACGGCATATAGAGTGTGTTCTGCCGAAAAAAAAAACTCCCAAACCCCAAACCCCAAACCCTCCCCCAGGTGAGTCTGAAGCTTTTTCTCAGTTCCACATAAATCCCCATGCTAATACATAGAAGATTCTCTGAATCATGGTTCGCCTCTACCGCACACCATGTGCGCTCCTCGCCCTCTTCATGGCGGCCGCACATGCCAAATTCGCGCGAGTACGAGTCTACCCATTTACATCTGACGACTGTAACGGGGCGCCGATAGCCGGTAACTTTGACACCAACATGGACCAATGTCTGCCGCTGCACTACGGCGCCATGAGCATCCGGCTCATGGAAGTCAAATTCGGCGAGTGGTCCACGGAGCTGAAAAAGGGCCCGACCGGTTGCTACTGGTACGGGTATACCGAGAACGGGTGTTTCGAGCGGTACATGGATGTCATTGTCGACCCTGGAGATGTTATCGGTAAATGCATTACGGCTAATGATCCGAGCCGCCCGTTCCACTCCATGTCGTATAGTTGCATTCGGCCGCTGGATGCGCCGCCGAATGATGAGCGTGACCTGGAGGCTTTGTCCGGTAGGAATTATACCGCTGTTGAAGGCCAGGCCCGCGAACAGACGAGCCCTGCGAGGGTAGTCACGAGGGGATTGTCGCCTTATTTGAACGGAACGGCTCACTCGGTGAACACGACGAGCACCGACAATGCACCAGCGAAGGAGGTGACACCTCTCATGAACGAGACAAGCACTGAAACGGTAGTCGAGGAAGTGACTCTCTCCCTCAACAAGACGAGCCCCGGCAAGGCTTTTGAGAAAGAACCGGCTCCTCCCATGGACAAGACGACTACTGAAAAGGTCGCCGAGGTCGCTACCTTCTTCGTGGAGCACATGCATAACCAGTCTTCTGAACAGGTCGGAGAACCTGAGAAGAGCCAGGCGGTCCACCTCAACGAGACAAGCCACGGCAAGGTGTTTGATAACGCAACAAGCACCTACACCAACAAGACGAGCAATGCTGAGCTCGACTCGGACTCAGACTCTGATTCCGACTCTGACGACGAAGACGAGACGGACGAACACGGAAACAGGCTGGAGAAGCGAATCGACTGGTGGAAAGGCCCGCACCGCGGCGCCTGGATGCTGCACCCGTGGACCGGCAGCATGATCTGCTACATGTGCTTCAGCAAGAAGGACCATCTCCTGCACGACTTTGAGTGCCGCTTCGGGTACAAGTTCCCTATTGACTGCGGCCCCAGGCCCGACGCCCCCGTCTACACCAAGACATTCACCGTCCAGCCCATCATCACCATGGTGCCGGGCCCCGAAGGGTCTCGTGTCGTGAAGCGCTCGTGGCACAAGCGCGTCCTGTTCAACAACCCGTGGTACCCCGAGCTCACCGTGTGCGGCAAGGCACATTGGGAGTACAAAGGCCAGCCGCGCAGCGAAGTGCGTCTTTCCGATAACAAGCGCAAGATGGACAAGTGCAACCGCAACGTCGACGCCGAGAACATTGCCATTTACGGCACCACCGCCACCGTGTCGGCGCCCACACAGACCGTCAGTCTGGTGGGCCATACTACGCCCCGCAGCGCAAACGAAGAACATGTAAACGTCTACGCGGAGCCCACGCCCGTAGCCTCGACGCTGAAAACCACCGTTACGCCTGCTGCCGCCGTTGCTGCGCCGCCGCCATCCAGCGTGACCAAGGAGCCCGACACCTTCACCCTCGAGCGCACCAGCACCTCGATATTCCAGTACTCGGATGCCTGGAATCCCGCGAGCCTCTTCACGCTTACCGTGCCCATGCCCCAGATCACCACCGTCGCGAAGCCGACGCTGACGACGCTTGTGCTGCCGCAGACGAGCCTGCGCCCGGAACCCGAGACGGACATCATGACCTTTATTGTTACCAGCACGAGATGGCCCAAGTCGAGGAAGTACTGAATGTTTTGCGGGTGCTGACGCATGGGAATTTTCTGCCTTTCTGATGGACGGGTGGAGGGCAATGTGGGAAGAGGAGCTTCAGTATGTGTATGTCTGTGTGTGTGGGGAGGAGTGGAAATTGGTTTGGACATCGACAATAAGCGTGTTACCATGGTTCCCCTTTTTTTTCTTCACTTCTTCTCATCATCATCATCTTCTTCTTCTTTCTTGATTCATCCTCTCTTCTCTTTTCTCTTCTTTTGTCTGCATTGATTTTCTCGTAGGATACCTAATACGAATGCCATGATTTCTTTTTTTTTGGTTATCTTTCTCCTCTAGCCTTATTCCTCTCACGACGCCGCTCCCTCTCCGCTTTCCGTGCCTGGTTGAAGCTAGGCGATATATCTTCCTCGTCTATCTTGGCCTGCTCGAGACTCTTCTCGTGGACCTCGTCGAGAAGGAACCGCCCCATGTTGCCGCTTCTCCATTTCTGGATCAGCCAGAGCGACGTGGCTTCGGTGTCTATAGATCCGCCTTTTCCTAGGCGTCCGGTCTTCTTGGCGACTTCGGAGAGCAGCTCGATGATGTCGTTGGTGGGTGGTGCGTATTCAGAGTAGAGGGTTGGTGATTGGAGATTGAGGTGATAGAGCAGGTAATCGGCGAGCATGACCGGTGCGATGATTGTGTCTTTTACAGAGCCGCACAGGGCCAGCTTCATCATTGCTTCTGCGTGCGGCACGTACGGGATGAAGACTCCCGGTGTGTCGAGAAGGTAGACACCCCCGCCTACACCCTGGAATTTCCTCCTAGCACTGGCATCCGCGGACTCCATGTCGTCCTCGCTGGGGATAATCTTGACACCGCTACTGCTGACTTTCCGCGTGACCCCAGGCTGGGCGCCCGTAGCAGCGACCTTGCCTTTGCCGATTCCCTGTGCGCGCAGGGCATTCAGAAGCGTAGACTTGCCGACGTTGGGCATGCCCACGACCATGACGCGGTGACCAACCAGCTTCCACCTCTTCTGCGCATGCTCTCTCAAGATATCCAAGAGCTTCATTATACTCTTCCGGCCGGCGGCCTCTCCCTCTGCGTCTTTTCCGTTCCTCACAAACATGGTTGTGGTGGGATGGTGCCATTGGGCAATAACGTGCTCGTTTTTGTTGTCGCGCACACCGCCGCCCAGGTCGCGCTTCGTATACACAATGACCCGCTCCTTGACCTCCAGGGCGCTCTCGAACAGCGGATTCCGCGACGTCAGTGGCACGCGGTAGTCGCGGCACTCAATCACAAGGTCGATGCTGGCAAGCAGCGATTTCATCTTTTGCAGCCCCGATTTGTGGTGCCCCAGAAAGTACGACCGCGGAAGCGAGGGCACGGCTGGGAAGGCATGGCGCGGGATGAAGGACATTGGTTACATTGGCGTCGTGCGTGAAGGATATACAGGACTGGTGGATGGAGTGTGGGAATTCTTTGAGATGCGAGTCAGGCGCTGCCCTGAGGCTTGGCGCGCTTGACTCAGGCTAGAGAGTAGAACATTGTTGTCTGCTATGCTCAAGTTTGAACTTGGACTTCCATCTAGTAACTAGTTGATTTTACGCGGTGAAGGCTTGCGTTGGATTATTGCTTGGTCTCTGGACAGAATTGAGATTGCTGTCGGACATGATGACCACTGCATGAATGGCCGAATCCAGAACCACCCGTTTGCAAGCAAAAAAAAGCAATTCCTGGCTAAGGTTTAGTTCAAATTCATTGTTCGGCTTCTTTAGGTTTCGTACAAGATTTGTTCATGGTCTCAAACTAGGTGTAGGTGGATGGCGACGTCCATCTCCAAGCATCGGGACCAGTCCTGATCCAGGACTGAAACCCTTTCACGTCCCGTCTCCTTGGGCAGTGTCCCAGCGATTGCAAAGATGACAATTTAGGGCTGAATTCTTTGGAATCGGAAGATATACGAAAACGTTTCATAGAAAACTTCGGGTCGTGTTGTTGCTGCAACTCATCACCCTTCCGCCTTGGTCTGGTGGTTGAACACGGCGAAGATGGTCTCGCAATCTTCGTTACGCGTTCTCCGTTACGCGCCCTCCCCCACCACGTCATGTCCCAATCTGGTCCGCATTTTAGTGGCCGGCTTGTTCCATGAACCTGGTTCCAGGATGGTGCTGACTCCAGGAATCGCGATAATAAAGCCCGGGGCCCTAATGCAAGCCTTCTCCGCACATGCAGGCGGCGCACGAGCCGGTGCTGTAACCTGCATGGACGCGCAATGACCCAGGACGCGCAATGACCCACCCCACCAAACTCAACACCTACACAAAATACCTCATAACTCCACCAATATGGACCCGATTCAGGAAGCGATTGAAGAAATCGAATCGCGCGAACTAGGCGCATCTTTCAGCTATCGCCAAGTTGCAAAAAGGTTTGGCATTAGCTATCGTACGCTCGCTCGAAGACACCAAGGCAAAACTCAGCCTCGCGCGCTCGCCCACCTCTCTATCCACCCACAACGCGAAAAGGAGCTTGTACAGTACATCGAATCCCTCACTGAGAGGCGTACACCACCTTCGCGTCCAATAATACGCCATCTTGCGTCATCCTTGCTTGGTAGAGACGTTTCAGAACGCTGGGTTTCTAGGTTCCTCTGCAGGAACTCCTCTCATCTCATCTCTCGCTGGCAGAGTCCTATGGACCAGAAGCGTCACAAGGCTGATTCAGCAACCAAGTATAGGTTGTACTTTGAGCTGTTACACAATAAGATGAAGGAGTACAATATACAGCCCTCTCACATCTTCAATATGGATGAAAAGGGCTTCTTACTTAGAATCCTTGGAAGGTCTAAAAGGATCTTTAGTAAGAGGCAATATGAAAGAGGAGGAGTTGTTTCAAGCCTACAAGATGGCTCTAGAGAGTGGATTACAGTCCTAGCCTGTATCTGCTCAGATGGTACACCTCTTTCTCCATCTCTCATCTTTCAGTCAGATGCTGGAGCTCTAAAATCAGCCTAGGTAGAGGCTATCAATCCAAACAAGCACTCAGTCTTTGTTACCTCATCGCCCTCTAGATGGACCAACAATGATATAGGCCTAGCTTGGCTTAAAGAGGTCTTTGAAAGAGAGACTGCACGCTACGCTCGAACTGGGTACCGGTTACTTATTGTTGATGGCCACTCATCTCATGTAACCATGG